>NC_092560.1:81313548-81668548 GCF_037038585.1 Patagioenas fasciata | reverse complement strand
ATATCAACAATTTAAATAGGCTTCTTCATGATTCACGATGAATCAGAGGATGCATCTGCCCTGCTCTGTGCTCAGGTATGGTGTGAAAGTGAAGTAGAATGTGCCATCAAGTCATAACAATACACTTAGTTTATAGACCTCAATTCACTTCCAACATTTCAAAGCCTTGCCAGTATTAATTAATTAAAATCTTGCAACAGCAATTTGAGTTGGGAAAGGACTATTATATCATTATATCTGTCAGTAAATGTGGAGACCCTGAAGGCTGGATTGAGACTGCCTGCTTTAGACACTCAATTTATTTGTTGCAACATCTAAAAAATGTAGGTGCTTGGCTCCAGTAAAATGATTCAGATCACTTAAGGCAGGTGCCTACGCAAACTACATGAGCAACACAGAGACGGATGCCTCTGAAGTGGCACCCAAGTAATGTTCAAACGTTTCTCCACCAACTGAATGGTGACCTGTGAATCCTTTGTGGGATGATTTAGTGTGGTTGCATGCAGCTACTCAGGTGTAGGCACTAGGAAATATTATCCTCAGAAGTGTGGCTGGGTAAGTGCTTAATTCAAGGCTCAACAGTGTGCAAGCCTACTTACATGGGAATCAAAATGTGAATTCTCCTCTGAAGGGCAAGCACCTTTGCTGTGGGGTAGGTGGGAGGAGGAATCATAAGATATGAATGGTTTGAGCACTTATCCAGAAAACAGCAAACCAGAGATCTAGGCTGTCTAGCCCAAGGGAGTGTGATCCAGCATTTCCACTTGCTCAGACTATACCAAGATACTGGTATTTTGGAGTGGAGGCATTGCCTCCTCTTGCTGAAAGTCAACTGCTCAACAATCAGAAGTGTAAGATTGAGAAGCAAAAGGGTTTCAGCCCAGTGGAAGAGGAGGTCTTTTGCTTGTAAATCTTTTATTTTAGAGCTCTGTCAGATAAACGGCATGAATTGAGTTAGGCCAGGGAACAGACCTTCCCTCATGTCCTAGGCTTAGCTGGCATTTATGGGTCCCCAGGTGTTCCTACACTGTCAGACTGACTTCTCTCTGTCTTGTATCCTGGTATCCACATCCTCAGCACTCTGCACTTGTCAGTTGGCCATTAGGGAGCTGATCGTTCCATCCAAGAGGAAAGCTGGGCGTGGACAAGATGACAGCATTCTCCAGGATCTGATCCAGGCACGGTGTGAACGTGCATGACTCAACTTCGTCTCTTCACTTCATGTAATATTGTGATGCTAGTCAGAAGTCCCAAAACCCCAGTATCCCTTTTGTCACTCCCAGAGCTCACAGGAAGAAGATGGCTGCAAAAAAGCCCCTATTTTGACATTTGTATTAGGAAAACAAAACAAAACAAAAACAAACCAGAAATAACTATAATTTTACTCTAGGACTACAGGGAGATGTTGCCCAGCGGACATCAGGATCAAATGCTGTGCAACATGGATCAATCTGCCTGTTCCAGATACTCCCAGCTCTCAACTGTGTGAACACAAGCCAGCCTTGCAACAAGCAGTCCAGAGGCATAGATTCTCTATCGGGTTTGGTCCACAAAACCAGTGTAAACCTGTCCCAATTTCCTCTTGCTATTCCATGGTAGTCCAATGTCACCTAAAAGTGGTGGGTTTGGTCAGGCCATGACGTAATGAAGTGGGCCCTTTTCAACACTTTGGGAGGTGTTAGAAGCTCCTCACCCACTTGTGTCATGATAGACACCTAGGAGCTGTCAATCACTGAACACATGCAAAGCCATATGCTTATGTATATCAGTTACTTTCAAGTCCAAATCACACTGTTTAGGTTTATATACATACTCAGTTTCTCAGGGATGCAAATTCTTTAGATGAAATGGACTTGGACACGTTCGGTTTGTTTTCATGGGAACTTAAGCTGACTAGTAGATGGTCTAAATCACATTTACTGACTTCTTCAAACTATGCAGCATCTCAGAAACAGAGCTGAGAAACAGGCTCAGGAGTCCTGAACCTAGGCTTGAGCCTGATTTGTTATCATTTTTACCTGCTAGGGGTTTCTTTGATCTCAGCGAGACTCTCCACTGATTAGAAGTAGAGAGGGAGAATTTGGGTTAATGCATCCTGTTCTACCCTCTTTTTAAGATAACAGTGGCTCCTATTAGTGTTTTAACAGTTTGTCCTTTTATGCAAGAACTTGCACAGCTGACTTGGCTAAACTTTTAATGGGTATGCTTTTAGTGTGGGAGGAAATGTTTAAGCACTGCTTATTGTTACTTAGAATTACACACCCAAATGCCATAGCTCCATCCAGAGTTCCCAGGCATCTAGCTGCTTTACTATCTACCACAGCACACTATATCACAAATAAGATCTTCTTTACCGCCTAAAGTAATGTCATGATGTGCTGTAGGAGCCAAAGAATGCTGGGTTTGCAAAACACATGCATTGCTTCAGATTGCAATGAATTAATTTAAGAGGAGATCAGGCAACAGCCATTAATTTCAGTGCAATAGATTTCTCTGCTCTTCTTATTTACTGAGATGTTGTCTCACCAGATCAAATCAATGAAATTACAACAGATCATCCAGCATACAGAAAACAGCCAATATCTGCCTAGCATCTTGGATAGGCACCCCTTTATCAAATGCCTCCAGTTTCTGCCCTGCCACATCTCTACCATTCAGTCTGTTCTGTTGGAAATAGAAAAATTGAAGTTTTCCAATGTGTTTGGCTGAGTCAGAAGCTCTTTTGGGCAGTCGTGCACAGACGCACGTATTGACTGCCCTGCTAGCAGTAAATTTGGCCCCACCATGCCAAAGGAGATGTGCTATTGTCCTTGAGTGCACTTCTGGAGGTCACGTGTGGGGCGTATACAACTCCACCCTCGGCTGAGGTGGGAAACTTGTTCAAAGTGGTTTTGAGGTTTTGTTAAGAAGCAAAACAGGAAATGTGCATGAATCTGGTATATAACTACTTTTTTAACTTGTTGCTCTCCCAGAGTTGATTTTTTTTTTTTTAAACAGCAAATAAATAAACATCAGAATGACAAACATTCTGCAACTGACCCTGTCCCAGTTCTGGGATAAGCCCAAGATTTTGCTGGTACAAACTAGAGTTCAGGCAGCAAAGAGAACCTGGAGTAGTCCACGGATTTTTTCTTTTTTAAGCAAACTAAGCAACTCAGAGGCTGTGTCAACTTTCTTAGGTGCTCTTTATGCCAACTAATCATAGTTGGCACAGAAAACAATGCTGACTATTGCTCCCTTCCCTGCCTACACTGGAGGCGAGGAAGGCCAAAGACACAGAGCTGAAACAGCAGCTCTGTGCCATCTGGAGAGACTCCGTATCCTCAGCCCGGCTGCTTGGGAGCAGGGGAAGGACCACTGAGTTGCTGCTAAAAATCACTCAAAAGGAAAATTAATATGTCAATGGAGTGAGGAGCATCAATATGCTGGCACCCATATGCAGTACCATTATGATTGCTGAGGGCATCTCATGCCCTAGTCCCTTTTGTCAACCAATCTTCCCTCTGGTAACTGTGAAATCATAAGAAACGGGTTTGTAGTCTTCGTAATGTGGGTTCTCCCCAGCCCTGAGAAAGCTACGGTGAAACCACCAAGTCATCTTGGGGAGAGTGCCAAGTAGCCCAGTAGTGAGAAAGCCATCACTGCTGGCCTTGATGTGGGACCTAGTAGCAAAAAAAACTCCACCACCAGAGCTGCAAACTACTCTGCTTTGTGGTACATTGCTGATTCACAGTCCACAACACCGCTAAGCAAACCCTACCTAGATGTCTCCACAACTCTGTCTCTAGTGTTGCATAATGATGGGTTCAGGTCAGATTCTGTGATGAGATACGGTGGTGTCATTCACAAACAATTGCACTAAAAAAAGTGAGTTAGTGATAGATATAGTACAAATTGGCTGAGCTATATCTTGCCACTCGGATCAACCAGACAAGTTCCTCACAGTGTGCTCCCAGTTCATTTAAGCTGCCTGTGTATGCCACATAATGCTGCAACATCACTTTTCCTGTTGCTCCAGCATCACTCTGACATCAGCACTTTGATTTGATTTTCTGTCACTGTTCTCGCAGATTAAATTTCAACCAGTGACCCACGGCTTGATAACTCATTATCAAATCCCTCTGAGACATCTAGTCCTGCCCTTGCTTGACAGTTAACTCCTGAAGCCTCCTGAAATCAGTACCTCCCCATGTGAAAGTTTGGTCAGACTCGGTGCTACTGCAAAAGCCTACAGGGATCCATGTCCAGCTGCATGTTTTCAATGACAAATCACTAACAATTTCTATTATGACTCCTTAGGCCTTTTCAAGTCTTTGAGGTTGTGTAAAAACTCCTCCATGGACAGTCAAAGGTTTCCTTTCTCACCCCTCCCCTCAGCTTTTCATCTATAGGGGAGTTATTCTAACTTCCTTCTTGGTGAAACCTTAAAACAGGGTGGTTTTACTTCTTTTGTTATTCAGCATCATTATTGCAATCAGGCAGACTAATGAAGCTGAGTTAATGCTCTCTCTGCTTTCTTTTGCGGTGATACATGAATATAAAACTCTCAGTAGGCAGTGGGAATGGAGAAGCTGCCTCAGATCATGCTCTGGAGGTTATAGACCCCAACTCTCTCTTTTGCAGTTGGGTCTGATGGAATGCAGGTTGTCCTGATTATGATCCCACTCTCCAGCACACAGCTTGAGCTCAGCTTCTTCTGTGCCCAGCTTTGGATCACATTGACTGGCAGGTTAATAGTAAAAATACAGCCACTGCTTTACTTGCTCCATGCATTTGAGAAGATGTCTTACCTTGTACCTAGATTATCAGTGCCTTCAAGCAAGAAATTATATTGTATATAGTCGAGTGCTATGGTACGCACTTTTCCTCCTAGCTCTTGTTAAACTGTCACTTAAATATCCAGAACGTGCACTGTCAAAATCTTAACCCACTCTTTTCATTCAACCTAAGAAAAACTCTACAAATACCGAATCAAGCAAGTAGAGCACAGCCACAAGGACCTTGAAGGGTTCCTGCTGAAGCCACAGATGGAACTTCCCAGTCTCACACTCTCTTTTCGCCTCGACACAAAATTCGCTCAAGAAGTCAACCTAATGAGTTTCAGTGGGGAGACTCTTGATTTATGCTGGGCTGAGACGAGAATCCGGCCATGATTCTTTATTGCCAAGAGCCCAGCAGAAGCCAATTGTATGTGACATGAAACTGCTGCACACCCAACATGGAATCTACACAACTCCATAAACCAGCAGTGGTCTAAATAAAAACTTCAAACGAGACATTCTGGCATTGGCCAGAAAGAGTGAAGATAAATAGCTGGAAGCCGCCAAGTTGCAAGGGAAGAACCACTTGACTGTTGGACAGAGAGCAAAGTAAGAGGCAGAAATCAGGCAGGGTGCTGGGAGGCTTGTAACACTCCCAAAAAGAAAAGAGGTCACAGTATTTAATTTGATTAATTCATCACTGGTCCAAAAGACTTTGCACTGAGCCTCAGGCAGTGTAATAAACATACAATCATTAAGAAAGGAAATAAAAGATTGGTTGGGTGGTAAATAATCCGGCTCCCTTTTCCACTCCAGCTTCCCTCTTGTTCCTTTTCTCCTCGGTCAGTGCAAAAACTGGAAGCAACAAAGTAAGCAAGCGGTAGCATCAAAACAAAACAACACAACTCACTGTATTTCAAATGCTTTGGTCAAAACACTTTCAAGGAAAGCTTGGACTTGCTTTCCCCATCATTCTTGTTTTCCCTCAACAGCCCATTCCTCTAGGAAACGCCCTGAACAGAATGGAGCAACAGTGATGCTAGCTTGGCCTCCTCTCCCCAGGACTGCTAGTAGAACTAGTGGAAAACAACAGGAAGGATGTTTATTCTAAGTGGGTCAGATAATGCTTTGGAGATCATTTTAGCAGTTTTGGTTGTACTCCTAAGCATCCAGGGACCCAAACAGCTGTTTTGGTGAATGTAATTGTATTTACAAATAATGGTATTTTGTAAAGCTCCAATGCTGACTTTTATGGGCCAGATGGCACAAACACTCACCCCATTACTGCACAATGCCTGTCCCTCACCACAGGACACAGGGGGAGGGCACAACCTTCTAACTGACACAGGTGATGAAAAACTGTTGCAGCTGCTCGAATCTATATAGGAGCCTGGGGTGCCCAAAGAAACCATGACAGATGCAGGACTGGGGAAAAGAAGGGTGACTAATGCTCTATACATCGTCTGGGAGTGAAGTTCATGCATGGCTCTTTTACACCCACTTCAAGCTCTGCCACTGCTCCCACGCTGTACTTGCTGGGTGTTGCTGCATATCAGACCTTACCATAGCTCTGTACAGCAGGAAACTGCCTTTATCCCCTTCCCAGAGAGACACTGAAGTTTACAGCAACCTAGACAGTTTTATGAAGTCACAGGAGAAAGCTATGGTATGGAAGATGGGTCTACAAATCCTGGAACATGCATCAAACTTCTCAGCATCTGTGCACACACTGCCATATGACAGCAAGATACCATTGAGTCAAATGCCACTATTGAAGAGAGCAAGGTTACTTATGTGTGTGAAATGGTATCTGATGAACTTTGTTCATCACCTGCTTGTCACTTCCCCTTCCTTGTTCCAATATGGAAAGGTGCATGCATAAGTACATATGCAGGATCCAGCTAGGATAGACATGCATATCACATCTTTAAGCTGGTCAGATGGAAAAATGTCCATAATTTAAAGTGTTGGACCACTGTTTCACGTATTACTGAAGTAATGTGTTGACTGCAGAGTAATGAATCAACACTGCGATTCTGGAACTACATAAAGAAAAATAATTTATAGAAAATATTATTACACAAAATTCAGCAAAATTTGATTAATAAGACAGTTGTGTAATCTTATTTGCCTACATCTTACATATGTATTCAGGAGAATAAATATGGTTACCCACTGCTGAAATAGAGATCTTTTTTGAGAGTAAAACTGTGACTGATTAAGGCTTCATGATAATAGTCTAGAACTACATATGCTGTTTCTTCAAAACAAACTAATAAACAAAAAAACATCCCTCTCAAACCAAAACAAAGTCATGGTGGCTTGGCTAACACGTCACCATGTTTGTTTTTGCACGTAGCAAGTCCTGTTTTAAATCACACTAATGCATTTGACTTCTGAGAGAGGATAAACCAGACATTTATTCAGTGCTGTGTGGCAATAGACCATTCCAGCAGGAAACTGAACTGTGGAGGGAAGTTTTGTCAGGGAAGAAATCTCATCTGGATAAATGACACTCGTCAGCCGAGCATGGTTACTTATGTGTGTGTTGTACTGACATCAGAGGAATGATGTTCATTCGGTTATTGTCACTTTTCTTCCACTCCTCCAGTATTCCTCCTGTTCTCCCTTTGGAAGGCTTAATCACCAAATGTAAGGCTTTTCAACAGGAACAAGGGCACTTCCAACATAAAAACATTAGAAAGTAGCTTTCCATAAATACAACATACAGTCATGCATTTAATAAGCATAGTTTACATTTGTACACACAGACAGCACCGCCCTTCTCTCTCTGAAGTCATAGGGCCAAACACTACTCACTGTGTGATGTCCATCCTCCATCTAAAGCTGATGCTGATTCCTTCAGAGTTAAACCAGCACCACACAGACTTGTTGAGAAGGAAAGGTCAAATCAGAAGAAATTCAGCTTGTAGCACTGCTGGACTTCGAAGGGGGAAGGCGTGGTGGTATTGTAGGTAAGTTAAGTATTACTTTGTAAAGCTCGTTTGTCATGCTAACTATCCAGCATTCAGAGACTGATAATTACTGCCTTCCTAATAGATGCATATGATTAACCTGATACTCCTGTAAATTTACTGTGCTTAGTGTCTGTGTTATATCTGATGAAACCCATGTACTTATTATCTGCTCTTTGAGCCATGATGCCCAATATGCAAGCAAGGCAGTCTTTGCTTGTATTATCATGGATGTAAACAAAAATAGGGAGAAAAACTGCAAGCACAAAGTAGCATAGACCTTGATTAGTCTCACTACAACGAAAAGCAGAAATACAGTCCTGCGTATAGTGGCTTTTGACTTCTGCTTCACCCCCAGCTACATCTTGGCCTGCAATGATTGTAACTAGGAAACAATCAGACAGGTTGTATACATAAATTGCCACCTTATCTACATACCTTAAAATGTTAAATGTGCTTTTACTCATTTGGCCTCCTAAGTCAATAAGGAAGAGGTAACCATTCCTACTTCTTTTCCAAGACACAAGCTATGTCATCAAGACTGGTCATCAGCAATGCAAGTCTCTCCTTCAGCATCGTGTATGAAAGCAAAGTAGGGAGGTACATGCAAGGAGATGTGCAGTTAGCTATGAGGAGCTCTTTAAAACACACCTCTGCTCTCAATTTGCCCAGCACAGCTGTGGCACCATTCTGTGGCCTCTCCCGGGGTCCATCACCTGGGGCTTTAGTAACTGCTGGAGAGCAGATGAAAGGATCAGCCATGCAGCTGTGGATGTGTCTCAGTTCACAGGGTGCCAGAGGGGCCACAACATCATTTTGCAAATGCATGAGGTGTACCTCTGGCTTCAGGAAGTGGAAGGAGGGCATCAACTGAGTCAACACTTGGTGCACACAACTTGAAAGTTCAGTTTAGGTCAGGTGTCAGACTCATTTTCACTGGGGGCCGCATCAGCCTTGTAGTTGCTTTTGAAGGGCCGAATGTAATTTTAGGACTGTATAAATGTAACCTCTCCTACATTTATATAGTCCTAAAATTGCACTCGGCCCTTCGAAGGCAACTGTGAGGCTGATGTGGCTCCCCGGAGAAAATGAGTTTGACACTTGTGGTTTAGGATGTGCCCAAGTGAGAGTATGACTCTGGCAAGGCAGGATCTGAAGTGCCTTTTGCTGTATCCTTGCCTATAGGTTAGACTAATGCCACTGGACTAGTCTTCTGCATTAGCCAAACAGGAAAGTAGAGCTTAATTAATATTGATTAATCAGTTTTTCTAAATGCTGAAGGGTTAGTTACGCACAAGGAATTCTACAAAAATAGCAATTTCAGAAAACTGCAACAGGAAGAGACAGGTCATGGGGAGTGGATGGGAAGAAAGGTGGGAAGAGTTGTTAATTAGTGTTTATGGAAAGGATTCCAGTCTCTCCAGAACAATAGTGGAGAAACAGGCAGTGCACTGGGAGAACAGCCATATGTATTAACACTGGACGTTTAACCCCAAGAGGTCTCAAGATATGTAAAATGAACCAAAGCTCACAAGGTCTCCACTGATAAATGGCCAGTGATAATGATCATAGGATCATAGAATGGTTTGGGTTGGAAAGGAACTTCAAAGCTCATCCAGTGCCACCCTGCCATGAGCAGGGACATCTTCACCAGCTCAGGTTGCTCAGAACCCCGTTCAGCCTGGTCTGGGATGTCTCCAGGGATGGGTTCTCTGGGCAGCCTGGACCAGGGTTTCACCACCCTGAGTGTCAATAATTTCTTCCTTGTTTCTAATCATGACATCCCAGGCTGGTGCAATGCAGGGAATGGACATCTGCTGTGGCCAGCCCAGGTGGCTGGTGGCACTCCCTCAATGGGACCCTTCACTCTTAGTACAGATTTCTTGTGCTAGGATCCCAACCAGCTCTTACAGAAAGTAAGAGGGACAACTCTTCTCTTGACATACTAATCTTTTGAGACTGTAAAATCATACATAGGCTTTAAAGTTATATGGTAGGACTGTTGTACCATATGCATTACTACTACATAGCACCAGAGGACAGCTAAGTGCTGTCAGAACACACGTAATAATAATAAAAATGACAACAATACAATGGCACCTGCACCAGCACACTACACTGAAACAAACTGCACTTCCTGAATGCCAAAGAGCACTAAATAGTTCTCTCATCACTCTTAGCACAGATATCTTTACAAAGCGTGAGTGGGTTTTGCTCCGTATTTCATCCCCATCAACATACATTGAAGTTGCAAATGGCGTTACTGAGCATGCCAAAATGCCCATGCAGTAAAGATAACACTGAAATTGTGACATAAATCTATTTTCAGCTTTCATCTGAATATTCAGGATGTCTCCTCTTATCTCTGTTATATATCATTTTTATATTGTGAAATATTACGAACACCGAATGGCAAAAGCAATCAGGCTATGGAAATTGTCTCCTGGGACAGAGCTATACGTTCTCCTAGGGCTTTTTTTTTCAATTTTTACCTTATTTTTTTATGATTAGTCAATCACTATTTAGCCACCTTGGGGAAATGCAAGGTGAATTAGGAGAAAGAAGGTCAGGGTTATCATGGAAAAGTTTAATCCCTCCTCAGTGGGAACCAGTTAATAGCTATGGCTAGACTCAAGCGTGGACCTCTGTTGGGACTCCCCGTGAAGGTCAAAGGCAGAGAGGGAAAAAAAGCTGCACTGAGATCTTAGGCAGTCGTAAGCAGACAGATGTTCCTAGGCTTTAATGAGCAGCCTTAGCTCCAGGCCTTTCTTGGCAGAGCTGCTTAGTTTTAGTATTTTTCCTTGTAGAGCAAGGTGTGGCTTTGGTTAGCTGGCTCTGCTTAGCTAACTGCTGATGATTTTTCCATCTAAATAATTGCTTGACAATGAAGAAGACCTTTCATAATTCGTGACTTGATAGATTAGGTCATGGGGAACAATGTACAGTTGTATATGCAAAAGGTAAAACTAAATAAAAATAATGATTTTATTTCAAATGAGGACTAGCTTTGAATGTTTAAACAGCAAAGCTGATGGAGCTCCTACTGCAAGATCTACCACTCCATCTTCAGTTTTTATCATCATGAACTATAAGCTGAAGGAAAATAACTTGAAATGGAATTTCTTCTTTTTTATCAGTTCTATTTCCAAGTCAGCCTGGTGGGGATCATGGCCCTAGTTTAGAAACTCATTTGAGTTCAGCAGTGCTGTGAATTTTCACCTGACAATTTGCTACACCTAAGTGAAATATATTAAATTGGGAAGTACCAGTTTAGCAAACATCTTCTGTTCAGAAAGCAAAAAGGCTACAAATCCATCTATTATAAAACTGTGAAACCAGTAATTTCAACTAAAAAAAAATGAGAAATAGCCTTGTTAAAAATTTTGCAGACTTCTCAGTCTTTTCTGCTAGGATACAACTTTCTTAATGCAGTAGCCACTGCAGCACTTGGTGGAGAATAATTTTGTTCTTCAACAGGCAGATAGCAACCCTCATATAACCAGTGATTGAATTCAGTCTCTTTTCCAATATTTCTGGGTGTGTCATTTCTGGGAGTCACAATTGGTCTGATATAATACAATGCCATGAATGGGATTGTTTTAATGGGATAAGCTCTCATTTTAGACTGCTTTTCATTACTATAGATCAGATCCTGCTATTGCTGAAGGAAATGGAAATGTCTATGTGGCTTAAGCATGAACAATCTTTGGATCTCAATCAATTTCAAGTCAATAAAAAACTTAAGAGCCTTACATTGGCAAGTTATACAAATTCTTTGCTCCCTCTGTGTTCTCAGCTGATTCTGTTTTTATTTTGGAGGACACGAATTACGTTTCTTTGAAGCTCTTTTTTAGCACATCAGAATCTCATCTGCCATCGATTAGCTCAGTAAAGCTCAAACTTTTCCAGAACCAAATGTGAAATCTGCTTTGTGATAAATATCTGATGGTTCAGGAGCTGTGGGCTTGCTCCCAAGCTAAATTCATTTATACTTTAGCAAAACACCTGCCTCTGTGTCATCACGAAGCAGCTCCTTATTGTGAAGTACAATTCAGTCCTCAGACAAGATTCAGATACCCCCTTTTTCCCCCCTCTGCAGGAGAGGAACAGATGTCCTTAGCAGCTGAAAGGAGCTTCGTACCTCCTCATCTACCCAGCTTATATTTCCAAGTCATGAGTCCTAAAACTCTTCAGAGTCAATCAGCTGGGGTTCATTGTTTCTGTGACACCAGTCCCTTCCCACAGTCACTCAATGCTCAGGATAATTACTCTACACTGCACCTGTTGACTGGAAGTGACTGATTTACACTAAGATTGTACCCAGGGTCTCCATATATTCAACCCAGCTATCACTGTGATGAGTCCCTCTGGATCAGCAGTACACCACACCCATAATGGGACACTGGCCTAGTTCCACAACTTCCCACATGTCTGGTCCATCTCATCAAGAAATGGCTTTTGCACATTTTGTGAGCTGGAACAGAGATGCTGCTCAGTACTGTGGATTTAATCCTCCCAAAGGCTGGTCAATGACCACCACCCTGTGACATGAGACACCAATAAAAGGGATGCCTACCTTGCCAACAGGTATTTTAATTGCCACTGTGCAGAAAGCAATGGTAAGATTTTTGGAGCAAGCACAACAAAATCTGAAATATGGGTAAAGGCAGGACAAATATTTATAAAAATTACTTTGAAAGGCTTTGGCTTAATGTGTGGCCAACATTCCTGTCAATCTCCCTAGAATCTGGCTGCAGAATGGAAGTTAATTACAAAAGGACAGATAAGTTATTGACTCATAAACATATTTGCCGTAAACGGCAAGTCCCTCTTTGTCAAGTATTAAAATTTAAATACAGTAAGGTAAAACAGATTAAAGCAGAGCTTACCTGAAGGGGCTGAAGAATCATAAGTATTTCTGTCCTTCCTATTTGTCCTGAAGGGCTGAATGTCCTTTTCCCTGTAAGTTCCAAACCCTTCAAAGCTTCTTCTTTTATTCCCACTCACATCGGTGTCCCGCTTCTCGCTTGAGGAATTCATTTCACCAAACATGTCCAGGGATTCTGACCTTCCATTGCTCTCAGTGCTACCAGAGTATCTCTTTGTGCAAGAGTCAATGGGATCATTGCTTGAATCACTTTTATCTTTACTCTGTGTCCACTGCTGGGCATCAGAAAGTGATAACGTAGACAGCGTATCCACTTCAAAGTTACTCTTTGAGCCTTTGTGTCCAGTTTCACAATGCTGGTGCTTCTGCTTCTCCTTATGCTTGCTTTTCTCGTTGAGCAAAGAGAGATCTTTATCTGAGCCACTTAGCCTTTCATTGATCGCATGGCTGGAGAAGCCAGTGGACTTGCTAGCAAAGAGACCACTCAGATCTTCATGTGTCCCCAATATCCGCTCATCCTTATGCTTGTGCTTATGTTTGTGTTTCCTTTTGTGAAGTCGGCCACTTGAAAGGCTTGTTCCTCCAACCTTTGGAGAAGCCAAAGAGGACTGCATGTCTCCAAGGCCCATTCCCACGGGTGTTTGCAGGTGCACTCCATGTTTCACTTTATGCTTGGCAGTGGTGGACATCTTCATATGAGAGCTTGCATGGAACTGGGGTGGGGGCACGGTAGGTCTCATAAATGGGGAAGCCGCTCCGAGCGTGTGAGACAGGTACAAAGGAGCTGGATATTGACCATAGTAACCAAGATTCATCATAGGCATTGATGTGTAAGGCATTCCATAGGGTGCATAGTAACTCCCACTGGGAATAGGGTAACCGAACCCTTGTAAAAAAGGCACCTTTGTCATGGTGTCATTGGTTTTGGCAGGTCTACCACGCTTCTTCTTCGACTTCATGTCAGAGGTCCTGCGAAGATAGAGCAATGGGTCATACTGGATATATGGCACAGGGTAGTAGTGATCAAAATTAATCCTGAAGATGCTGGGATATGGATTCTCATGATAAAATGTGTAACTTCTATGGGAAATCCTGAACATTTGAAACTTATTAATGAGTTCCTCAAGGTCTGCCAGAAACTGGAGGTCATCTCTGTTTTGCAGGCTTTTCCTTTTCCTCTTGTGCTTTGGCTTTTTAATACTCTCATGAGAGAGAAAGTTATCCACAATGAGATGTTTCTGCCGGTGACCGTGCCTGTTCTTTGTGCTGGTGTCAGATGGGATAGCCTCTGGATTGTCCAGGGTGCAGAAATCAAAGGAGTATCTCCGACGGGATTCTGAGCTTTTCTCAGCTTGGTCAGAAGTGCTGTTGTTGTCTGTACCTATCCCACTGTCGCTCGGTATAGTTTCCTCACTGTGAGACTCGCTCACCGGCGAAAGTGTGACTTCTTTCAGAGAACCTATTTCACAGAGATGGGAAGGTGAATTAGCCATTAACCTGGGTGGAGACAGCTTCCAAGTTCCACTGTGCATTCCCTTCTGGGTTTTTGTAGGAAGAGCACTGATAGGTTGAAGATTTGGCATAGTTTTTAACTCTGAAAAATTAGTTTCAGTGCTTGCAGGGCTAAGGTTGCCGTTAATCCCCACTAACTGTGTGGAAAGCGGATGAATAGCTGCTGGTGACGATGCCACAAGTGACTGCAGATTGGAAGGCACTGTTGGGTTTTCTGGCTGGCTAGAAACAGGCCTTGAGTGCTTGATGGCTGTCTTAGGTTCTTCTGGCCGAGGCTGCAGCTCTGCTCTTGGCTTTCTGCCCCGTTTTTTACCAATGTAGATAGTCCCCCTCTTGCTGACATTGATCTGCTTCCCTAGTCTGGCATCAATGGTGGTTGGCCCAGCACTAGATGGTGGCTGGACTTTTGCTTTCAGAGCTATGCTGCTGGAGCAGGAGGACAAGATCTGATTGAGAATATTCTTCCTCTTGAGGGTCTTCATTTTATTAATGGTCTTGATGGTCTTCTTATCCAAGACCCCAAGCTTCCCGACCTTTTTGTGAAACTTGAGTTCACTGATGGACTTGTCCTCTCCCGGGACCATCTGGGCCAACTTGGCCAGATTCCGTCTCCTCTTCCTTTTCTTGGTTCCTGGAAATTCACGATTGATTGGACTCACTGGGCTGGTGGATGTTCCCTCATGGATGGTTTCAACAGTCAGCAAAGGTTGTTTCTTTGGTCGTCCTCTTTTTTTCTTGACAGGTGTGATCACAGTAAGACTGTCTGTATTGGTATACAGAGGGCTGGATGGTGTGATGGGATAGGCTGAAGGAGGCTCCACCATCAGCTTCTCAGACGTTGTCATAGAGGTCTCCCGAAGGACAGATTTAGGCTTGCTGCAGGTCCATCGCCGCTTAGCTGCATGTTTGGGGTGCTGGATCTCAGACAATTTGTCAGCTGTTGAAAGGTCGGTGGGTAGGAGAGTGGATGTCACAGCTATAGGTTTTCTGAGTCTGGTGGCACTGTTGGGGGAAGCTTTGTCAGTGAGCACACCACTGTCGATAGCTACTAAGGGGGACTCATTTTCAATCACTTTCCCTAGCTTTGTGACTCGAAGATCTTTTTTACTCCCCTCTGGCTGAGAACTAGTTCTGCTTGCTACTTCGCTGCTCATAGTAAGTCCAGAATGCAGGCCTTTCTCCTGAATAGTTTTCTCCATGGAAGATTTTGTGGATTGCCTTTTTTTCCTTTTGTGGCCAGATGTATCTGTTGTTGGAGACTTTATTGGGATAGTAATTCGTACATGACTGGTATCACTCTCACAACTGCTAGCAGAAGTGGAATTTTGCTTCAAGGGTGATATATCCAACACGCTGTCAATCGAGTAAGACTCCTTTTTCCCTTCCATGTTGTCATGGGTTTTACTGTCAAATGCTTTCTGAGCACTCTTCACCCATTCAATGTCTGTGGTCTGGATGGTTTGACTCATCAAGTCCTTTTTGCTGGACTTCTTCTTTGTACTCCCAGTAGGCTGGTCAGGGGCCTCCAGCTGTACACCTCCTTCTTGATCACCAAGGGGGAGAAGCCCGTTGCACTCGGAGGTGCTGCTGGGCTGGGCAGCTATGCTGATGCTGTTGGGTGACGGGACTGAGCTGCAAATGGCAAGCTCTTTACTACTGGCTGACAGCTGCCCCCATGTGCTGCTGGCACAGGACTTCTTTGTTTGGGATTTGCTGAAGGAAACTCCTGGCTCCGGAGCAGAGACCTTGGTGGCACTAACAGCTTCTCGACTGGTTTCTGTGTTGATGAAGCAACTTTGAGAAGCAGATCCCGTGTCGGAGCTTGCTGACCAGTCAAGATGGTGCTGGTTGCTGCTTTTCTGCTGGTGCTTTGATTTTAAGGTGTCACCGGTGAAGTCCTGTTGTAGGCCCGAATCATAGTGAAGAGCAGAATGTTTCTGTGGCCTGTCATAAACCTGGAAAGTAGCAGAAAACAAAAAGCAAAAAAAAAAAAAATTAGTTTTTCAGTCCATTTATAGCCCCTTGATGAAACTCTTTATTTGTACAGTGAATGACAATTCTTCTTAACCAATGTCCTTGTAAGAGTTAGAAGCCTTTACAAAGTCTTCTTATATTTGAGCCAAATTTGCATTTAGATTAATGCACTGTAAACAAGTTTTGTTTTGTTTTTCCATTCTAAAAACAATGGAAATATTTCTATAACTGCTGAATTGCTAAGGAAACACATTCTATTGATTTTTAATCTAAACCAGCAGTAAAATATTCCCTTTCAATGGATGAATGGTACAACTCAACCTCCTGGTGAGAATCCCTTTTTGCTAAAAAATAATCCCTCACAGAACTTGATGCTGAACAACAGCAATTAAGCTCATTGTTGTAAACAATAAAAATGCAAAATTATCTCCAAAGTTGTAACAAACAGGAGGAAAACCCATGAGCCCACTTCCCTATGAAGCCTGGATAAGTGAAGATTTATTTGCTTATATTTCCACATAGAAGTCATCCCCACAAACTTAGTGCTTAAAATCATATGCATAGCGTCAAGTGTTTGAGGCACTCTTGACAGGTTCAAGATTTGCTTTACTCCCTTTCCATTTTCATAATCTGCTATTTGCAATGTTAGTAAGAGATATTTTCAATATGATTTCTAATCCGACAGCAGCTCGTCAAGCTGCAGAGGTTACAGTAAGGGCAGAATTATGCTGAAGACTGTTAGAGAGCAAAAGAAAGTCTACTTTTTTTTCTCTTAGTGGGCCTCCTTCAGCTAAAGAAATTATGTTTGCTACAGCTGTAACCTTTCAAAAAGTCTGTTAAAGCAAAAGAAAGAAATTTACTTTCATTAACTGACCCTTTCTAGCCATTTGTTTTCTTCTCATACATTTAGAAGCATATTTTGTAAAGCTCTGGATCAAACTGCAACTAATTTTGTACACCTAGTACTGTAAACAACTGTTCTTAGCACACTGTAATGACACCATCCCAAATGCCAAATAAGTGATGAGAGACTTAAAATAAATGTGTAACCGAAGAAAGAACAATAGAAAACAACTGCTAAGTGTCTCGTGTTTCTGCAAACACCCTGTTGCAATTTTCTATCAGCAGCTTTACATTAGATTCCTGTTTAGGTGTTTGCAACAGAGGGCAAGGAGGCTGCCAGTACAAGAGGGTTTTGAGCTGAGAAACAAGATGTCCTCAGTTCTGAGTAACTTCAGAGGGATTTGAAAGGTGCTAAACACCCCCAAGACTATGGTGCATTATTTAGTGACCAGCAAACATACATGCTAGTGGCAGATTGATGTTGGGATATCCTTTGTATGCATATAAAAATGAGCACGTGGCTTTTCTGGAATAGACAATAATGATGAGGCTGTTTTGGTCTATCGTCTGAAGAGCAATCAGGGGCTCTTAAATCCTGTGGATAGTTCAGCTGTTGTGCACATGGACCAGCCGTGCTCAGGGAAAGCAGAGATTTCCAGGAATTGTGGAGTGAGAAAATGAAAGCATGCAGCTGCGGTGGAGCTGCAGATGTCGCAGGAGAGTGACACCCAGTTCCTTCAGCTTGAGAAAAGAGCTGAAAGCATAAACAGCCGTCGGGGAATGAATCAGTTCCTCCTCCTCCTCGTGGCAGCCTCCCAAGCAAGCCACACAGTGCGCAGCAGCCATGCCCATGATGCTGATGCCCACCTTTGGGAAACAGAGCCCACCCACCTCCATATCCATGGGATAAAGCCAAGGAGGGGTCGAAAGGAAATCAGCAGCACTGGCATTGGAGTTTGATAGTTTGAATTTTCCTTTTTTTTTTTTTTTTTTTTTCTAGTGATCACAAAGCTCTTGAGCTTCATTTTACTTAACTGTTTGGGTCTCCTCCTATCCCCGGACCAACAACCCCGGTGTGCTGTCAGCTCGGGACCAGGAGGTGTGTGGGAGGTGGACATTCCCTGGTGAGGTCCCACCAGGACCCTCCACACAAAACTCAAGTGAAACATCATCTTCCTGAGGTACCATGATTTGTGACTTGGAAAAGCCCTGGAAATGATGAGCTGAGATGTCTATTAGCCCTCAGGACCTGCAGTGAGGTGGTGCCAGAGTCTTTCTGTACAGTTCCTGGCCTTATGGCTGCAATGAAAGCAACTCCCTACACATACTTTATTTCCAAAATGCTGAGCTGTGAAAATAAATGACCTGAAAAATTTCATTTCGAGGAAACAAATAAACAAACAAACAAAAAAAGATAGAGGGTTATGGCAGTGAGTGAAAATATCACACTCTGGGAACACCCCGGTCCCTCCAAATTCACTGCACATGCAGAGATCTCTAGCTTAAAAGGAGCAATAATCTCTGATCTGTATTTTGAGGCAGTTAATAACAGCTCAGAACTGAGAGGCCAGCTATATATCAGCGATAAATGCTGATATATTGCTTGGGTCCTTGAGCCTCATTTCCTCAGCCTGCACATTATAAAATGATGATGCAACTTCCAATATATCCCTAATGATAGCCTTGTCATTACTGCAGCACCGCAGGCCACCACAACATCTATCTTACAATTCATGAGAAAGATATGCTTATGTCATCAAAGGTGCCAACTCTGGAGGCATTTAATCATGCGGATAAGCACTCCAATTTCAATAGGGCTTCAAAAAACAACCAGTCTGCAGGATCAGGGGACTCCATTTCCTAAGCGGGATGTCAAAACTATATATCTGCCCAAGCACATAACAGTCCACTGGGTTTCCTCATACAATTTCTTCCAGCATAACATTTACTATTTGCTTTCCCTTGCCAGACACGTCCATATCAACCCAAAATAATTCTTCTGCTGCACAGCAACCAGAGATCATTTGGCTCTGATGTGTTGGGTTTCACTCGCTGCAATGGATACATGGGGACTCTTTACTCAAAAGCACTGGTAAATCAGTTGAAAGTACTGCAGACAAGTATATTTTCTAACTTGTTCATCTATCTGGGTTGCTCTTTGATCCCATCAGTCCTTATGTTTAGGTTGCAATTTTCCCTGCTGGGTAAGCAACACCCTAAGAAGCCAACAAGACCCAGCCCAGCTGACCTGACTCTCCTCTGAGCTGTTGGAGGACATCAGAGATGTCAGCACACTGAGGGCAAACAGGACTCTTCAGAAACCTATTTCTTGGTGACTTACACAGAAATTTGTTACTTTATTCATCGGTAAGTGTGTAATATACCGCAGTTCCATAAGTCTTGGCAAGAGGCTGTTGACCTGAATAGAGTTCCTGTGGCAGCACAGCCAAGATTGGCATCAAGAATAGTGGGCTTTTTCATGAAAATGGAAAGATTTACCTTTATTTACTTTTGGTTATGAAACCCTAAAAATACTTCAGACTTCAGGAACCGCCTCTGTTTGTAGTTTGTCCTTTCATTAAATTGGATTTTATTTAGCAGCTAGCTATTCTGCATCAGGTTTCTGTTCCTACTTCTTTTGTGAATTCCAATTCTATCACATCTCACCAGACTTTGTCAATATTTCTCTTTGTATTCAACTCACTGGGTGTGCTTAGTGGGTAATAATTCCATCTTTCCTTTAAAGAAAATAAGATATAAATAAAGAAGCTAATAGCTTTCGTAACTGCAAAGAAGTCTGAGCAATGAGATCTGGCACATGCTAAAACTTAACCTAAAAAAAACTAAAATGTGAATCCTCTTATTAGTAGTCTATTATTTTCATGCCGGACTCATGAGTTTCAGTACTCAGCTTTGGCAGCGGTGGGCTGACCTATGAGTGGGATGCATCCCATATACTGGCAACTGAAGAGCACTGGCCATGGAGCAGAGAAGGTGGGACTGTGTGTTTACACCTGTCTTGCCAGACCTGTGCCAGCCCTGCACCTGCAGAGGTGATTACTCCTCTTAACAGTTTTTTTTTCTGGCATGAAGCCCTTGTAACTGATGGATGAGACTGCATCAGCCCCATGATGAGCAGCACCCAGCAGCAGAATCCATCCCTCAGGGACTCCTTTCATTTAACTGCTGAATGTCTCACTCTGCCTTCCCATCCCCTCGCCTCAGATTTCTCTCTAAATACACACATCCCTTCCAGCCTCAAAGCAAAAAGCGGGAGGAGGTGCCAGCAACCAAATAAAGAGCTTAGGAAAATAATAACAACAAGAAAAAATATCCAAATAAAAATGAACATATCTAAACTAATGGTAGTAATACTGAGGATAAAATACACAATGAGAGAAAAAACCATCACCTGAAAAAACAGTCTGATTGCTAACAGGGGATGGTATCCCACTGCTCCAAACACACCTTTTGTGGAGGTAATACACATACAGCTTGTCAAGAATCTGGCTTGCAAATCAAAGTTAATACTACAACGCCCCCTCTTTAAATCATTCGCTGATCCATCTGTGTAATGGCTCCTCAACTGTAATTCCCTATTAAGAGGCTTTATCTGGAGAGATAAGCAGCTGGTTCCCATGTCACTAATTGCTGTCTGCTGTGATTTTAAAACATCTGCACCATTGTGCTCTTCATTTTCATATTCTAATCACCCTGAAACTTGAAAAAGGTACATCATTGATTGTTTCTGTGGGTTAATTAGTACACAGTCTCCTTGTAGAGACAATTTAAAGGCAGTCAGAACCTCAATCAGCAAGTTTGTTTTAAAAATTAATAACATTGGGAGCGTCTGTGGGGATTGGCATCTACAGTGACACATCAGAGTGTGCTCTGGGGACATACCATCCTTTGTCATCTTCGTTATAGGCTGAAAAAAAACTAAAAAAAACCTAAAAATAAAAAGAAAAAGAGGAAAGGTTTTCTTAAATGAATAATGTCACTTATAATCAGAGTCTTGGGAAGTGCTTGCTTTTATTTCAAGGCCACCCCTGCCTCTCCAGTGAGAACAAATCTCATCAAAACACTGTATAATACCTTTGTGTGGTCTAGGAGCTCGTAAGCCATTTTTAATAGCAATTTTGCCAGCCAGGAGCTGGCATCTCCTTGGAAATCCATGAGGTGAGGCTGTGACTGCTTGGATATACATGGGCATTTACCCTGCTTGCAACCTGCATTGGCTGGATGCTGGGTCATCAGGTATTGTCTCCAAGCCATGCAGAGAAGGATACTTGCTCAGCACAGCCCTCTGCTATCACAGTGATATTGCATACAAACTGATCTCAGCGATCTCAGAACAAATCAGGGCTGAATTCACGCCCGCTTTAACCTAAGCTTATGCTTCAAAGTGCTTCAGACAATGCTGATAACAGATCTTTGGTACATAGCAAACGGTAGCGAAGAGATTTTCGAGATTAAATGAATAAATCTGGTGGCACTAAGGTTAAATGCGAAATTCAGTGGGCACCACCTTCTGAAAAATCAGACTTTCTTTTGGTCCTTCAGAAGGAGCTCCTAAAAAACTGGAGAAGATCCAGGTGATTTGTTCCTCTTGAAAAAGCTTTCTCTTCAGTTTCTGCTTCCTAGACATGCACAAAAACATGTTACTGGAGAAGAAAACCCTTTGAGAGAAAGAAAAAACTGAGATTTCTAGCTCCAACACATGAATAAATAATCCTGGCTCAGCTCATACTTTTGCTCAAAATCAAGCATTTCCTTTTGTGTCCCAGTGGGACATCTGCAAACTGCTCACTCGAAGGCTCTCATCAGAACTACAGGTTGGAAATATTTCATATATCTTGGTGAGTGCACTGAGCCTTACTAGGGTAGCGTTACTCTGTAAATAAAAGATGTCAGGCAGAGGATACACCAGGTTCAGGGGATTGTAACTCTGACCTGATGACTTACAGGTTGAACAGTCACTGACATGCGATGTGATTATAGGAGGGGTCTGCGATCAACTCAGGTCAGTTCATAATTGCAAGTGTCTGAAAGTGGTTTTAAGAAGTCTCTTAGGTCCTTGGTGACTCTAACCAGGGAGAAGGGATCACAAATTGGCATATGATGTCTGGTGGAAGTGCAAGGAGCAGTAGTGTCGTCTGAGAAACCCCACTGAATCTTATTCAAAACTGATATATGAGCTTTAATTCCAATTAAAATACTGATAGAAAACATTTCTGCAGGCAATCACATGAAACTCATTGTTATAATCACAAAGAAGGTGGATTTTCCAGAGCAGTTTATAAAACCTATCGCTCCCACAGTTCACTCCTTCACCAGCTCCCTGAGTCTTCAATAGCACAAAGACCAAACACCACCACACTCACAGGAGTGAGAATCATTCGTTAGACATAGAAAGAGACGTAGGAATTAACACAAAGCTGCAGGGGCACTACTTGAGAGCAAGACACAGCACGGGGTGGGAGTGGGTTAATTAAAAGCAAAGCATCACTTTTTTGTGTCCATTCACCAAACACAAACATCACAGACTATGGTGCAAGTCTTGTGTAAATCAGGAGGATCATCACTTAGGATACTGGAGGTCCTTCCAGATTTGCAATCCCATTTCTATGTGGCTCTGTCTTCCCTGATTTATTCGTATAATCATGTCAATACCGAGAAAGTTAAGGTTGGGCTTTTACATTATAAGTGAGAATGCTTATCTAAAGCACTTATCCTCAAGGAAAAGACAAAGCAATGCACAGAGATTACTAAAGAGTTCAAAGATGCTCACATGGTTGTAAATCATAATTTTTCATGCATTCCTGATAAAACATCATGATTCACTAAATAATTCAGAAATTCCAAAGTGATTCCAAATTAATTTTGCTACCAGTTTTAAACTGGATTATTCACACACTATTTCAATCTCCTGATGTATTTCAGACAATTCTTTCCACACTCAGGGGCTGAGGATTTTATTTGGGCAAATTGCAACAACATGGTGAACTTATATAGGTAGGATTTGGTGCTGGGGGCTGATCTGCTCCTTACTAGTGGGATAGACCTTCTCTGCACATATTTTCTTTATCAAATGTTTAAACAACCCTACTCTTTTCAGGGCTTTGTATTAAGCGCTGAGTCTGGGAAAACTCTAAACAATAGGATTTTTCTGTCATCTCCAACAAAGAGCCCATCACCACTGACATAACAATGCAATTTAAATATCGTGTTTAAGCATAACACGGTTTGCCGCCTCAGTTTAGGCAGCTGGGAGAGAACAATTGGGCACCAGCTAAGGTGGACTACAGTGGGAATCATACAGTTTTGCTCATTTATCTAGTGAGATAAACCCAGCTCAGTCCTTCTTTGGCCTCAAGCCAGTGCAAAGATTTTTGAGTTAGCATTTCAGACATTATGCCCATGAAACCAGGGCTCACAGAGCAAGACACTTTTGCTAAGTTGCATGCTTTCCTTTGTCCAAAAGCCTTGCTAATGAGCAGCAGTGATCTTAAGGTTTTATTATTCATATATGAAATGTACTTTTATCCCTTCAGAACTGGTATAGTCCCATGGAGCTTGATCTACTCTTCGCAGTGTGTAACTACAACATTGCACATCCAGGTTTCTATATCACTCTGCTATCCCACTTTACTCTGTAATTTCAACTTGTAGAGGGCAATGTATATCTGCACAGTGGCCTGGCCAAAATAAAAAAGCAGAAGGATCTCAGGATGGATGGGGACCTGCAGAAACACAAGGAGTAAGGGGTATTCATCCTTCAGAGTTTTGTGGCGTTGTCCAGGATGTTAATGCTTCAGCACATCTCAGATTACTAAATTGGAAACAAGGATGTGAGCAGCTGTGCACCACAAGTTTCTGCTACAATTTTTAAAAGCCTGCAGTGCTTAATTTGCACTGAAAGATTTCTTTTATCCTTCATTTAATATGGGAATTGCAGTTTTATCCTGAATACTTTTTTTTTCCCCCCAAGGGGTGGTGAGGAAATGGCTTTTCCATTGAGGCCAGTGTTTCTTTCCACTAGAATTAAATAATCTGATTATAAACTGAGTCCTTAAATGTCAAGGAGATGTTGAATTCACCTGAAAACAGACATTTAGGGAAGCTCATAAAAGCTGTGAGCTCCAGTCAGTTAGCTCATCATTCTCTTAGCATGCACTTCATTTAGCAGTTACTGACCGTCAGATTAATTCTTTCAAAACATCTGATTGCAGCTAAGGTCCAGCATTGCAGGAAGCATTGCATGTGCGACAATATTGACAAAAGGTCCAAAAATCTGAAAGAACATCTATCTGGAGTAGCTGGGTTAAAGCTTATGAAAATTTGTAGGAGAGGTCAAATATACAGTGTCTTCCCAACTCCCTGTATCAAGAGCTGAGTCCTGCACCACAAATTCTGAGAAAGCATCTCCTATGCCCTCAGCAAATTCACCCTGAAAATACAAACGTCAATGATCTTCAGCAAATTCACCCTGAAAATATGAACTTCAGTGATTTGCAGCAAAATATGGGACGTTCTTTGGAAAATTTGCCCAAAGAGGTCATATGTGATGTATTTCAAGTTCCACTGGGTATCTACTGAAAAGTCGACGCACCCTGTGCAAAGCTAGCAAATGGTGCGGGCTGTACCATCTGGAGATGGGACGTGTTCTAGACTCTCTCAAACATCTTGTTCTCATATCAGACTCCCAAGTGTGATTCTCCTTTGTCTTCATCAGTAAAATTATTCTCTTCTGATGGAAGGGGACAGGAGCACACTCATCTTCCTTTGTACTGCATGCAGTCCTTCTAGCTGTCCAAGCAGCCAGGCAGTGAAACCCATTTGCAAAAGGCTATGGGATCGGTGGAGTTTCAGAAGCTCTATCATCCCAGTTCATGCATAACTGTGCCTATTTTTCACCACTGTTGTCAGGTAAAAAGTGGTCTCCCTCACCTTTTTCCTAGAACCAACAGCAACACCTTGAATTGATAACTGGGGAAATTTCCTGTGCACGTTCAAGACATCCAAAGCATGGCAGATGTCTCTGTTTCTGGACTTGAGGTGATGCCCCAGGATTCTAGTCCTCAGTCAGATTTTTTTATTTTATGCCCCTAAGGAAGGCAGGTTTGAAGAAAGATGCTCAGATCTAAAAAGCTCATTGCCCACACCTTAAACATGGACATGTACTATGAAGAGGCTAATTCCCACCTACAAGTCCTCTTTCAAGACCATGAGGGTGGTGATTTTGGGTGACAGCAACATCACAAGCTTCCCTGGCTAAACCTGAGTGTTCTTCTAAAAGGATGAATTTTACCATGTCCTGGATTTGGCTACCTACAGGTGCCTCTTCCAACCAGATGCTCTCACAGGCTCCCTGCTGCAACCGTAGCAAAAGCTTTTCCACTAGGGGAAATTCAACCAGGTTAACAATAGTGTTTTGGAACAACAACAAAAAAAAATTGCGACACAAAATATTTCTGTGGCAGTGCTAGGTGGAAGGGTGATGGTGACATCACATTTTTTGGGCATCGCTGCACTTTTTCTGAATGTTCATCCCTCATGTCTCATTACTCCCTTCCCTGCCCAGCTATGGCAAAATCACCTTTACTAATAAACCTCCAGCTCAAATAGCAGGTTTTATTTAGTGTGCTATAAAAACAGTCATTTCTCAGATCATAAAAGGGGCTCAACTGGACTGCATCATTTTGCTGAAGTGAGTTTTCTGGTGGAGCGATTCTCTCTTCTAAATGCCACAGTCCTTCACTACCAGTATTTATGTATCAAAATAAAATGCAATTTTCTGTATTTTATTAAGTGTGAATCTCCAGCGGAAATCCATTTGGGAGCTGAACCCAAGATTCAATTGTCCCTTGATTTTATACTTTTAAGACTTTCTCAGCCATTTTCACAACAACAGTATCAGGCTAACAACAGTTTTATTGAGGTACAGCAGCATTACTTAAAGGCTCTGACAAAGTTTAGGTTTGGCTTCTATATGCATAAATCAGCAGCAGCACAGAACAAAAAAAGAGAGGTCAGGGAATGGTGGTTTAGGAAACATGACTGCAATGCACCTGAAGCACAGCTTTGTGCTTAAATGACCCCTCAAACTTCTTTACCTTCTCACCTAAGAAATCAGGGGTAAAATTCAGCTTATTGAGTCTCTAATCTTTCACCCATGAGGTTGAATAGGCAGGTGGAAAGACTTTTAGTAGTAATTAGCATCCATAGCACCAAAGCTTGTAGCTCTCCTGGGTCAGAATTTGGCTTATCTTATACTGAAGAACTGGTATGGAGAAACGCTTACTCTTGAATTCATGCAGAAATTCACCTTAGGAGTGGAGACATTGAGACCAGAGAGAGCGATGGTACAGTAGGTACCACCAGCACTTCAGAGCATTGCTCTTTTAATTGCCCTTGTTCTAGTAACTCACCAAAGTACATTTCTTTCGTCTGCACATGTTGACAAAGCAAAACCCTTCCCAGCCTTGTTATTGCTTCCTCTTAAGTGCTGACCGTGTGATGGAGTTGAGTAACTCTATAAAAACACTGACACCAAAGATACAGTCCCCTATCCAAGTAGCTTGGCACAGAGGGTAAATCAGAACCAGGCAGTACACACTTCAGACATCAAAATGCATTTGTCCATCACTAAGGGAGCTGAGTTATGCCTCTTCTTTTTCAAAATGTATCTTATTCTGAAGGATTGGCATGGGAAGAGTTGACAGAAGATAACAGCTACTTGAGGAAAGAGAGAGAGATTGGCTAATGCACAAATGAACCTGGTGTTATAAACATCTGAGATACACATCACAGGGACTAAAAATACATGGGGACAAGAGTGCCACTGAAGGTCCTTCAGTTTAGCAGACAGATACAGGATCTGAAGCTGAATCTAGGAAAACAGAGATAAGAAACATGGCCCACATTTTTCATAGGGAGTATAAATAATTATGAGAGGAGCTCATCATGGCAATTTCTTTTAAAACAAGGCTGGGTGTTTTTCTAACTAGTGTGCATTAGCACACGACGGCTATTGGACTTGTAACAGGAACACATTTAGGCAAATTCGCTGGTATGAGTCATGCAGGAGGTTTGACTAAGTGATCACAATAGCTCTTTCTAGCCTTAAAAATCAATGACTATATATTCTCTCCATATCCTCCACTGTTTTGTCCAACCTGGTGTTAAACAATTCCAGCAATGCGTCTTCAACCACTTCCTCTGGGAGGCGATATCCCAGTGTAATAAATCTCCCTGTTCAGAGTCTCTCCTAGCTTCTCCTGGAACAATCTCCATCCCTAGACACACCTCAATTCTGGATTGATCCCAACAATCCCTCCTCATCCTTGGCACTGAAAAGAATATTTCACATTTTTTAACAATTCATTTCACTCTCCATATTCCCTACTGCTGTAGAGTGGTGTGTCCCACTGGTACAACAGAATTGATTTACTAGGAAGGGACTTTCTATCTTGACAAGCCCAGTGAGATACAGTTTTCTCTGGAACAGGGATGGGCAGTGTCATACCACACATATTTCTACAAGCGTAAGTGAAGCCAAATGCCATCAGCTCAATGCACCCAGGCTACTGACATGGCACAGGAGAAGCAACTGCAATTCCTGTTGCCATTCCTCTGTGCAGGCTGAGAGGCAAATACATGTGAAATTTTCATCCAGACTGACTCTGTCCTCACGAAACAGCTGAGATTTGGCCCTGAACTTTAAGATGAGGCACCACCTCCAATAACCAATCTGGATGTAAATCTCACAGATGTCTGTAAAACAGCATGAAATCAAAACATCCTGGATCTGAAGACATGAGGAACCCTGGAGTCAGTTTCAGTCATTGGCTGCCTTTTTCTACCTTGTTCCACCCCCTCCCCCTGCCCCTCCGCATTTTAAATATGTAAGAACATATTGATTTGGTCTTTTCTGGTTTAAATTTCTCTGCTGTTTTGTATACTGCATCACAGTCAAAACATGAGCCCAAACGCCAACCCCTGGACTGTTGAAGGTCTCTACCTCAATCCATATGTCACACTCAGTGTTCCAAAGGATATTTGTTTTCGGGTTGTTTATTTTTTTTATTTTCTTTTTTTTGGGAGGACGGGGAGGGCGCAGGCATTAAAAAAAAAGTTAAATCTCATGCCACTGTACAAAAACGTTGCAGATGTTGAAGTCACTGGTACAAAGACTATTCAGTGACTGTTTTAAACATACTTCAAATAAGAAAAAAAAAATCTATTGCTTGCTAGGTAAAGTATTTACTTATTACTCAATTGTTATTATTTCTTCTTTCATTTTTCTTCTCTTTGTTCTGTTCTGCACTAGACAATGCACACGTCCCTGACTCTTCTGCATAGTCTTCCTTTAAGGGTTTCTCTTGAGGATATAGGCATATCTATTTTCTGCAACCAGACAGAAAAACCTTCTGAAATCAGTGCAGATTCATCACCACCCTGCACACGACCTTATCAGCAGTTCCAATGGGTGGCCCCCGTGGAATACTATGAAAAGGGCAAAGCTGGAAAATGTGCACTTTAAAGTGCCAGAGACTTTAGTTCAGTGTGCAGCTCTTGTAATTTCTGCTGTGGCAAATGCTCTGCTTGTTATCGATATCTCAGAATTCGGATTTTCCTTAACTAGAGGTCATAAGATTTATTACAACAATTTTTTTTTTTTTTGCCATTTTTTTTCTCCTGAAGTAGGTAAGGTATAGCTGAGGGTAACAGATACCTGCATGCATAATAACTCCAGAGATAAAGAGAAAGGAGAAATAAAGATTCCTGGCACTTATTTCCCCATATGTAACACATTTTGTGTTTACTCTTATTGATGATGGGAATATTTAAAGAGAAGCCAGTGCTGTGCACATAACTTGGGCTTCAGTAAAAGAGATATGATAGAAAAATTTACCTAAATTCTCCCTGTCTTATTCAGGCACAAATTTAGGTTTGTCAGACTGACAAGGACTCAGGTGGATGAACTGCAACAGTAGGTATTAAAAATGAAGTTTTTAGTGTCATCAACATACATGTTCCCATCTGATGGCATCTCCTTGTAAGTACATCCAGAACGGGCAATAGTTCCTATCAGCTTGCATGCCCCTCTCCACCAGGAACTACGGATATGTGTTTCAGAAAAAAACTGCTCCAATGAGTAAAAACACTGTGTTTGTGTGTTCATACATGACAGGGGGGTGTAAATCAATAAATTAACAAGTAAACTGAGTTTACATCACTCACACAAAACAAAAAGACCTTCTTAGTATCTGAAATCTATCTTCGATAAAGCTCAAAGCACTTCATAAAATAAGTAGGAGTCATTCTTCTGTACTCCACAGATAGAAATACCGAGGTTCAGTGATTTGCACAAAGTCTTCCCGTATTCTTTTGCCAGTGTCAGTGTAAGAATTTAGGTTTCCTTACCCTCACTTTTTCCAGTGCCCATGAAGGTTCCCAGGGCCAAGGTCCAAAGTCCATGTTCCCAAAGCATTTTACAATGTAGATGAATATGACTTCAGAGCTGAATGCCTGGCTGAAATGCAAGCAAACTGATCCTTTCCTTGTGAGTCTGCTTGTGCCATCAAAAGTGGTCATGGGTATCACAGACATGACTGGAATCCCACTGTGCCAGAGGAGGACAACACAGGGCTGTGCTTCAGCTCAGCAGGCACCTCTTCATAGGCAACCAGCTGGAACTCAGGGATGTCTCAGACACACAGAACGATGGTTTCTACACTGCAAACCCATGAGCAAGTGTTTTTTTTTTTTAAGATTTTTAGCTTTGTGGTGTTATTAAAATGGATTATCCATGCATCTGTGGTTGCAGCATACCTGCAGTGCTCTACCTGCCACTCTTCGTGCATGCATCTATGTGTCCATTCTAAAGAAGAATTTTTTCCTCACAGGAAAAAAACAAACAAACAAACAAAACAACAAAACAAAACAAAACAAAAACTAAAAAACAAACAAACAAAAACCTTAGACTGTGGAGAAGATCCCCAGTCATCCACCCTTGAGGTAATTACACCAGGAAAAGCTATCAGGTCTATTCACTTCTCATCAAGCAAAGGACAAGGTCGCAGGCAAGAAGTGACCTCGTGTTTCTGCTGCTCAAACTCCCAGCAACCCACAGCAACTTAAATTAGAACATGTGCAATATAATTAGATTTCCTTCTCTTGCAGACTTGTCATGCTTCTCCATGTCTGAAAGGGGGGGAACACTTCAGACAGTCTACAGCTCAGCAGGGCTGTCTGCTGCTCACCAGGGTTTTGCTTTAAGTGAGATAGGGAAAAGGCTACGATTAAAGGAAAGCCTTTGTGCTTTCAGCTCCTGCCCTCCAGAAACAAAGTTTTTAGTCTGGAACCACAGAAAAGTAAATTCTAAAGTCAAAGGTAAAATGAGAAGTGCAGGTCAGGATTCAAATCACAGTTTATCCACAAGACTGAGCAGGTTGTTACCAAGGTTGTAGCTAAGTGCGACGTGGTCAGGTATGAGATCAGGTTTGGAATGACATCTACTAAAATGTTGCAGGAAGTGGCCCTTCAGCCCCATCTGCAGAAAAGCTTGGTGGAGCTCATCTGTTGAAGCAGATTATCCACAGAGCGTGTCTCTGGCCACCAAAGGCTCACCAACACTCGGTTTAGGAACCTGCATTCCCTATACAGCCCATAAAGCCTCCAGAGAAGACACTAGAGAATATTAATCACTCTGCTGAATATACAGGGCACCTGAGCAGCTAATTCAGGCACCTAAATTAGACATCTAAAGTGAGGCAGGGTGAATATAGCCCAGTTTACACCGGGGTTCTGTAATACACATTTAACCCCTTTCCTACTGCTCCACACCAGACTCAAAAGGGCTGAACAGTGCCTTTATAAAAACGATTTGAGAAACATGTCCCGACCAATAAAATACACAGAGGTCCAGCTTGCTCCTGACAAAGCTTTCAAGTTTTCAATTTTTCTTTTTTTTTTTTTTAATTACATAGAGATCCTTGAAGATCTTTAAAACCACTTTTTGAATACAGTGAAATGTGATTTGGGGGTTGCCTAATGTCACCCCTCCTGCCTGAAGCTGAGAATTTTTAATTCCTCACCATGAATCTATAACTCCACAAAACCTTAATCTGAATTGCTCTTGAATAAAAGACTTCTTTTTCCTTTTTGAGATAAACTATGGAAAAGCTAAGAGATAGTCTCAAATACACCACAGTCTCTGTGTTATTTCTGCACTGTTCCACTGCAAATAAAAGTATTCTGAAAACAAAAACAATTAAAAAACTTATGCACTCAATTCAAATTTTAAACTGGCCCTTTTTTGTAAGTTAACAGAGGTTAACCTTTCCTGGTACTCCCCCTGAAAATGCTGCATTATACAAATAGGCATTCGAAAACAGAGAAAATATGCTACTGGGATTCAAGCTGGTCATGCTGTTCAGATGACCGCACTTCTGGTTCAAACTTTTACTTGGTCTTTTGAGGTTTGCTCATCAGTAAAATCTCGGGTTATGGACATTCTGTCAACCACAGGGTAAAGCAGCTGACCACAACAATAATGCAACAGAGCCAGCTGCCTGCTGCCCACGGAGCAGCACCATCACCTGCCTCTGGCCAGCCTTTGCTCCTGCTTCTTCTAGAGGTTATTTCCAACAAGAGCACCTCTGTGCCACTTGTGGTGCTTCCAGAGAGGCTTCATCCCATCATCACACATTTAACAAGCAACAAACACATCGCTCAGGCTTCTCAGCCAAATGCAGATAACAGTTGTGAGACTAAAGGGTTTTCCTCTGCTGTGGTTGTGTGGTTTGAGGTAGGCATACTCTGCTCTAGCTGGGTTTTTGACTCTTGGGCACTGTTCCCCAGTCTTACAGGTTCAGCAGAGAAGAAAAAACAACATATAATTATGAAAAGTGCTATGGCGAGAGCCCTGTCTGATCATAGACATCTAACCTGAGCATGGGAAGTAGGAATGTGGCCACCTTCATGGCCTGTGGATTTTGACCACATTGAAGCTGGACCGTGTCTTGGTCCTTACTCGTGGTTCCTTTTGAGGACTCATGTCCCTCTTTTGTTTCTTCCAGTTACCAGTTTCCAATTCTTGTCACCTCTAGCTATTTTACCTCACTCACACACACGCAGGACTGTAGAAGTAAGCATTGTCTAACTAACCCAGGAGTTTGGATATCATTGTGCTTTTGCATCTGTCAATAACTTCAGCATGTTCTGGTCTTTGATATATACATGGACAGCCTCCTGTAGTGTGTCTTAGCACAAAACTGAACTCCAAATTTGGCAGAGGCTTCTAAGTACTAGTATTATACAAATAATGATTTTATTAAGGAGCATGTTTCAGAGACATTTTCCAATCCTAGAGGAGGTCCTGGTGATGTGAGGATGTCTGCACTATTTCCTCAAAGGAACATGGGCTAAAAAGAATTAATTTAAAAGAAAAAAAAACACCAGATGAAACTCATTATGTTTTGACCACCTCAGCTCATCACCTTCTCTGAAGGTTCTGTCTCATCACAAAACATAACTTCATGAGAATCCCTTTCCAAGACAACGAGGGGAGCAGATCACCTATTTTAAGGTCCAGTGAGTGCTATGCCTATATGTTTGCTGGACAATCAGCAAGACCTAATTCAACAGACCTTTTTGTCGGTGGACTGAACAAAAGAGCTAAAATTTCTCCCAGCCAATATATGTTGATGGGAAAGAAGTGAAGCTTGGCTCTTTCAGGGGACCAAGGCTTAATGCAGGAGTTAGCAAGGGAGCCTAAGAGGCATCAGAGCAGCACAAAACCTCCTCTGAAGTACACAAGAATGGAGTCATAGATGCCTGCTTAAGTTTTCTGCCCTACAGTAGGGCAGAAATGCTACAGTAACGTGGGCAGCAAATAAAGCCAGGCTGCTGTCTAACAATCTTGTCTCAAAACCAATGACAGTTTTGGGAAGATGACTGCAAAGCTATGGTGTAACTCAAAATGAAAACATGAAGGTTACTAGGGATACGAGGAGACTCATGGAGTAATTAAATAACCAACAGACACACACACCCACACACGCAGCCCTCATTTACTCAGAACCCTGACAGTTGTTTATTGAGAAGTAGGTGTTGACAGTTCACTTGTCTTGGATGGATTTCTCCCGGAATAAACAACAGTGCTTTCAAAATGCCTGATCCCATTTTCTTGTAAAAGAAAAAAAATAAAAATAAAAAAAACCAAAACAAAACAAAACCCACAGACACTATATACAGAGCGGGTATCATTACTGCTGTGTAGTGTAGAAAGAGGACTCCATGTATGGGAAAGATTGAGCTACAAGAGTGTTTGGGAAAATCAAGAGTTATTTTGCAATAGGCCATGACATCTCCCTTGGAGGAAACTTGCCCAGATTCTGCAGATTGCTTTGCAGATGGAAAAGGGACAATGCCTGATTGTAATATACTCTCAGATAAAGTCAAATTTGACTTGATCTAGAAACTTTCCCTCCCCAGGGGCCCAACACTGAACATTTAAGGCATCTACCCTTCTTTAAACTAATCTTTGTATTCAAGGGTAGATCTAATCGATAACTCCAGTGTAGTCTCCATTGTGAAACAAAGTCCACTGAATGCCAAAAAGCTGGGCAAAATTCCCCTCTCAGTCCTGGTGCTGTGCTATCAACAACTGAGGAGATGACTGGTTTTTCACAACACAAATAGGAAGAAAGGGATGAAATGAAAGGAAATTCAGGCTTAATATTAGAACCTGCTGACAGCGAGACATATTAAGTTATAGGGCAGCCTACAAATGCAACAGGAAACCCATTTCTTGAATACGTGGGACTAGACAATATAAAAGGGAATGGAGAAAATGTTTCAGGGAACAATTGTACAGTGATAGAAAGGGAGATGTTTGGGTGATCTATCTACGTCTTCTCCATTCTTCCTTTCTACGTTTCCACAATAATCCTGGTGTTTCTGCTGTTTGCAGGATTTTATTACACATAGTTGAAAAAAGGTCACACTGATGGCAATAAGAGGCAAAACCAAGGATGTATAATGTTGACCGAGGGTGAATTTCAGTAACTACACTGATTGGCAGACCAGCACTTCAATATGTGTATAAGCCCACATTTACCAGTTTCTAACAGAGGTAAGCTCCTTCTAAAGATCCCACTCCTGGCTTTCTTTGCATTAGAAACATAGACACGTTAAGCCAGGGCATGATCTATGTTTGCATTATCAAAGAGTGGAGTAAGAACCAGCCCTAGATAGCATGAGACTTGTTAGCAATGCTCCAGAATCCTGTGATTCTTCTCTCTTTAGTCTTTTACTTGGCTTCAAGTGCTTTTAAAAACACTCCTATCCATGTATCATTTTCGGTAGACACACACTAGCACATCAATCAGAAGACACATCTTTTGAAGGTGTAATTAAAACCTTACAGAAAATAAAATTTTATTTTTGTACTTCTAGGACAATAGAGACTTAAATAATTTGCAAAGAGATGTGAAAGCCAAGCAAAATCCATTTAAACCTTTTGCACTAAAGGCAATCTATGTTCATTTTGATTTACACAATAGGAAAGGCTTACGACATTAAAAAATTTGACCAAGGACAAGTAATCAAGAACTTACCAAACAGAGACTAGGAATCTAAGCTTCAGACCCTATACTTTCTTCTAATAATTCACAAGAATCATTGCAATTACATTTATTCACAGAATCACAGATTGGTTGAAGTTGGAAGGGACCTCCAGAGGTCACCTTGTCTAACCCACTTGCTCAATCAGGGCCACCCAGAGCAGGTTGCCCATTATTTGCACTGTGATTATATGAATGATCAAAACAGGAGTGGATGTGCTTTACTGTAACCACTGTAGAAATAAAATATTTTTAAAATATTCAAACAAACAAACAAAAAACAACACAGAAAAAACTCCATCCCAAAGCCATTCCATTCAAGTAATAAAGACAGAACAGAGAAAAAGGAAGATGCAGAATCAGAGAGAGGCCAAAATACCACCAACACAGAAGCTACGTCTTCTGACTTCCAAACTGTGTATGAAACCATTTTGCCAGGATGCTGCTGGGTTTGCTGCACTCCCTGACTTGCCAGTCAAAGCAATCAAACAAATAAATTGTCCCACACACACGTTTAAACAGGCCTTACACACTTTCTGTGTGCATTCTCCAGGGGACCTTTAGATGCTGTTCGTACACACTGTAGCGTGGGCTTTCAGTGGTGTGAAATAAAAAGGTTGCTGCCACGGCAAAAGTTCCAAACACAGAAAATACAGCTCAGGGTACATAAATAATTAAACAGTGTGCATTTAAAACATAAGCCATTAAAAACAGCCTTTGTGGGGAAAAAAAAAAAAAAAAAAAGAAAAGGAAAAAGAAAAAAAGAAACCGTAGGATGCAAGTTAATCTTTCATAAGGCAAACCTTCAGATGGTTGCTTCTTCATGGACGCTTCACAGTGCTGTGTTTCCTTTTGAACCAAGCATTCGTACAAAAAAGTATTTTGACAGTCCCACTAGGATGCTCATCCTCTGTGTTCAGAGAGAGAGTTATAAAGATCACAAGGTGGGATTGTGAATATAATGATCCCAGGGATTATGCTTTCTCCCAACTATTGTGGGGCACTCCTTTGGACCTACCTGAAATCAGAGCGGACTCTTGACTGTGAGCCAGCCTGCAGCTTTCTCGTCACTATCATGGTCCTTTCCCCACCTTCTCTCATGTGCTAGTGATACTTTAAAAGCTTAAAAGTTTAAAGCAGTTGTATAACAGGTGTCATGGGAAAAAGAAGGAATCTCCATTAAGAGTCAGTGATCTGTGGATCTGCTACTGGGAACTGTTGTTAAAGTATTGATAAAGGAGCATCTTTAACCTACTGGAAAACCAAGCCCAAGGGATAAGAAACAGCTTATTCAGAGGAAAGAAGGTGTTGTGCTTAAGACACTGGACAGGCCTTCAGAAGATACCTTATTTCCCCTCATTCTCTTATACTCTCTTCGACTTTGAGCAAGGAACTTGATCGTTACCAGCTAAACACCAGAAAAGAACAGCTCCTTTTTAGTATTTAAGGTGGATTTAACAGGAGCTGGGCTCATTCCTTAGTCATGTTTCTTGATGTAGGAACATAGGTGGTCACACAGAGTCATTTCTGTGGCCAGTAAGAGAGAAAAGGAGTCACCTTCCATAGGGTAATCAGGCGAATGGAAAACTTCAGTTGTTCTCTAGATATGGCTGGACTCTAAGGATAAAAACAACATTCACAGAGGGGAATTGAGACTTCGCAAAATGTTCTCCCCAGTGACATGGTTTTCTACCCCAAAAGGAGAGAGATAATAATCGTTACTTTTCCTTGCTGCATACCTCTATGTTAGCTTTAGCCTGTAAACTCCAAGGAGCAGAACCTGGCTCTCATAGCCTCTACCACAATAGGGGTCTGGTTTAATATAGATCTGGTTTAATACAGATATTCTCAAGGCTATCTGAATACAGTGGAGATATATACATTTAACCGAGCCAACCGCTTTAACCCCTTGTCCCTGCAGAATAAAGGAAAGGGCAACAACATCGTAAGAGTAGTTGAAATAGTATGGCTCATACAAAAAAAAAAAAAAAAAGGCAAAGTAACACGTATGAGAAACTGTGTGCTACCTGTCAATATTTCCCCAAATTTTTATGCATGCAAATTTTCCAGTAATCACATTGGTTCATATGAGCTGAATTATAAGTCCATATAATAAGAGACAAAAACTTGTCATAAACAGTACACTGGTAAAGGCAAGAACCTTGAAGATCTCATGACTTGATGAGTTTGTGAGTGTGACCTCAATTCAGTCCATTTGTACAAACAGATTAATAGGACAGACTTCAATTACATGGTCACATACTGCTTTTTTCTGCAGGGCCCCTGCTTCACTGAGTGCCTGTGAGAGGTTTTCATTCCCGTAACTTTATATCACATTAATCATGGGTGATGAGGCCATGAATCAGTTATGCAAGTCATCCAAAATGCATACTGACGAAATCTGTAAACCACCACTAGCTCCCATATTCTGATTATCCACCTATGCTACAGATGAACTATTTTTGGATTGTTTTTAACATCTCTGAGGATGTTTAGTGCTTTTTCGGTAGCACAGGGATATCTGACCCATCATCCCCATAATACCATGTGCTTCAGTTTCCATGTGATCACTTCTGAAGAGCTCAGTAAGGAAAAATACGATGGTCCAATATTTAATGCTTCAGTGGTGACCTAGGGAAACCTTCTGCATGGAAAAAACTATCGTACTATCTTTAGATACAAGTCGTATCGAACTATGAAATGCAAATAACACTTTACATGGTGTTACAAAGTGCTTAAATTTGGGATCCATTAAAAAAAACAAACAACAACAAACCAATATAATCTCAGTGAGAGTTCAATACGTCATTTGTACAAGGTAGAATGTTCTTCATTGCAATTTTACATTTGTGTGTGTACAAACAAGATGGTCAAATTTTTGAGAGTATTTCTTTGTATTAACTTTTATTTATTTTTTAAAATATATTTGATGCTGCATAGTTAAGAGGACCTCTTAGCACAGTAGATAAAGTAATAAAAATATTAAAAAAAATAGATTTACAGCATTTTGTTTCTGTTCACCATACAGAGATACATATACAGATTGTTGCAATGTGGCTCAAAATCCACCACTCACTGTGTCTTAAATATTACACTTGGCAGGACCTTTCAGGCCATTCAAGCCACCCTCTTGCAATAGGTACAACTGTCCCTACCAAATATTCACAACCATAATTCAGTTTTGTCATGAGAAGGGTCATTTGCCTTCTAATTACCATGGAAATAATGCAACGGACCACTAGTTCTTCACCACAACACATATATTACTTTTCAGTACACACCCATATATATACACATAAATTGTATTTTACTATTTAGTTCATTCCTAAAATATGTCCAGCCATGAGTATGTTGTCCAGTAAAACCCAATGCTGATCTGAAATCTCAAACAAGAAACTTCTTCCTGTGCTTTAAAGTCTACTTTGGAAACGCACAGAGAGCTAATGACAGTTTTTCACTGAAGGGTGCTGCTAGCAAAAATAATTTTCTTTCAAAAATTCTGTTTTACTAGCATTTTAGAGGATGCGGAAATAAGAAACAATCGCTTTGAAGTAATTCATATGAGAGAAAGTAATTAGATCAGGGTTCGTATTTTACAGTGATTTACATCTTGTGCAACCCCATTATATTTAATGGGACTACTGAAGGTCTGTGTCAACATGGAATGTGACTCCTCAGGCTTATATGCCATGATTCATGGACGGGGTTACAGTGGTCACCATTTTTAGGATAAGACTTCATCTCCTGAGACTACTGACAGAGACTTTTATTTCTTTGGGGTTTTGTTTTCCTTTTGTTTGTTTCTTTAGGAATATTCAAGGGGGATTAGCCAGTCCATCAGATGCACATATTTCATGTCTTTTGCTGTCACAATTATTCTAAATGGAGTACCTGGACTCCTGGCATGTATATTGTCATGTTTTTTGATGGCACATCACTTCATTATTGATCGTACAGAATATGTAGCACTCAGAAGGGAGCAGTACTGTCTGCAAGTGAAAGCTAAAGACCAAGGCCAAGAGAGGCAGTATTTTTATAAATAGATATGATAGATATGCTGATATTCTCCCTCATAACTTTCGTTTTCTTTCTTTTTCTTTTTTTTTTTTTTTTAATCTTACCAAGAGTATATGTGGTATTATAAATATATATATATTTTTTCTTTTTTTTTTTTTCTGTAAAGATTTGTGATGTTAAATTACTGTCATGAATAAAGCAGAGTTGTTACACAGTTTCTGTCATTGTTGAAACAACAGACTGCAGGCATATATTCATGATACTGCTGAATGAAATATTTTGGTGCTTTTTTCTCATCTCTCAGGAGGGTTGTAAAAGTATAATGAATATTTAACATTTCTATTCTATTTTTATTAGATTTTGTAGCACCTTAGAAACTACAAGAAGCACTTACTGCTTTGTCCCATATGTACTTTCCTGGCTGGGATTGTAAACTGCTAGACAGCATTTAGAAACCATTCTGACAATGGAAAAATACTCTAGCAAAATTACTTCAGATTACTAAACTACCTTGAAATCCATGAATAATTCTGAGGGATATTTCATATCTCCAGTTTCTAAGGAGAACTGTGAGCATATTTCTCACCTGGAAAGCAGTACACACTTCCCGCTCCTACCCAGGAGTTTCTATTCAAAAGGAAAAAAGACATCTATAAAGTCACGTGCTCTATGCAGAAACTAATGCATGCAGGAAACAGATATTTAACTCTCCCACCAGTTTACTCTGTAAGGGCTGGTGAATTTACTGTGGAATATTCCAAAGGAATCTACACTCAGGTCATGCTGGTGCAGAAGAACTTTCTATTTGATACTGTTCTGGCAGCTGCTGGAAGTGCTTTGTCCCTTCTTTAGGTGCAGCAACTAAGTGGGAGTGGGATCAAATCTAATCTGGGAAACTCTAAATTAAGGCATGCCTTCACTTTGTGCTTGGCTTAGGTTCTTAAATTTGTGTTTGTCCAGCTACGACTGCTGTCATGTAAAATTGTATTTCATAAAAGCTTATTTGTACTTGGAGTTTGCAACTCCTTGGCCAGAAGAGGATATACATACAAATACAACCTTTTTGGTGCACCAACGCCAAAGACTGGGCATTCCCTACCAGGTGATGCCTGAGAACTCATTGCCTTTCACAACAGAGGTAAGATATTGCAGGCATTATGTAAAGACTATTTTTCTCTCCATACTGGAGGTCAGCTCATTAAAATCACGGCAAAAGAACCTCCAAACCAAACACTGAAGCCTGAAGCATTACTATGTCTCTGCCTGTTTCAAATGGCAAGTGGGTGCTTTTGATCATGTGGCAGCATTTACCCACTGGCTTCCTAAATCCACGTTAAAAAGATCATTGAGCCTCAGTTTAAATCTCCTGCCCTCTGACAGGGTGCAGGACCGGAGCCTGCTACTCTGCAGTTTTCTTCACTTGTCGTTTATTAATAGTTTACCTTTCTCCCTCCTGATACCTCCCAACACAAGCACAGAAACCCCAGCAGCCCTGTGACCTTTGCAGAGGCAAAGCAGGGGAAGAGAGTTTAGAGAGACGAGTTTGATCTACTCCGCAAACACTGACCACACCAGGAAACAAACAGCTGCAAGAAAAGACAAAGAAGGTCTGAGAACGGAAACCAATATATTCTGAAAGCTGGGAGTGGTTAAACACGATGAAGAGCCACAGCAGCTGATGGGGAGGGAGCTGGGAGCAGGAGGAGGGAACGCTCTGTCAAATGCATTCAGTGTATTATCATTTTTCACTGCTTGCATTAAGATCAACAAAACCACAAAGTTTCATAACTTGTCATTTAGCTAAAGGGGGGAAGAAGAGGAAGAAGAAAAGAAAGCAGCTTAAAAGTGGAATAATAAAAACATCTCTGAACCACAGACAACTGCAAGGTGACCTTCAAACAAAAGCTAGGGTGAGCAACCCACTTCTTGTCTTCAGGTGTCATTTGTTTCCTAGCTCACTCTTTGCAAAGGAAGGACGAAAGACAGTTTCTCAAGTCGGCTGCAGGAAGACGAACAGAACAAGGACTTTCTGTTTGTACTTCTGTGTTTCTCTTTTTAAAATAATAACAGTGAATAGTATGATCAGAAGTGACTGCCTGGGGGATTTTTTTCTTTCAGTTTTTTAGTGCATTTCTCTCACTGTTGAGTGAGGGTTTCATGAAATAAGTGGATGGTTTACACTGAAGAGACTGCATGGGAGGAAAACAGCCAAACTGATTGCACACCCATCAGTTTGCACACAAGCAGTGCCAAGTGCCTGGAGTACACTATCCAAAAAAGAGAACAGCACATTGTGTTCTCTTAAGCTGGTTTAACTTCTTGCTATCTTAGGCGCTCCTTGTAATAATTGCTCACATTTAAGATACAAGTCTGTTTTTTCATTTTAACCTTCTCTTTCTCTTCTGTCACAGTTTTAGTTCATAGATCTCAGGAACCTCGGGACTGTCAAGATATTTGATGGCTTTTAGGTGGGGAAGTCAAGATGGAGAAAGATGATGTCATTTTGTCAATGTCACCCATCCCATCAGGGGATTAATCCTGCAATCTTATTCAGACGTCCCAAATTCCGGTCCCTTGTTTTGCAAATTGTTATCACTTTGGAATATGTATGTGCAAAAAGATATAAACCATCATGTCTCAGGATATAAGCCAAACATCAAACAGGGGCAGTGGATTAGAAGATTTTTCTTATGAGCAAATTATTAATACTATTATCGTCTGCTATGTGGGTCCTTGCACACTCCTTCGAAGCATCCGGTATTAGCTACAGTCAGTAATTGGTAGCTTGTAATAATACAATAACAAGACTTCGACTGGTATAACAGTTTCAGTGTTCCAGTGATTAATAAATCTCAATAGCTAAAAAAACAACAACTCATTTACTCAGTACTAGTATTTAGGAAGCTTTTTTGAGTGAATGAAGGCCAGCTTTTGATGAATTCAAGCTTTCATTAGCTATAACAGAAAAGATTTTAGAACTTTTTCTCCTCCTTATGAATGTTGGCTTTCTGAAGTTGAACCCATTCATTTCGTGATGAATTTTAAACTGTGTGGTTTCTCTGCCACTACTCCCAGTTCTGTCCTCCAGGTACAGCAAAGACTCTGGATAGAAGAGACTCAGATTAGAAATATGTGTTAGATACCTCCTGGACTATGGAAGATGTTCTTCATCTCCAGAGATGGGGTTAACACCTCATAGGACATATGCACAATCGTGAGATAAAATCTAGTCTTATCTCTTAGTAAATGTTTCCCACAGTGTGGTAGCCAAGATGCACCTGAGTCAGAGAAGCAGTTAGCAGTGAGAAAGCATCTCACGTTGTAAAGAGCTGAGTGGTGGTATGTGTCTCCATTAACCTGTTGGTATCTCTACAGCATCAACTTCTTGCACTGCTCCTTGAAGAGGTACAGTTCTGCTTGCTCACACACTTCCATACCCTCAAACCAGCCTATAAATCCCACTAAATTTTCCAGTTTTGCCTTTTGGTGGGAGCAGGGTACAATCTCAACGACTTAAGATGAGAATGATTCCAGTTTAAAACCAAACAAAATCAAAAGAATTTTCAGAAGAAAAAAAAAAAAATAGGGTTACAAAGACACAGAGGTTTCTGTACTTCTTACTCTATCAAACCACAGTGAACTCTTGTAAAGTGTTAAAAACAGATGTCACCTCAGAGCCAAGGTTTCACCGGTCACCCTAATAGCTTTAACTGTTTATTTCCTGCTAGAGAGACCCCTTAGGCATTTTCTGTATCTGTGCTGCAAGTGAAGCTCCTGTTGATGTCAGTGGGAGTGCGTCATGCAGGAGAGAAAAATGCACTAAAAGACCTCTGCTTAATGGGATGGCGATCTTTTTTACAAGGGGAAAGCATGTGTAAGCTCTAAAAGTGCAAAGTTTCCTCTGTATCCACAGTTCAGGTCAGCGTAGTGATTTTCCCTAAGGGGATTCTTTGCACAGAAACACTCTGTTGCAGCAAGATCTGTGCCTCCCAGGGAAGCAGCAGGTTAACACTCACCTCAAGCACCATATAACCATGGGCAACCTGGGAGGAGCTGCTACAGAGAGAGAATTCACCGCTGGCTGAGGCAGGGCACATACCATCATGTCAGCAACAGCTGGATGTGGCAAGAGTATCGTGTCCTCACGACTGGAGAGGATCAGATTTCTCCACAACAGTGAGTGGGAGCTGAAGAATGGCTAAACAACCTGTGCTACAGCATCATGGGAGCCTACAAATTGCCTAGGCGAAGAATCAAAAAGAGCTGCGCAGTAATGACAATCCCATTCCTTTCCGCGCCATCTGGTTGTACCATTACTGCTCCACGTATCAGGACACGCATGCATAGTGATATAGGAAACATATTGCTATCTTCAGGTTCAGTGGTGCAGAGACCCAATCTAGGCATGGCATCTGCAATGACACATGTTTACACAGCCCCTCTACTTCACAGAACTTCCAAAATTCAAATCTATCCAAACCAGTGAGATATGCCGTGATTGCTCTGCCACTGCTTAGGTGGACAGCAGCAGCTGTTGGACATTCAAGAGTAACTATCCAGGAAGGCAACAGACAAGTAACAGGCAACTGGTAGTGACCAAGTCTTGCTGTATGACCATACTCAACTTCTCTGCAATTATATAAAGACTGAAAAAGTTGCTCTGCTCTGGGAATCTCCTATCTACTCACCAATGCACTACAAAGCTACCTAGCTAGTTTGTGGTCCAAAGTCAACCCACATCTCCAATACAAGCCATCTTGCAGTAAGAACACGAATGGGGCATCTAGGACACATCTCCTTCCCTGCAGTCCATAGAAAGACAATGACAGATCTTCCTGTGCTGAGGAACCTGCCGGGGTACGCATCCCTTCCCTTAATGAGGGAAGGCATTTGAAGTGATTAAGCCCCTCTGTTGAACACCACAGTTGCTCACTGCAGATGTGGGCTGAGCACTGCTCCAAGGGGCTCAGAGCACGTGTCCAGTGTGATGACAAGTTCATCATCTTTTGCGACAGGGCTAAACTCAAGGAATTTGGATACACTAGACCAGAGTTCACTATTAACGGGATATGCAAACAGTACAGGTCTCAACCAAGTAATACCAAGTGATGAAGTGAATTTGGAGCAGTGCCAGGAAGACTACAGGACAGGAAGAAATGAAAGATGAAAGTGGTTTTAACACTGTCTCCACATGCTCAACAAACATTTTCTCAAGAGTCTTTACTTTATAAATGTTCTGTGATGTGCAGCATTTTTTACAGATCTGTCCTTCATCTGGTCATTGCTTACACAGAAAGAATCAAGTTGCTATGGCAGTTGGATTAATCCTTTCAAAATGGCTTATTTTTGCTTTTATTCCTAACATGCAATGCATGGCAATTCCACCAAACCCTGTGCAATTTCTGGGACTGTACACCAGAATAACTTAGAACAGGATTTGGCCTGCCTTTATCCATATCCATGCCAGTGAAGAGATGAGAGCGATGTTCCCAGGTCCTCCTTTCAAAACACAAAATGCTCCACCAACATGGGACTTAGACTTGAACAGTGACTGAATTATAAATGATGCAAAGCAAGAACTACCATGAAACATGTCTCTGCCATACAAAATAAGGGCTGCTGTTCCACATCTTCTGGATATCCCACAGAGGAGTGCATTTTCCTTGGGCATCTAAAAATGAGATGTCTGAATGTGAATGAGTCACTGTAGGTTTCCTTGATATTCAATAGAGAGGAACAGGTATCCCGGAGGACAATTTGCATCCCACTAAAACAGGCGTCTAAGGCACATCAAATGGATTGCTCCCTGGAGATGCCTATTTCTTACTCTTGACTAAAAAGGGAGGCCATGATGACCAGTTCAGCCTTAGGCATCTAACTTTAGACAACTAAAGTTGTGCAAAATGAATCACATTCATAGAGGGATTAGTAGATCATCTATCTTTTATACACTGTAGAGCTTTGATTTTTACACAGTTGCTCTTTTGTTGAGGTCCATAACTTTTGTCTAAGACGTTTCCTCCAGAGAGGCCTTCAATCTTGAAGACATCAAAAGATGAAGAATTCATCACTTCCCCTGGCCCCGTGTTTTAATGATTAACCACCGTCACTATGAAAAACACTACTGGTTCCAGTGCACCCTTAGTTAATATTGAGTTTCCTTCGACTACTTTGAAGATATTGCTGTATTTCCTCTTTCCTCTCTACTGATGCAGTTTCAGATCACTAGGTCTGAAGGCCAAGCAGTCCAACTTTTCTTCCCTTTCAAAACCAGAGATCTTTGTACAAACTTCTATCCACCTAGCAGAAACTCTGCTTCACTTCTACGTTGAACTATGATGTTCTTTAATGACCAATGTTTTTCCATATCCCAGCTTCCCAGAGATTTGAGACAATGGTGCAAATATTAATAAATTGTGTTTCAACATCTCTTTAAATAAATGTTGCTACGTACACATTTGGAACAGAGAAAAAAAAAGTACAGAGAGGACAAGTAACTGACTCACCTCTAGAGCAGAGGGGAGAATGGATGTCCTCTTTCCTGATTCATAACAATGTCTTTTATGCACTAGGTGTCAAAAGGTCTGCCATATTTAGTCACACCTTGTTTCTTTTCTACTGCAGTGGGACACACACAGGTTGTAGAGGAGAAATTTAATCTTCAGTGCTTGGTTTCCAGTAATTAAGAAGCACCTTTTAGTTCTCTTTATACCTGCTCCAAAGAAAGTCTCTGACTTGGGCTCCACGGCTCTAAAATATCAATGTTGCAATACTTAACAAGTTGAAATCATCATCTGAGGTGGGCTTCACTTATTTTTACCTCTACATCAACAGCCACACCAAATCTCAAACAGACCTTTGCATTTGACAGAATGGAAATTTGCAGATAAAAATCGGGCAATGAGGAGGGCAGTTACCCAAATCACTGCAAAAAATGCAAAAGTCTATCTGAATACTTATTGTGTTAGAAATAGTCCTTTGACACAAGTGTCACTATTGTCTTTATCTGGTTGCTATTATTTATTTTATAATTGATGAGAAGTCTATCGCACTTTGCCCTGCAGGATCAACTAACAGAATTGACAATCCAGGTTTCCATTTTCATAGGGATCCACCTAGTATAGCCACAGTGAAAGAATATCCCTGAAAGTATCTCCATAAAAAAACCTCCACAGCTATATATAGATGTTAGATGGAGTTAATCATATTATGCAGATGACATGTTTCCATGACCAGCTTCCAGATATACCTAGTAACAGCAGGGTCCCTATCAATTTTATGTTTTTTGAGCTATTTCATAATGGACACAAGCAGGAGACATCCTTAAGTATAAACATCTCTCCCGGTCTTAGGTTCTTTTATCTTTACCTTACAATACTCTCTTAACCTCTCTTCATTGCAACTGTGCGCTTTGTTTTTCATCCTTCAAACTGAATATTCCTCCTGAAGGAAGAACTCCGCAACTTTAACGCATCTTGTTATCACTGTGCATGCCTAGAGCAGAATGTACTGTTATAAGTGGTTCCCACTCACAGTTAGGACAATCCGGTGGCCTGAGAACTTTCTGATCACAGTCAGCATAAGAAGATACTGTTGTATGTGCACATGTACACACACATACATTCTTCCAAGTACCGCTGCTACTACTGCTATCTGTTATTATTACTGTTACTGTTACTATTATTATTATTATTATATATTATATTATAATTATTATATATTATATTATTATTATTATATATTATATTATAATAATGATATAATAATAATAATTTCAATATATGTTCTTTAGCACATTCAGCTTTTGAGGAACTGGCTTAAATGGATGGTGAAATTATTAAGAACCTGCAAGACAGAACTGTAACCTCATCGGGTTTGTTTTTACACCAACTGTGCCAGACCCTGCCCATCAAACCCGATACAAATTACTTATTCCAAACTGTTCAAGCAAAACGTAGATTTAGTAACATCCACACACCTTCCTAGAGTGTTTAGCACGTTTTAGATGAAGGTCATAATAAAAGTACTAGTTTTATTATTCCACAATTTCAGCAGATGGCCTGAACTATTAAGAATCAATTTGAGTCTATTAAGAATATCATCTATTCTATTTCCAGACAATATCACAGCAGTTCAACCTCATTACTTATCTGTCACTGTGAAAAGTAGCTAAACCTTCATCCATCACATCCAGCCACTTTTTGCCCAGAATTCTTGATCTATTTTTCCTAGATTTTTTGTTCTGCTAAATTATCCCTTAAGTACTACAGCAATATGAGCATCCATTCTCTATTCCTACACAAAAAAAATTATATTTGCTATAAGAATATCTAGTCTTCATGTAGCACATTTTACAAAGAATCTCCAAGTACATCACAAAGGACAATGTGTTGTCGCACACATTATTTAGATGACACATCTGAGGTATGTGGTCATTTGTCTACATAATTTATCAAATTTTTTGATCTCTGAAGGTAAATAAATAAATCAATGCTGACACAGCACAAGTTTTGTTTTTGAAATCATGAAGGCTCCCAAAATTTCCAGGACTACTGCTAGATCTAATTTTTTTTCTTTTTCCTGTTTTGGAGGACCAAGATTCAGACGCATTTATTTGATAAAATTAGCCACAATATAAGTAGCTGCCATTTGAATTTGAACAGGGTTTAAAACTTCAAGGGCTATCCAGATACATTCATTTTGTCAATCATGTAATGCGTAGTTACTTCTAACCTATTGAAACAAGACTATCATCAGCATCCATGTCTACCATCTTTATTCATGCTTATGGACAGAAAAGAAATAATCACTGAAGTTATCCAACATACCTTCATGTGACTGCCACTGTGAAATACTTTATTGCATTAATTAAGAGGAGAAAAATAATATTTTGATTGTGATAATTCAATGACATTCAGAGGAAAAAAAATATATGATACACATAATCTATTTTTGTATGACAGCATAGAGACACTTCAAAAGAAAAAAAGAGAATGATGCTTTGAATTCACTAAGGGGTTATATTTGCTGATATCTAATACAACTGCCACTTTAGGGGAATAGGGTCTTTTTCCCATCACAGAGAATATCTGGAAACATGAGAAACATCAATCAATACCTTAAGTTGCTTGAGAGGCGATACGAGACAAGAAAAAAACCCTTAGTTTTCTGTTATGTTCTACTCTGAGTGTCTACACAGAAGGACTATGCTCCAGCCAAGGTAATTAATGATTAATGCAAAGAAGACATAGCTTGTTTAGAGAAATGGGGAAGCCCATGAAACTGAGCACTGCATGATGGCTTCACTAAAAAGAAAAAAGCTGAGCACCACCTTGGGAGGGGGCAGGGGAAAGTCCAGAGTTTTTTCATGCACTTTTTAAGTTCCACCGAGAAGGCTGCTGAACCATTTTCCTACTGCATTTCATGGACTACATTGGAGTGAAGACCTTCACCAGGTAGAGACCTGTGTTTGAAATCATCCATCTATGGTGCTCCATGGTTCCTCTAATGTCTGAGTCACCTGGGTGGGCAATGGCTTTGGACTTATCACTTAATCCACTCCCTGAGGCTGTGGTTGCAGTCAGTCTCGCCATTAACATCCTTGACACACAGGGGCTGGACTACTTCAAGCACTGGGGGAGGCACCTCTCAAATTGACAGCTGCTTTTACTGCTTGTAAGATCTTGAGATCTGTAAATGTTTAACTAATATTTACTCTGCTTCAGCTTATGGGCTGTATTTTGTCTTTTGTAGCCAGCTGGAGGGGCAGTACGGTAGTGGGAAGCGCAGGAGAAATTTGGGCTGGCTTGGCCAGAATCCTGTCTGGGATCCCCTGAGGAGAAGACGTTGCCATGGCAGCTTTGCTGTTCCTTCAACTGGTGCAATAACTGCTGTTGCTATATTAGGCCAGCTCTACTGGTCTGTGAAGGTGAGCAGTCTTCTCCAAGTAAGTAGAAAAGTACCTGCTACTCTCTGCTCTTCTCTTACTCATCCCTCCATCTGCCTAAGTTAGCCAAAGATTTTGTTATCCTTTCTGGAGGAGATGACCTACCACAACCATCATGCCATTCATCTCTCAAGACTGCAGCAGTCAGTTTTGGCATGTAATGGGCTGCAGCTTTTACTGAGGGACTCAAGCTGACCGAGTAAGACACTTCTAGAAATGAGGGAGTGATGTACTTTCATTTTAGATCTGAGTTCCACAGTGACACCAATCCTCTCTTTCTAGGTTTTTTTTTTGTGCTTTGCCACAGGCTTATCGCATCCAAAGCTGCTACAAAAAGTACCCAATGAAGGGCTGAACCACTCAGGATTGACCCAATTGAGGTCTACAGCCTGGGATCTTCACCTGATAAGATCTCAGTCTTTTATTTGAAGAATTGAACAAGGTTTTCTCCTTTGCAAACAAAACCAAAGTGCTAACACCCCCTCACCTTTTACACAAGCCCCGCTGGCTGGATCACACAGATGAGCCAGAGTTGAAGCTCTTAGTTTCTCGAATCCACATCTCACACCTCACTGGAGAAAGCCCTAAGGCCACCCATGACTCTGAGCAGCAGACATTTACCGTCTAGCCTGCTGAAACTGTGCCAGATGAAATCAATGGGATTGTGAGCATTTAAACAGGAGTTACTACTGCTCAACCAACTAAAAACATCCTTTATCAGACACAGCCTCAGTTGCATCCCTTCGTTTGAGCTATAAACAAAGCACATCAAACTGCAGGCTGCATAGATCTATGTGCAGGGAGCTGATTCTACTCCTTGTCTTCTCAAGGTAACAGCTACTATTATTCATAGAGATGAAGGAAAGAGAAGGTATGGTTTATTGCATAGGGATCTTGCCATTCTAGAAATGATACAACTACCATACCCATGTCACAGGGCAGGTCTGAGAAATGAACACATCATTCAGAGCCTTGAGACCTCTACATTAAAAAGAGACATAGCAATGTTGCTGTGATTTAATTCATACATGCATGGACTTCAACACAGACTAATTCCCTGGGGCTAAAATGAAATAGAGTTTAAACCTAACAAGGGTAGAAACTCGTAACCAATTCCTGGGCTTCTCAAAGAGAATATCAAATGATGTGAAATCCTTAATTGCCCTGAATGAGACACAGACATTGGAAATAGAATTGCTTATCTCCTACCCGAAAAAAAAAAAAAAAATCATTACCTTCTTTCTGCCACCCCTGGAAAACAAAACTTGTTCAAACATAAAAATAGACAAAGCTTTACTAAAGCCAAGTGCAGATTTTAAGCACCTACTTTAAAAGGATAAGTTGTTTGTGCAACTGATATGGTATTATGAAACTTTAGACATTTCTTTCACAACTGTCAAGGAAATGAATGCATTAGACAGGCCTGTTTCACATCAGAAGCCACAAGGGCTCCCAAGTCCATATTCCTCTGGATTTTTCTCTGAACTCCATTGTTTGTGGTTAAAAAACCAAAAGAGTCTGACCCATTTTAAAAGAAGGAAATCATATTTCTTAGGCTGCAAATAATACTCACTGCTAGCAGAAAAACAACTGGAGCTTAATTCAGCTGAAGAAAGGAAATGTCCCAGGTCGAAGCCACAACACATAGTCCCCCACAGAAAGTAGGAAAAAAATAAAATACATCAGGTCCAGGCTGGCGGTGCAGAACCACATAGCATTGGCAAAGGTTACAAATGGCTCTGTCAAACAAAGCTGATTTCCATCTGACAATTAAAACAGTGAAATATTTTTGGTGAAAGGTTAGCATTAGTTTTTTGGCAAAACAGAATTGTACCTATGTTCTCAAATATCGCTTCATGATAGGAAGCGTTGCACACAGTAATGAAAAAAATAATCTATTTTCAAAGTCCTTTTGAAAGGTCTAGCTCATTCCAGTTCCTCAGGGCAAAGCAAGACAAAGCTAAGTGCAATTGTTTCCATTTCACAGATGGGAAAGATGAGGCAACAAAGCAAAGGATTAAATTGGAGGGGAGATTGTATGATTCTGTTTTTGAATGTTCAGACTGATGTCTCAGGCAACCCGTCTTTTTGCATTTGCATTTGACTTCAGGGTAAACATTTCTGTGCTTTTTACCAATGCAGCGCATGAGATCACTACATCTGCAACTCATTGTGCAGCCTGAGTGCACCAATTGGCCCGAACATCAGGGAACTAAGCCCACAAGTTTGGATGAATCTCTGGCCTTTTGCCAAACATACAGAGATCTTGTTACTTAGAATAATTATTGAGTCAACCTCTTTGCAGGCAGAAAAGGAAATTACAGGAGCCAATTTTTATGCCAAGCCTCAGTACGAGAATTCAGGACATACTGGGTCTCTCTCCTGCTCAGATCACTAAGTTTCCTCTACGTTCCAGTGATTCACAATGCAAATAGATTTAACAATAAGGAAGACTTATATCCAAACAGGGAGTTCACTCCCACTGCTGAAGCAAAGAGATGCAAAGACTCTCAGCATGACTACTGACAATCTAGTACCGAACTTGTGGACTGCTCGTTTTCCCTTGGAAACTCAAGTTAATCACTTTCCCTTTTCTTGACACTCCACAATGAGTTGCTCTCTAAGGCGCTGACCCTGTTACTACTGACTACCAAGCCTAACACTTATTATCATTATAAGTCTCATTGGTTAAAGCAACCTTCTCCTAATGGTTTCTGCATGCACTTTGCAGCCTGACATAATTCACCACTGTCTCATCCCGATGCAAAAGAATAGTGAAAAACTGACATTTTATTGACAGAATGTGTGCCTTTTCCGTAGTACCAGTACTTCCAAGATGTAGGGAACTGTCCGTTTGGACAATCCTCTTTGTGTTGGCCAAACCGAGGTTGAGAAGTTACTGAAACTAGTCCCTCTGTTGATCATAGATCAGAAGCGAGATAGGTTTTATCTAGCTTAACCACCCGTACATTACAAACCACACAATTACCCTGGTAACTCCTTGCATCAAGTCCAGTAAAGTTTAACTAAATCACATATTATGCAAAAACCTCTTATCATGTCCCAAGGCAGTAAATCTCCAGGAACTGACTTTGTTTAATCTGTTAAACATTTTCCCCTTCATTACAACTTCTACTTGTCTGATTTTAACTTCTCATCATAGGTTTTGTTCTGTTTTTCTTATTGTGGTGGGTACTTTCCATGGGTAATTTCTTTGTATACAGAACTCCATGACTTGCTTTTTATTGTATGACACTCCGAGTTGCCTGGCAAGTCAGTCTGTATCAGTGCCTGCTGTCATGAAAAAGCAATCTGTCCAGGAGAAGAAATTACAAAAAGGATGTGAAATCATGGCAGTCCGGGTAATTTTCTTTCCAGCTATAGCTCTGTTGACATTAACTACAACACTAGCAGCTATGAATTAGCTGGGGTGGGGGCGGTGTGCGGGATTCAAATGCACCCGTCACAACGTTCCATGCAAAGAAGAAAACAAATGGAAAAGTTAAATATTTACTTTCTGGCAGCTTATTTTTTTGCAAGTGTATTTTTTTAACTGAAGTTCTCCGAAACCATCCCAAACCATTTTGCCAAGAGAACTGCTGTTTGCAGGATTGGGAGATTGTGTTTTCTTAAGCATGCCTGTGGAGCCAAAAGAAAATAAAAAGAAAATAAATAAAATCTTTAAAAATCTTATTTCACCCATTCCTCATCCATTATTTTATTAACCACAATTGCAAGGTTAGAAAAACACCTACTCCATTAACTTCCTAGGTATCAGACACAGGAATCCAAAGATCACTTTATATGTAGTTCTGCCGCCTTTCAGCACCTACTGATATTGCGTGGCACCATTCAAAGTAGACTGGATTGTGATTTTTTTAAACGGCAACTTGGTCAAATCGTGCTTTCCATTATTAACAAATACCATATCCCAGGGTTACTACATGCTTGAGGTGACTGAATGATAAATAAATGATCAGTGGGAAATTTTGATCCTGGCGTATACCACCTGGTTAGCTTTTAGAAGGAAGTGAAAAGTTGTATGGTTGATTTGTCGAAGTAGTTTTAAACAAAAAGTAATTTTTTAAAAAGAAAGAAAAAAAAAAGTATGGTCCTTCTGTCTTTGTTTTCTCATGCAGATACCTTTAATCAGACTTTTACTTGTACAGAGAGGTGCCAAAATAAACAGGACTTGCTCTCAGAGCATCCATTAACTTCAATTTGGGTACTCAGTGTACTAAGGCTTTCTGTGAAAAAGTTTACTTTTAAGTGCCTAAAAAGGACTGAAGTGACTGGCTAAGAAACAGTCATCCTGATTTGGACATTTCTGGCAAAGCAAAAACATGAGGATAATGGGATGTCTGAAATTGATTCATTTCCGGGCTAAATTGAATTCCAGACTGATTTAATATAAGTGGCCAAAGCACAGAGAAAGGAACTAATGTGGTACTGTTCGCTGCGGGTAACATAAGGAATAATGTAATTAAACTGGGATGAAGCAAATATAGATGAGACATTCAAAGAAACAAGTAAATGGTAAGGAGAGTTGATGTCGGTGCAGGTTGCCTGAAGGACTCACCGTTACTGGACGTTTGTGAGAGCAAATTAGATGAATGTGTGTTGAATAGTTTGAGGTAGAGTTGGTCCTGTCTTAAGGAGGAAGGATGCAGTGACCTCTCGAGCTTGGTGTGTTAAGACATCTGTCATAGCTCTAGAGAGAAACTGTCCTCTAAAGGTGACAAGCGCCGTTACCAGCTTCATGTTTCACTCCCCAGATGGTCATACCTTTGATGTTACTGTGAGTCTATTCTCTTAGTATATGCAGATGTGATCTGTTACACCTCATTTAGAAGACTACAGGCCTACCCACACAAGAAGAGGAGAAGAGAGGAAAGGAGGTCTTTTCCCTCAACATTATGAAAACCTCTTTATAAAAAGCCGGTAAAAAAGAAATAGCTTAATCTGTGCAATTATATGGAATCTTTCATATGAATATCTTAAAGCACTTTTCAACCACTAATTAAACCCAAGAATTGAGGGGGATGTCATTAATGAGCTCATTTGTAAATATAAAGGGAGCTAACAAGGAGAGGTGCCTTGCCTATAGCGTGTATGGCAGCGCAGGAGGAAAGATGGAAGTGCAACCTCAGGGACAAGTTTTGCCTGAAGTTAGGAACTTTCCTCCTCTGTGACCACCAAGAACACGATGTCAGAAATACAGGGAAATATGAATCCCAGCAGTTCGATGCAAAATGAGAAAAAAAAAAAAAAGCCGCCCATACCCTCATGGTTTTTGAATGCCATATGGATCTTCTTCTCCACTAGAGCAGTCTGCTTATGCCCATTGTCAGCACTCAAACACCTAAAGGAAAAGCCCAAATAAAGCAAAGACCTCTGGATAAAGCAACATTTCTGTCACATGCATGGTCAAACACTCAGAGAGCTCTGAGGTGGTCATAGTGCCACGTTACAAACTGCAGGACACACTGGCTGTTCTAGACATCAGGTGTCTAGGACATAATGACCTCTTAATTAATGCCTAAGTAATGACCACTTACAATTAAGCTGTCAGAAGACAGAGGAAAGAATAATGGCAGGTACAATTCCCTGTTTACAGTAGGAGTCCCTCTTATTTTGTATGTCCCAATCTCTGTTCTGAAAAACCTTTCTTATCCACGAGTTTTTCTTTCCTATTTTGCTTGCATAAAAGAAGGAGAAACACAATTTCAGTTCCAAAGAAATCTTCCTCGGGAAATTAGGAGCATCTTTCTGCATTCAGGATGGGGGCCAGAAAGGGAAGAAAAGCCCACCTGAAACTTCAATGATCAGTATGTAAATACCTATATATGAGCTCTGTTTTTTCAGCTATAGGAAATTTTTCCTGCTGGGAAACCCTTGGGCCTGTCCATCTGCTGTACAGTATGGTGAATACTACTACAACAGCACTTTAACAATAACTGTGCTGTTTTGAACCTCCCCATTCAAGTCACTCCATTGATTACCCAGAAGAATGCAGATTCCTGTGTTATTTGATCGGCACATATACTCTGAGCATTTAATCCCCTCAAATATTTTTCAATAACTTCCTTTAATTACAAGGAAAACACGTCGAGTGATGCATGCATTGAAGAGCTTCCCCTCATGTCTCTCTCTCTCTTTTTTCTTTTTCTTTTTTTTTTTTTTTTTCATGTGTAATGAAGAATTTGAATCACTTTTAAGCTTCTTAATCCTATAATCCTGGAAGGAATTTGCTCTCTTCCAAACCCTGGGGGTAGTAGGCTTATGCTTAGTACAGTACACCCTGGAGATCTTTTGGCAGGGTCTATCCAGAGAAGCCCCAAATACCTGCATTCCTCAGCTGTGTGGCCAGCATGTAACCCAGTCTCACTGAAAACACCTTGCGTAAGTGATTCAAGGACCGACTTCTCCATGGGAGGTGTGGGGATAACACAACATGGTAACCACAAGGTGTTCAGAGAACCAGAGGAATGGATGCATGCCACCAAGTAGGACAGTTTTACCAACACGCTACATTTGGTAAATCCATTATTCTGGAGGAAAAGGTAGGGAAAGGGCCACCTTGCCAACGCTGCATCCTTGCAGTCTTCCCTGGGGACACTGAGGAATGATGGACAAGTCCATACGACTGTTCTTGTTGGAAAGGTTGGCCTGAACGTGTTGGCTGTACAGTCTTTGCCTTGAAGGGAGTCGGGTACGTTTGCAGCACACGATGCTCTCCCCCAAGAGTGTGGTGTGCTCACTGATCAACAACTTCAGACTTGTCTAGTTCTGTTCCAAGAAAAACCTTTGTTGTTGCAATAAGACAGCTCTTTTTTTTTGCAATGAAACTGAAGTCCACAATCTTCTCTCCTCCCCGTTTTCCTGTAATATCAAGGAACTTCAATGATACATGAAGTACAAATTTTCCACCTAGTCTTTCCAGGCTGCTGTTTCTCAAGGGGTGGCCTGAGGATCCATAAAATGTCAAAAAATAGTGCATGGAACAACTGCAAACAAGTAAAACCACAGTAACAACCCAAACCCCTCGTAATTCTGTACATGCCAGCAAGCAGACAGGGAAAAAGAAAGCTGTAAATACACTTTCAAAGTTTTGCAACATTTTTAGCTGGTTGTAAATCAAGCACCTTGGGGCTCCCTTGACCAGAGCAGGTCTTGCATTACTCTCCAAATGACTCAGTGTTCTTTCATTACAAGCACAAGAGAAATGCTGCTGCAAAGGCATCTGTTATTCACTCCTCTCCCATTCTAGGTGACACTCCTGAGCTTGCTTGCTCTTTCTTGCACTTGTTAGTTCAAGTAAGCAATTTTTTTTAGTAGTTAGTTATCTAATCCGATTTACACATTACCGTTGTCAACTACCTTTTGTGCTGAAGTAAGAACACTAAGAAATGGCTAAGAAAACTGAACAACCTTAAGTGTATCTCAGTGTCTTGCTGAGATAAGATGCCACCACAGGGCTCAGTGGGAACAAGGCTGAAAGAAGAGAAGCACACAGGACACATTGATGTAAATATGGACACAGCATGGATACAGTGAATACAGTAAGGACATGTGGGACATGAGGGTGTTTCTTGCACGTCGTCTCTGCCCAGCTGAGGGAACTTTGAAACTTGAAGGTAAATATTTCAGTGCTAGATCAGCCTGAAAGCCTGGCCTGTTTTCAATGGTTTCCACATTTTAGTGCAATCAGTTTTATGATCTGACAATTGACAAACTTGCTAACACCTTAATCACGGCTCTGATGGCAGAAGATGGTGAAAAATTACATCATACTGTGATGTATGACTGCTGCTTTCCATTGCTGGGATAGACTCTGGTACCTATTTCATACCCAAATAGCCCACCTCATGTTGCTCCTTTTACAGGGGCAGTGACTCCATTGCTTGCCTGGCTGAAGCACTATATGATAAGCAGCAGCATAAATTAGAGATCCATCACGAAAATATTTTCTTATATTTTCCAAAACTCTTCACCCATTTTGCCCTAAACTTGCATTAAGAGAACAAAACTGTGTTGTCAGCAGAAGAGATCTGACATAAAACTGACTGAAGGAGTGCACCTTTAGGAATATTTCAGAGCAAGCTGCGTATATATGACAGTAGCAGGTGAGATACATGCTGATATCCTCTCTAGGAGAAAAGTCTCATTAGATTGAACAGGTTTGACAGTTTCTCTCCAGACTTTGCATATACACAGTGCCGCTCTCACCTTGAGCTTGGAAAGTAGCTGGACAAGTTTAATGAATGAAGCCCATTAAAACCCCCAGGTTTGCAGAAGGGTGAACCAAGTCACATGGAAGTTGTCACTTGCTGCAGGTCACACAACAGTTCAGGACTGGAGCTAGTGAAACTATGTAGGAAAACAGTATTTTTTGAGGAAAGCATCTAATAAAATAGCTCAGGAAATATATCTTCTTGTATTTTGGGTGAAAAAAAAGAATGTCCATTTCTTTTTACAGTTTCATTAATGTTTCCTCTCTTTCATCTTTCCTTCCCTCTCCATCTTTCCCAATATAAAGTATGACTCTCAGAAAGAAAATTTGAAACATTTACTTGGAAAAATAGCAGCACTTCATGCTTTTTCTAGAGTCGCCATCTCCATTTTTGGAACCAAAATTATTCGGCAAACTTAGTCCCAATATATGTATTTGGGCAATGCAGTACTCTTTTTTACGATAAATTTTATTTCAAAAATACACAAAACTGAATAGTAATCACCAGCCTTTACTAGGAAGCCACATACCCATGGTTTTCTTCCACATCCACTGTCTTTGTCTTTGTAATAGTTGCATTATCAGCAGCGACCCCAGCGTTTACAAGGCACTATTATCCCCTCTCCAAAAGTAGACGAAAGTGAAATTCACTGCACAGAAGAATTGGTGAGCTTGTTGTGGGACAAAATAAACACTCTTTAAATGGAGTCCTAGTGAGATGGCTCACCTTGAACAGCAGACTGAGGAATTTTCCATAGCAAAAGGAGTGTTTTTCTCATAGAACCCCACACACATCAAAGCTAACCTGGAAAGGCAAGGTTGCAGCAGCCCTAATCCTGATGGGGTGAACCAGAGCCTTCAGTTCTTGGATTTGTTGCCTGTGGAGGTTGTTGGAAGAGGACACATGGTGGAGAGCATAGATATGTTCCCCTGGTGTGGATGCATTTGGAACTAGTACTGCACACGGGAGTGGAAGAGTGAAGTGGGGTGAACTGCACTACATCTCTGCTCTCTGCAGCACAAAGATGGGCCAGTTAATAAGAAGAAAGGATTCCAGGTACTAAAATGTCTTTTCTCTGTGCTCAACATGGTTTTCATTGTTGGAATACTCTATTTATAAGATCCCAGGTGCGCTGAATAATAATAATTAAAAAATCCTAACCCTTTTTTATTTTTAATCTCAGACAAAACCCAGGAACCCCCCTACCCACAGCAGTTGTTTATCTCAGCCCCGGTCTCCTCCCTCCATGGACAGCAGGGTCACTAGGAGCAAAAGAGAAGGAGCAAAGCCCGAGGGCGCTGGCAGGGCACAACAGTCAGTGTGTCACTGTGATAATCTGCTTAAAGGAGGAGGCCAGGATATAATTAAATATCCTGCCCTGAAGTCCTAATAGAGCAGCTGGAAGATCTGGTGCTATCCCCATAATAAACTGTAGCTCATTTATTACTGCTTTGAATATGTATCTGTAAATGAGTTCAGCCCCAAGCCCTGACTCTCCCCACTCTCACCAGAGATGCCTGCCTCCTGTTCTGAGACTATTGTTGCGACTATGACACCTACTTCTATCTACATCTGAGAAGCTACCAAACTAGGAAAGCAGAGTTTGTCACATATTTTCCTGTAGCAGGCACAAAACCATATGTGGCAAAATCTTCTTACAAAATCATTGCAAATGCACAAAAATAAGATCTGTTCTTTCAGAACACACTTTTCTGTGGTTTTGTTATCACAGTATCAAAGCGGATGCGCTGTGTTTCCAAACAACCTTTAGCAATCCTGCAGGGTGAGGAGCAACCAGCTGGAAGTCATGCAGCAGCTGCCAAACCACACAAAGGTTAAGATGGAACTTAACAGATTTGTGTCGAGGGCATTACAGGACACTGGGGATGCAGTCACTGTGAGTTGGATTTGACAAGCCAAGAGACCCCATCCAGCTTTACGTTGACCTGATTCAACCTTTGGACAAACATAACTGAGATAGTACAGAGGTGACAGCAATAATGGTGCTTAAGATGCCCAGAATGCATGGTTCTCTCTCATACCCAGAGCTCTGCTTTGGCTGAACAGGGAGCCTGGAAATCCAGTGAGGACTAGACGCCCATCTTCCTAAGGCAGGTAAGGGTAGGACGATAATTGCACCCTTTGTCAACCTGTTTTCTTCTCCATATGTTTCCTCATATTTGAATGGCTTTCCTCATCTTTTGGCACCAGCTAGTTTTGGTTCTTCCAAAAGATGAAACTAAATTTCCCACTGATGTAAAAAACAATAGCTCCACTTCTGTCATGGACTTGCATGAATGTAAAACTGGCAGGAGATCAGTCAGGCCTTCAGATATAGTAGACATTAACAGCTGAAGTTCATTCAAATGCTGTAGCTTCCACTTGGATTATCTCACTTTTTTTGTTAGGTTAATCAAAATGTGCGTGGATGCCTTATCCCTGATGCTCAAAGAACAAACCACGTACTCTGACCTTTTGCAACATGCGAGAGGTCTATATTTCATGTGCCAGCTATTCATCAGTAGGAATGGGTAAACGTAATGGCTTCCGGCAAAAATGCTATTTTTATAGAGATAAAGAGAAAAACAATCTAATAAAAGCACTGTCTTAGAGAGCAGACATCATTTTCTTCTAACAAAAGATTCATTTTTGTTGGCAAGACAAATCAAGTCAGACTCATAGACCTTTTTTTATTTTTTCCTTTCCAACTGAAAAAAGTAGCTGAAAGGTAAATAAAGTACTAATTTTCAGGGAGCTGGAATTTGGGAAGGAGCAGTCATTTTTCAGGACTCATTCTTAAGCAAGGTAGTGGTATGCACCTTTAACGACTGGATGCCAAGCTGTCAGCAATTTACTTTAACACATGCTTTATCTCTCTTCTTTTTTTTTTTTTTTTTTTTTTTTTTTTCTATTTATACATTACACAAAGCTATTTTTTTCCTGGGCTTAATTGCACATCAAAGGACCACCTGAATAGATTGTCTTGGGAGGTTGCTGATAGCAACACTGGGGAATCCTATAAATGCAGCTCTAAAATTTCAGTTCTTTCCAGAGATATATTAGCTAATATGGGGAAACACAGTGAAACACTTCTCATGCAAAAGCGCCCTGGCTGTGCTTATATTATTCACAAGTTCAAGCTGGACATAGAGAAGATTAAATAACTATTTATTATAATAATTCCTTCCCTCTATCTGCACATTTCCTACCAAAGGCGACACCAATGACAATGATCATTTCAATCTTTAAGCGACATACTGTCAGAATTTTGAAAACATTCAGGTGGCTCATAGCCCATGAACATGTCCTTAAAAATGGAGTAAAGTGGTGTATAAAATAAATCTTCAAGTTACCTTTAGGCCAAATATTTTTTCCTTGGCTAATATGGATTTTGAAGCACTCTTCCAGGATTACATGAACAGAAAAAACCACAGCAGTTAAATTGATTTTATTTGACACAGATATCAGATAGATCGTTTCACTAACTTGGGAATTGAATAGAAATGTGTACATCTTCATATTCCCATTGTAACAGAGATGTGACCACTGCAAAGTACTTCAGCTTCCCCCAGCACCAAGCCCATCTCCTCTGAGATTTTATGCACAAGAAAGGTAAACAAACATAACTCCAGTCTAAGTTGCACAGCATTTTTTGACACATTGACTTGATTATTTTCATCTCCTTCCCCAAGCTTTCCAGCTCATACTGACTTTCCTTCTCTTAGATGAAACCTCTGGCAAAGCTACTGGTGTTTCAAGATCCTTAAAACTCACTCCTTTGAATGTCTCAATGTCAATTATTGCTTATTTGGGAAAGGAAAGGAAAAGAAAGGAAAGGAAAGGAAAGGAAAGGAAAGGAAAGGAAAGGAAAGGAAAGGAAAGGAAAGGAAAGGAAAGGAAAGGAAAGGAAAGGAAAGGAAAGGAAAGGAAAGGAAAGGAAAGGAAAGGAAAGGAAAGGAAAGGAAAGGAAAGGAAAGGAAAGGAAAGGAAAGGAAAGGAAAGGAAAGGAAAGGAAAGGAAAGGAAAGGAAAGGAAAAACACATCAACCCAGACTCAGGAAATAATGAATAGACAGAGTTCCACATTCATAAATAAAACAATATACTTCCTATAGCTCTTACATAATATTAAAGGATTGTGGTTTTTGTTTGTTTGTTTTTAAAAACACCATTTTAGTAGGTCTTTTTGCTCTGCTACTGTTGTGCTACTTTTAAGCGGGAAAGGTGTTTGACAAGTGAATCTTCAGTGAAGACAACTACAGCTTTTATTGACTTTTTTGAAAATACGGGGCTAACTCAAAACTACCATGCTCAACAGCACTTGGAAGCACAAACTAAACCACTATGTGACTGGTACAGATTGCATTATAATTTATTTAATGTTAAACCCAACAGAAGCTGATGGCCAAACCTAGAGACGTTTGAATGCTGTGAAATGCCAAGAAACTTGAAAACCTTTTCCCTCCCTGAACTGGACATAACTCACCTCTGGGCTTTATTCCACTGCACACAAACAAGTATAAATTACCATAACAATTTATAATGGTGCATAAATTTGCAATAGGACCAGTTTCCTTAAACTGTTTCTTCTCACTTGCTGAAACATGACTTTCTGAAGAGTACAGCCACACAAGAAGCTGGATGTAGGTTTGGGGTGAATTCAAAGAGCTGGGGGATGGTTCAGCACTGATTGCCAGTGCTTGGTCATGGCACACAGCTCTGCATGGGCCAATTCCATGAGGAATACCTCCAAACAGCTTGAGACAGCATACCTCTTCGCAGATACAGCAAGCTAATTACATGGAGCCAAATCTCAACAGAAATAATAAGAAGAACATTTAGAATGTTCCAAACAATACTCATCTGGGATTCTCAATTAGCTTCATAAACAGTAATTAATTTAGCTTCCTAATTTTCTACAAGATTGAGAATTACTAATGTTCCGATTTTATGGATGAGGACATACACATGCAGAAACGTCTATAAGACACTAACTGGACTTAGCGTATCTTCTCATGACCTCTTCTCTACCTTGTGCTGTCTCCCATCATATCAGGTGATATTCTCCCATTCTTTTTATGCAAAACTATATTCTGTTGTTTTGGACTAAGGAAGAAATGTTCCAAAGTCTCCTAGGGTTTAACCTAACCAAATTCCATAGTACTCAGCACAAAACCTGCATAAAATGCCATGGCTTGGTTTCCCCTGCACTGTGATAGAAAATGTGTCCAGATAGTAACCCACTGGATTTGATGTAGCAGCCCAAGAGTAAAGTTTCCTTAGTGAGGCTCCTGACAGATTTGGCTTTATTTCTTTTGCTGTTACCCAACAGACAATGCTAAAAAAAGCCCAAAACAAATGAGTTAGATACAAGGAGTGACACTTGCCTGCCTTTGACCTTAGATGCAGGGCATGAAGTGTCAGGGCTCCGAGGGCAGCACTCCAATGTGCTGAGATAACAGGTCCTTCCCTAAAATAAACACCAATCCAGCCATACCAACAGAGCCACTCCTAGTTTTATAATCCCTTTGCCATTTTAAATTGCCAGATGAGTTATTATGTTGCAACACAATTAGTATGTCACAAGCTCTCAATAGTGCTCAGTAAGAATACAGAGAGATGATGAGAGGGTATAAAACAAAAAGGCTAGTGACATTGATAACCAGTCTTAACTGAACTTGACTGACTTGCTTTCTGAAAAAGAAAAACTTTAGATAGCCTCAAAATGTTAAAGATGTTTGTTTTCATTGAGAATTAACTGAATACGGAATGGACTAAGTGACTGCTGAATTTTTAGCTGTTCCACAAGTGCTCAAGCTTAAAACATCTTTGAATGTGAGCCAGTCCTGAAGGTAAGACAGGAGGTAGGAGATGTGCTCATCTATTTTTAACTTCATCGCAAAGTAGGTTTGTGACTTGGAAAAATTATTTTTCATTGTGTCTCGATTTCCCAGAAAGAAAACAAGGCTTGCAGCTGGTGTCCATGGCAGCTGTGCTGCCATGAATACAAAGTGGATGAAAAATATTACTACTGAACTGTGTAAGGGGAGATTTCAGACCTGCTCACATTTGTAGCATTTTGGAGGATTACATGAACTGCCAGGCCAAGGGGAATAAGGTCCATTGCAGTGACACTGCTGGAAAAAGGAACCACATCCTGATGTGTTCCTCTCCTGAAACTTACCTCTGCTTTAATTTTCCCAATTTAGGACTATTAGACAGTTCCCCTGAAAATTTCCTTTACAACATTTCTCTGACGTGAGCCAGCAGCTCATCTGCTTTGTGTCTATTTGTGGCTGGTATGAACTGCGAGGGCTGAAAACACGTCCAGAGGATCTTTCACAATTCCTGGTGATGAGGAGAGCTGCGAGCAGCAAAGCATGTCACACACATTTGTCAGCTGCAAAGCTGAAACCGATAGCAGGGTACAAATACAGAGCTGTAAGCCTCACCTCTAGCTGATACTTCATGTGGCAGATCATGTTTCTGGGGGCTTCTTTGCCTGCCCCAGGGATGGGTAGATATGAGTCCCACTGCACCCCAGTGAGGATGTACTCATGTTATCACACCAGCTGCCTGGGACCAAAAGGCCAGAATAAACCCGGTGCACAAGAAAGCCCTGCACAAACTATCTGTTGTTCATCAGTTCCTAAATACTCACAGTTCTGCATTGGTCAGCAATTACAGCTTTGTTATTCCTCCCTGCTTATGGTGTTCTCCAGGCACCTGCACCCAGGAGCCAGCTGTGAAGACAATCCAGGAGGCAAAGCTGAGCGCTGGCCACTAAAATCACATGAGGCAGCTGAGAGCAAGGCTGGTACAAGCAAATGCATCATCACTGAAAAGCTACAGACAGCAGTGGCTGCTAAAGAAAGATGAAAGTTGGAGGTGAAGATGTTGTGTACCTTGGAGATGAAACCACCCCTTCATGTCTTAAATAGGAGGAGAGAGGAGGAAATGTCATCCAGTCCTCCCCAACCAAGACCTGATTGGTGAGGAAAGGAAATTCAACCAGCTTTTAAAATCTCTGGAAGATATTACAGTAGTTTACGTTCAAGATGTCAGTCAGGCAGTCACACTCATTAGACGCCCATGATTAGCCCTCTTCCAACATTAGCAAGAAAAAGATCACAGCTCTTGTGCACAGTGGTTATGGAGACACCCATTAATTTCCATGGACTTGAATGTAAACAGTAATGAAAATCTCCCACTAACTTTCCAGAGAAACTCAATTTGAATGTGCATGTGTCCTGTGTGTTCCTTTGCCGTATGTAGAGACACAAGGTCCCACTTTCCCTCCCTGAGACGAAAGTGATCAGCTCCAGAACCACCATCCCCAGCAGATCCCAACTGCTCACTCATTGACAAGCTGCTTGGCTTCTTGGGAGTTTTCTTTGGTTTGGTTTGGTTTGGTTTGGTTTGGTTTGGTTTGGTTTGGTTTGGTTTGGTTTGGTTTGGTTTGGTTTGGTTTGGTTTTTAAACTCAGCAGCAGTAAGGGAGAGCAAAAAACACTTTTGCATTTACAAAATAGTTGCGAACAGCAGCAATATCTCCTGTTCCCAAGAAACTCATCACCCCCCAGTGATACCCTGCCCCAGCTGAAAATAAGCACAGGAGGAGAAGGGCTATTCTAGGCTCTGAGCCAGGCCCACAGAAAAGAGAAAACATGAGGAAAAAAAAAAAATAAAGAGACAGAAGATCTGCAAATGAACAGTCAGCATAAACAAAGCCTATCAGCCCAGGCAGAGGCTGAAGCACGACTGCACTAAACAAATCACGGTGGAATCAGCAATTGGCAAAGTAATTGGCATTATTACAGCTGATGGAAAATTTCTGATGCTGCCCATGTTTGCTTTTGAAAAACTATTCAGACATTTAATTGGCTCAGTTCTCATATAGCTGATTGCACTTTTTTTCCTTCTGGAGTGTACCAGGTCTGTATCTATAGACAGAAACTTTTGGATGCGCTTCCTTGGCTCTGTCCACTGGCCATGAGATGCAGGATGAAGCTTTTCAGTAACTAAAGAATGCAGGAGAAACATGGAGAGAAACAGGTCTTACTTGGGAAGTCGGATCACTTCAATCCCTGTGCTCCTCCAGTTCTTCATGAATTCAACCCTAGCTTGTAGCACCCACAATACTGTGAATTAGACACAGGGATGAAAATTGCATCTGGTGATGTCACCAAAGGGTGGTTTCAGTGCTTTAGTCACCATGCAGATAAAATTGCTTTCTCTCTCTCACACGAATACTTGTGTGAGCACCCTCTGGCATACTTCTCACACTACTTGATAAAAAGTTAATAATGACTGTCTGTGCACAGGAAACATCCTTCAGCTTATTAGTTCCTTTGGCCAAAGCATCCTCATCCTCTGATTTGAGCCATCTCTTCCAGAAAACCAGCTGTCCACCATAGGTCAGGTTACCACAGACAAGGATATTTCAGAGACTTCAAATACTTTCCCCAGCATTTTACAAAAGCCCTACAAAATTATTCATCTGTAGGAACCAGTCATGTCCTTCAGGTATACAAAATCAGGGAACGGAGGTTTTTAAAACTTTTATCAGAAAGAGAAGCTTGGCTTAGTGCTGAGACAGACATTCAGTTGTTTGTTTTTTAGTAGTTTGTTTGTTTTACCTCCACTCTCTAGGTCTAATCTTAACACCTGGATCTGCTCTTTGGAGTACATCCAGGTCCTGGAACAGAAAACTCTTTCCTTGACCAGGTGATGGGTTTGTAGGACAGGCAAGGCTGTGGAGGAAAGATGCTACTGCCTACTTCCCTCCTCCACTCCTGCAGTCTATTTAGAGCTGTATGACTGCAGGCTGCCTTAATGGGAAACACCACAGTGCCAGTACCTCTGCAGCTGCATGGAGGGATGGATCCTCAGTCATCAGAGAGTTTTTTTCAAGTACACCTTCTCCCTGGAAGCAGTGGGAAGATTTCCAAACCAGGCTGATCGATTCATTCATCAGCTGATTTCACTGGGATATGATCCATTTAGATATACAGCTAATTTCCAAGGAGGAGAGAGCCCGGAGGGGCTCACCTGTCATATCACAGAATCACAGCATCACAGAATGGTTGGGGTTGGAAGGGACCTCTGGAGATCATCCAGTCCAACCTACCTGATAAAACAGGGTCACCAGAGCAGATCACACAGGATCGTGTCCAGGTGAGTTTGAATGTCTCAGAGAAGGAGACTCCACAGCCTCTCTGGGCAGCCTGGGCCAGGCTCTGGCACCTCAAAGGAAAGAAGTTTCTCCTCATATTCAGATGGAACCTTCTGTGTTTCAGTCTGTGCCCATTGCCCCTCATCCTGTCATTGGGCACCACTGAAAGAAGTCTGTTCCATCCTCTTGACACCCACCCTGGAGATATTTATAAACATTGATGAGATTTCCCAAAGGCAACTCCGCACTGGGATCCTCCCAACACCAAAGGGAGAGAGTGTTTGGCAGCATTACTCCCAGAGATTTTTGGAGCTGCTGGACACTAACCCCTTAGTTTTTTTCTTGAAAGAAAGAAAGAAACAAACAAACAAAACCCTGCCTGCAAAACGCTCTAGTGTGTTTTGGCAAAGGACACACCAGAACTTTTGAAGGGACATGGTGGCACTTCAACAACCAGCAAATTTGAGAGCAGAAGATGACAAACAGGCAGGTTCAACACAGGGGAGGTCAGCTCTGCCTTTCCACGTACCAAACAGGACTTAGAGAAAATCCCACTAGAAAGAGTGAACAGGTTATGGCCAGTGACAAAAATGGAAGGAAAACACAGACACCTGCATGCTATTTGTTCTATCTACCAAGTTGTGTATTTCCTCTTGCAGTTACCAATTCCGAGTGCTTGACTCCTGGCAGAGAACAGTTGACAGTGCCCCAAGAAGCCAATGGGGAGATGCCCACTCCCTTCCTCCCGGTCTGATGCAAGCCTTCAATTCATATCCCGTATGAGCCCGTCTACAACTGGGAAAAGCTTCTCATTGGAGATGTAGTGCACTCCCAGGATGGGAATTAAGAAGATAAAGGTCTGCTTCTAGCAGCACTGCTTTGCGGTTACAACCAAAGCACCTCAGTGTTTTTTCTGTTCTCTGAAATATGTATAACATCCTGCCCTGCTATGTGAGATGCTGAGATTTACATGTAAAAAGAATGATATTAAACCTAAGCATTGTCACACAAAGCAAGATGAAGCTATAAAAAGAAGCCAAAATTATGTGGATGCCATTAAAATCCTGACACTGAGTGCTAGAAGTGGCTTAAATTTGCTGTGGTACTCCTGCTGTTCCCTTTTATTAAGCACGGGGAAATATTGCCTTGCAGATAAACATTGTGATGTGGTAAATGTCCAGAATTTAATGGAGTCCATTATAATTGATGAAAATGCAGCTTTCATTAGTTTGTGAATGCCTTATTCATTTATATTTTCTTAAAAAATCCAGAAAGAATGTTTTCCCTAAGCAAGTGCCAAGAAAGATGACAAACAACTTTTGCTAATATACCTTCACCTCTTCCCCAAGGCTGTCTCTCCTGCAGAGGGAAAGCTCTTGCTACGTATCCACCAGCCTTCTCCACAGTCCTCTTGCAAACCCCTCCTATCCACATAGCCCCAGTAACAACTGGCCACAGCTGGATGTGTTGATAGACACCATGAAACCTTTTCCCACTGCTGCCTGCCTCTGCCAAGCCCTTCGACTTCCATCTTCACCTTTTACTGTCATATAGTCTTTGTGCCAAGAACAATAGTATGTTTCCTTTATGATGCTCCAATCACAGCAGGGATTTTTATGGACTACCACAATACCATCATCTTAACTGTGAACGTGCTGCTGATTAAAAGGGTCACATTGGCAGCAAGGAAATCTATAACATCTTTATTTGTTCATAGGAAGGATACACCAGGAGTTCAAGTTTCTCTCTCTAGTCTCAGCCTCTCGGTGCTTTGATCCTGACCACCTTTGAGAATAAAAGGGGAATTTAGCTCTTAAATGTGATTCAGTCACTGGGTCTTGGTTAACACCCTCCATAAAAGGTTTGATTTCTTTGTTACACAGAATAAAGTTTAGACCACAGAGCTGAAATAGGAATAGCATGAAAAAGAAAAAAAAAAGTGTATTTTTAACTGACATTCACCAGGTAAATAAATGAGTGGCTACTGAGTTTTAATAAGATAATCTGTTCTATTGTTCATTCATTAAGAGGGACGAGGAGGAAGTGTTTTGAGGTCACAAAATTTGTAGGTTTTTTTTAAATTAGAGAATTAAATGTTGTGATATTTCAGCACTAGGAACACCTGCTGACAGCATGATTGCAAACCAGGACATTCTTGAGGCTGCAAAAAAATGGGCACAAAAAAGAGAATCCTGTTATCAAGTAAAATATCTGAAGACTGTGGTCGAGTGTGTTTTTTTCTATGACATTTAAAAGCGTCATATCCTTAAATTTGAACAAGCAGATGGCTGCCAGAAACACTCGGAAACTAGCAAGATGCTTGCATTGGACACATCATTTTTAGTGTCTTGACCTCTTGACTGTCACATTGATTTTTATTTCATTTGGTTCTGATCCAAGGCAATTTGAGAGGATTTTAAAGTCACTGATGACCCCTGAACTTCAATGACGTTATTTTGGGACATTTTATCTAGAAGAGAAGATAAGGGCAGAAATGGCCATTCATTCACCACCCAATGAAAAAAAAAAATGTAATGACGTCATTTGTGGTTTCAGTTGAAGCAACTGACGTAAGTTGCTAAGGCTCTACAGAGAAGAAATGACAGTGCTGGAAGGAGAAATGTTTAGAAGAGAGTGCAACCATGGCATCTCCTCCTTTTGTTGATAGTACGCAGCTACAACTGATAATAACTTCATCTCTCAACTGATGACATCTTCATCTCTAACTCCATGTTCTTGCACAGCAGCAGAGCTATAAGTCATATTTGCTCCTGGCTGAGCCACACTCCATTTCCTCGCTCTGAAAGAGTGTAGAAATGTCATCTCTGATATGAAGTCCAGCCTCAGGAAATATCAGTAGATGCAGAGCCTTGCACTGCCATCTCCCCTGCAACTCAGACTGCTTTGGGCATATCAGACGTGACCTTATTCCATAACAGTAAGAGATAATACATGCCTCTTTTTTTGTCAGGTAGACTTCCCAAAACTCTGTCTTGAGCTTCATCTACCATGTGTTAAGTGGCTTGCCATGCAGGAGGTAAACGAAAGCTCTTGGATGAAGGATAAGGCTGATGAATTTGCTCCTTGACAGCAAGGAGACCTCTGATTATGTGAGTTAAGGTCATCTGGAAGATAAAACTAAGCTGATAGCATCATCAAAAAAGATCCCAAGGTTGACAGCCTGTGGCAACATGCCTCCTGTTGAGGGGAGGACCCTGGCCACTGTTAGTCATGTTACTCCATATGCTTTGAGAAATTTCTCAGACACTGCATGACAGCTGCATGCATAACCATGTTAGCAGAGTGAGTTGCTCCAGGGTCAGATAGCTCCATATCAGAAACCCCGTGAGCTGGGGTGCCACTCCTCCTCCTACCACCTGGCAAGGCTCCTATGGCAGGAGTAACCTGAAGAAAAAGAAGCTTCTGGGTGTCTTTCAATGATTTCAGTGAGCTTTGTGCAATGACGTCTTTGTTATTACCAGCCTGTTGCATTCCTACCTTATCCTTTCATACAATACTCTCTGCAAGAACAGCAGGTCCTGACTACACTGAATCAAAGATGAGGCCACCTTTCCAATGAGGAGAGCGAACTTCTGCAGAAGGTACCATTTCTCCTCATTCGCTCCTCCTAAGGTGTGTGTAAGGAAAGCTGTTTTCCTCATTCACCTTGGCAGGGGCTCTTATAAGTGCCTTCCAGTCATCTGAAGCTCCTGTTTTTATCCTGCTACTATCGTCCTGAACCTTTACCCAGCCATTGTGGCATGGTAGAGCCACTCACTTCTTCCAAACACATACATCTTATTGCTTATCCTCATTAAGGCTATGCTCTGCTCACATCCAGGTTAATTTCTCCCCAGTACTCTTATTATTGAAGTATAGCCACTTATCAAAGAAACACTATCAGTGATGGTAGAATCTCATAGTGTAGCTGCTGCTCAGACACAAGAGACAAAAACTATAGTACTCCTATATGAAGAGTTCTGTGCCAACTAATTTTGGTGGCACATAGATAAAATATTGATTTAATTTGTCTGGATCTAGTGAAATTTGAAAAGAGCTTATAGGAAGTCATGCCTATACCTTAGTTAATGAAATTCTGGGCTGCTTCTGGGAAGACTGACAATTGTAAAATCAGTCTGCCAAACTTTTATTCACAGCTTCATTATGAAGCCATTATAGATACGGCAAAGGCAGCAAACTCACAGGGGTGTGTTTGAAGGCACATATGGGAATGGGGAGCACCACATTTTCTTCCTCCCAAGGCAGCCAGGCAGTCTGGGAAGGCAGGAGAACAAAGAATTGATGTTCTGGACATTGCCAGCACACCTCGATGTTTCAGGGCTTTTTTCCTCCCAACCAATAGGTTGAGGTTGAAGTCACATTTCACCCAGAAGGTACTGGAGCACCAGAACAGGTTCCCTAGGGAGGTGTCATGGCATCAAGTCTGACAGTGTTCGAGACTAGACAATGTCTTCAGACACATGGTGTGAACTGTGGGGTTGTCCTGTGCAGGGACAGGAGTTGGACTCAATGATCCTTGTGGGTCCCTTCCAACTCAGGGGTTCTATGAGTCTGTGATTCCAACTATGATTCTATGATTCACCTCTGCAAACAAACCACACAAGCCTTCGCTAACGACATTGCTCACGATGCTTGGAGAAGGCTGCTGAAGGTCTCAAGCCACCTGTCCACAGCCCACCTCATCCTTCCCATGAAGAAGAACACACTGGCATGTTGACTAGTTCAGCCATCAAAGTGGATGCACTGGACTGTTAGAGGAGAGTACCAGAGCTGATGTATCTTGGTTTTACCAGCGCTCTTTGTAGCTGGTTTGCTGCACCAAGAAGCCACAGAAGGCTGAAGTGAAACTATATGCGTTGTGTCTGCAGGTCACGTGTGCCCTGATACCCTTGTGTTATGTTCGTGCTCACTACTGCACATGAAAGGAGGGTATGCAGAAAAGATTGGACCCTGGAGAACAGCACACTGCAGCAGTTTTCAAGCTGGTTGCTCTGAAAGTAAACACTAAGGTACTAACAAGTAATGCCTGCAGAGTCTGATGCCTTGATTTCTGCTGTGCTAACCAGTATTAATGGTAATATTGTATTTCTAGGGCATATTCAACTGACAGAACTATTGATTATTTGGAATGTAGCAGTGCATTGACACTTGATAGCAAACTGGGACAGTGAAACAATAAAGGCACAGTTGTTAACAAGCAACACAGGGCATTGAGTTTCAGTGAAGCAACTGGGATATTGCTTCCTTTGTCTAAAACAGAACATCTTTAACAAGTCAAAAATATAATTTACTTATCTGACTGAAATACCTGGGGAAAATACCTTCTTCACTGAAATGTACATATGAAGGTCATGTTTCCAAATATGTGCCAAATTCAATCAATAATTTAATCCCGACTGTGACCAAACACTTGAGGTATTCTTGAAGAAAAAAAATGTTGTGTTTGATATGTTTAAACACGTATTATATCAGATCACCTTGTGCATGAACAAATTTCAATGAAAAAAAAGATGATGAAACATTACGCTTTTGTTGCAGTAGTCCAGTCAAAATTGTAGGGTTTTTTGTTTGTTTGTTTTTTCATTTGTTTGTGGGGTTTTTTTCACCTAGGCTTTTGATTCAGTGTGAAAAAGTAGAAAGACATACATATATATATTTATTTGGATAGGGTGAACACAAAATAAAACTTTCTTTATCAAATAAAGGGTTTACTTATGTTTGAAAGTAATAAATCTGTATCCTTCTATGAGTTGTTTTATTATATATAAGTAAGTCTACAATTGTCTCCTATGGACACATTTAACTATCAACCACCAAGTCATAAAGAAGAAATTATACAGAACACCAGTCTTATGGCTGGAACCAATTGAAAAAGGAGCCTTCCTATGGTGAGAGAGAAAGAAATACTTTATGTGAAGAAAAATAACTGGTGGCACTTGCTGTTGTAGGAAAGAACAACTGAATGGCTTAAAACTCTTTTAATTTGAGCTCAGAGAGGCAGGGGAGGTGACTAATGAATATGCAGGAAATGCACCTGTACTATACATAGCCTTTTTATGGGATAATATAGGTTTTTCTCTGCTATCAGCATGCTGAACCCTGTAGGCTTAACTGCCTTGGCAGCTGTCTATGATTTGGAGAGGTTGGGACTTAGGGAAGATGAATGATCCTCTGATGGTGGCTCCTCTCTGTCTTCCACTGCTGACAAATGGAGTTTAGGACGATGGACTCCAGTTTCTCATTTGGGCCTGAGCCCCTTCTGCCACCAGTAAATTAAACATGCCCAGAAATCGTTCCAGGTATTGAGGCCAACTGGCACAGAATGGTTTGTGTCTCTGCTCACAACTGTGTCTTTCCTTCCCTAGAGCACCAGCTAAATGCAAGCGGGTCACTGGGATGAACCCTGATCCATGCTTAGAAATGATTTAGGAATTTGATAGTTGTCATGGACCAAAAGCATGCCAAGGACTTGTCTAGCAGTTTGAGTATACTCAGTCACACTCTGCGCAAGCAACATTCCCAGACACTGCTTAACTTGCTTAAGACAGATGCAGCCTAAGACACTGGAATGCTAATGTCCTTCTTTCCTCTTTCATGCCCGAGATCACCCCTTTCCAGAAAGGAGAAGGGAGATGTATGGCTCTAAATTTGGTTACAACAATCACCTTTTGTTAGTCCATGATATTATTCTTACACAGTGTGATGCTGGAGATAACTGCAGTCTGCAATCTAAAAATAATTGCAAGGAACAAGATGTTATGTGTTTAAAATTATGAAGAAGTTATACATGGGCAGCTTGACTTCAAAACCAAACCATTGTTCTCTTTTTCCTATCCCACACCACTTTGTCACCTACCTGATGGAAACTACATCTTCAACATTTGCATCTTCAAATTGCATGCCCCTGAAAAAGCATCCCAGCTCAAGTAGTTGCCATGTGCTCTAACCACACTACATTGGAGGATCGTCAGAAGTCCTACACAAACTTATGTGCTGAGCTGCCCAAGGCAAAGCAAGACAGTTTTCATGGATGTCTCTGAGCTACAAGAAGCTGAATGCAACCACTTTGAGAAGAACTGGCTATATCACAGCAGGGACCATCTGGCAGAAAGCACAGCAACATTAATGCAATCTCACACCAAGAGGGAGGATCTGGGTATGGTGTTGCCCGAATCCGCGCACCGTCCTACACCGTACAGGGATCCAAACACTACAAGGCAGCGGAGGGAGGTAGAGAAAGCATTTTGTGTTTACATCCTCTTCACCACACACACCACAAAGACTTCTTGATGGAGAGGTTTCAAATCTGTCATCGGAAGCTTTTACTCTTAGATGGAAGTATTCAGAGGAACCTATCCCTTTGAATGGTTCCACTTGTGATGCTTGCAGCACTTCTCCCTGGACACCATCTGTGTAGTCACTGATTTGTGCTTTGCAAATGGAGCTTGGGAAGGGCCACCTTATCATTGTGAGATGGCTGTATTTTAGCAACGTCAATTTCTTGGTGAACAGACAGCCCCAAGGCTGCCACATACCCTTCACAGTGCCTGCTTTTCCCGAGGAAAAGGTGGTGGAGACTTGTGTCAGACAGCAGGAGTTGTCTCCCAGCCCCTGTTTGGACACCTCTGTGGCCCTGGCAGTTGCAGTGAAAAGAACCCTGTGGGCTCACAGCCTTGACGTTTCACAGCAGTTCCCTGACTCGGGAAACTATAATGCCAGGAAGACGGAGGATGACTTAATGCCAGCAGAATCTAATACCTTATGATCCTATGATCTAGTGCAAAAGACAGGAGGAGTGGGAAGCCCAGCAGGCACCTGATTGAAGAGGCTGAGGGAGACAAGAGGAGACAGTGTCCTGCTGTGCATTTCCTCCACCTCCATAACCTTCTCATTTTCAAAGAGTTTCCATAGGACTATGGCAGCTATTGTTCTCCAGACCTGGTGCATCAGCATCCCCACTACACTGACAGCAGCTTGATATTCTCACACTGTCGGCCCTTCTCCCTCTTCCTATCAAGATAATAAGCAGCTGGTTTAGCTTCAAGGGGAAAAAAGATGTGTAAACTCAGATACCCCTTTACTAACACGTACAGGGCTGTGTTATGTACATCATAACCAACGTGGGCTGCCTGAGCATCTGCTCGTGCTCAGACAGACACAAATGCATTTACATCAGACATCAAAAACATGTGTCCATCCTTTCTTCCTTCTAAAAGTGGTCATAGCAGTCAGATCAAACTTTGGCACAATGGTTACTGATGCGCAGAGTCAGAAATGAATGAGAGTTCCTTTATGCCCAGTTATTAAGAAGATCCACATGTGCCATTAAGATAAAAAGGAGGTTAATTTAAACACACAGCAAAGTTTAGGGAGTAATCCTGTGCAGGCAGATAGGTAAGATCAATGTGAAAGTTGTTCTTGTTTCTGTTTGGCTCCTTAAAAATGAGAATACTATCAGAGCTATGCATTTTTTAAAACCTGCATTTTTTCCTAAAAAGCATTGAAATAAGTTTAAACATCACTGCTGTTATCTCAGAAATGACACGGAGATATTTCCATGTGAATGCCTCCCTTCACAGTCAAATATCCATGGTCACCATGTGCGCACATTTGCTTCAGGGATTGCAGATCCCCTGTGGTCCAAGGACTCAGGGTTCATTTTGTGCAGATCTTTCTGCCAAATGGGGTTATTAGTGACTGGAAATACTGCAAGGTCACCCAAAGCCTTGATAGAAACACGAGGGTAGGAGAACATTAGGGAAAACGGTAAGCTATGATATCCAACTATAGTTGGCAAATCTGGGCATATTTGGGTTGCCTATACTAGTTTATCATTCACTTGTTTTCAAATGATTGTCATGGCCCCAATGATTAACCACCTGAGTATATAGAAGAAGGATATTCACAGGAAGGATCTCATGATAAAAAGGCTATTCCTGGCCCTTTTTCCATCACATCATAATCTGTCCACTAATATGGCTTGAGATCTCGGCTGATCAAAAGGTCATAAGATGCTACCGCTAAGTATCACTCTGTCTCTGCTCAGCCGCAGGCATTTTAACTCCATGCAGCAGGCTGAGGAAAGCAATAGCAAAGCCTTCAAATATGTTTGTATAATAGATGAAGTCTTTGCTGTGTGGCATTTATCTTCCTTCAGGGACTGACACCTGATAAATAAATCTCTAGTTCCCAGTGAATTTAAATAAAATAAAGGCAAATCATATCCCTGCACATTGTAGATATTTATCTGTATAGAATGTTAGAGTTCTCACTCTCCCAACATTTCTTTTGCTACAAAAGCTATGAAGTGCTGATCAACCTCAAATTCTGACTAAATCAAGAGGCCCAAATCTTTGAGAACATTATGAAGATCACGATGGTAACACAGAAGGGACTGAAAATACATCACTTATTTAGACTAAAGAAATGGTAAAATTTACCTTTTTTTTTTTTTTTTTTTTTAAGTTAGCAAAAAGCAGAACCCGAAAAAAAGTGGGATTATTAGCATATCAATAGGAACCATGAAGTGAAAAGCGAGAGAAATCAATTAAACAGGGTGGTGGGTTTCACAGTGAATAACTCCAGGGTAGACAATTTTCAGACATCCTGGGATAAATAAAATATCAAACAACCTCCTACCCAACACTATCCAGCTGGTCACCACTGTACTGGAGTGTGACAGTGTCAGTGGGTCCGTTGGTCCTGCACTGCGCCTGTCCCTGGACACCAATCATCACCTCCAGCAGCTTCTCTGGCCATCCTGTGTCCAAGCAATTGAAAGCAGGCAAACCACAAATCGCTGCCCAAAACAGCAGGGAGAGAGGGTACCACTGCCAACAACGACCTGTCACCTGAGGCCCTTGTCTAGCGGGTCTGCAGAGCTATTTTCTGTGAGTATTACCATTGGAAAAAAACACTAGTTTGCATCTTCAACACACCTGAAAAGTTATCACAACCAAATCAAAGCCCTCAGCATTTGCCAGACTATCCACCCACTCCCTGGCTTTCTAGATGCACCAGGACGAACATACAGTTCTTTTAACTACAACTGGCAGTCATTTTGCTCCTCTCCATGCTTGCAAAGCTGAGAGCCATCAAAGATTAGCAGAAAAAAATCATTACTATTTTTCCCTAAGAAGCAGTTCTGGTAATAGGCTTCAGAAAAAATTGTCCTAAATACAAGTGATAAGCGTAGGCTGTGTGAAGGCTGACAGGTCTGATTATAATTATCACTGCAATGGAACCAGCACTAACCTCCCTTCTGGAAGGCAATGACAATTTCTGGAAGGGAATATGGGAGTGAATTGTCATAAACAACATCATTGCAAGTGGAACTGTCTTTCACTAGGATAGTAAATAAGACTGATTTAGGAAAACAAAAAAAAAAGGCAAAAAAACCCCCACAAAAACAAATACACAAACAAACAAATAAAACCACCACAACCCACAACCTTGAGCACTTGATCAAGTTCATCCCAATAGAAAATGACACTCAATCATACACTTAAGTTTCACCGACTTCAAGATGATGGAAGTAAAAGAATGAAGTGGGAGACTGGAAGCGTGGGATGGAGTCATGCATGTAAGAGGTGTTTGGAAACAGAGGATATCTTCTGAAATCATACTTAAAGAACATGCTTTGCAATGCAACATGAACAGAGAGGCCCAGAGGGCACATTAGTCCAGATCAAGTTAAATTTCTGAGGCTAAGACACAACTCAGGCAGCCTTGTATCAACCTTTCCCCCTTCCTCATATCCTAGCAGAAATAAAGCCAAGTAGAACCAACAGAAGGCTCTTCAGATTCCATCTATACTTTGACTCAAATACCACAACATTGCTTTTCAGCAGCATTTCGAGGTAGATATGGTAGGTAGTATTCCTTCAAAATCAACCTATCCTAACCTTTTTTGCGCTTTTTCTTAGCCTACGGGTTGGTTTGTCATTTCTCATTCCATTTCCACTGGAAACTCAGAAACAGAGAAGCTTGGACAATCTGGAGTAAGAGTAGCAGTACAGTAGCTTTTTATGTCTAAACAAAGGGAAATAGATATTATCTTCTTAACAGTGGGCTATAACTGCAGAGGAGTTGAAGAGGAGAGCCTTGAAGTCAAAGGCAGTTCTAGGAGTTTCGTTCTCATTATATCTCAATGGAGTGAAGCAAATAAATTGCACAAGGAGACATATGGAAGCTCACTACGCAAATGGCCTATTTAAGGCTCTTACTTCCTAATTAGGTCCTGGTGTCAGGAGGTTGGTAACAATTATTCACACATAGATCATTTAGATGCAATATAAACTGTTCTAAAACCCAAGCCATCATAATAGCATGCATTAAAAAGAAGCCTCATTTAGTCTGATCTTTCTAGACTCTTTTACTTAGTGCTTAGTATATCAGTTTCTGTGCTACACACATCCTAAATTTCTTGTCCAACACAGCAATAATGGGCTTGAAAGGGGAAAAGGAAGAAACAAAATTCTTCACAGCCATAATGCCTTGTTCTTACCTTGTTCACAGATTTCATCACTGGACTCTGCACAACGAACCCACACTCTCTTCCCAAATTCTTCATCTGACTCTGTGGCGTTTCCCAGAGCAAAGAGAAAAGAGAGAACCTTGATTGTGGGAACGACTGTGCAGAAAATGATCACAAGCATCGAAAGATTCACTCTGCCCTCCTCCATTTCATTGCATCTTTCTGTGTGTCCACCACCACCTGCCAGCTGGTGCCCTCTGAGAACCTGGTGACGGGGTTCACTCTTGACCCCACTCCATTTTGGAAGGCCACTCAAATTTCTACTGAACCCAGCCAGGTGAACAGGTTTATCCTCTCAAGTAGCCCTGGTATGCATGGGAGCACCACGTGGCCATCATGGTTTTCCCCAGCAGCCGCTGGGCATCCAACAAGCCATGATGACAGGGAGTAGAGCCATGGATTCTTATGACAATCCATGTTGGAAAGACTTGGGAAGAGCAGGAAGGTATCAAAGGATGCCAACCCATCTGCTTTGCTTAAGAATTAAAACAGGAAGCTGAAGCCAAGGATTACCCCATTGCAAAACTGTTTGAAACAGAGTAAGTGTTAGTGATTCAACATTGTGACTGTGGTGAACATGCTCTGCCCTGTGCTTCTGCACCTCTGGTACTAAACTGAGATATTCTTCTCCCCTTCTTCCCTTCCCACCTTCCTTCCCGCCTTCCTTCCCATCTTTGTCAACCTCTCCAGTCCTTCACACAAAGGTGAAATATTTTACATTTTCACCTGTAGTAATGCAGATCAGAGAGTGTTTGCTTTGCTTTTCGCTGATTTTGCCCAAGGTATCCTTTTAAGCAGCAGCCTATGCAAAGATAATAGGTGGCACAATTTTCTGTAACTGGAATCAGCAACAAATCAGCCATCTGCCACTCCAGGGGTCTGAGATTAACCCAGCTACTGGACCATGACTGCAAAACATTTGCACATTTAGATTACAGAAATGTGAGGTTACCGGTCCAAAAAATAAAAAAAAAGAAATTAGGAGTGGGGAAGTCGTGGGGAGAAGGGGTAGAAGATAACCTTGGAAGAGTCCTCCAGATTGAACCTTCCAGACACAAGTCATCTCATAATAACTCTGAGCAGATGTTCGTCATTATAAAGTGTAAAAAGGATGAAGGATTTGAAGCAAGTAACTTGGGGTTCATGAGACATAATGTTTCAGTGAAATACACCCAAAGACACCTCTTTGATACAACGACAAATAAAGACACATTCAGCTGCCTTGTCAAAGCCTTGCAATGGTCCTTGGGAAGTATGACCAAGCTGTCTGGCTGGCTTACTTGGACCACTGTGAATGTACAAGAGTAAAACTTTTGTCCCAAGGTGGATGAGACACATTACACAAGCTCCCTTACTCCAGAACATTGTCAAGATATTGAGGAAATGAAAGAGGCCTGCATTCTGAAATGTCAAGGCTTAGGAAGGTCTTTTCATTTGCTGTCCTCAGTTTACCTTCCTGAATAACAAACACCATACTACTACTTCACAGACATGGATGCTGTCAGTCCATATTAATATTTGTCCATATCTTTGGGATACTTGCTATAAATCTGGTGGGAAATGTTATTTGGCAACTGAAGTATTAAGAGGTTTAAATTACTAGTAAACAGAAACTGGCTCTACCTCTAAAAGCATGAACCGTGCTCTGTGCAGGTATATGGTGGGCTAGGACAGTCGCCAGGGTCTCATCTGCTCACTGTGATGTGGGCTTCAATCCCCACTCCTGTCATTTGCTTTTGTAGGTCGAAATCCCATAGTCAGGGATTTCAGGTTAAAAAGAGGAGGTTGTGCCCAGAGAAAGAGGTGCAGCTGCAGCCAAAAGTATCAGTCAGGACTTCTGAGACAACAGCATCTCCTCTGTGTAAGCCCAAGTTGTGCTGCAGCAATTGGTGGTTGAAGGCACAGCTTAGAGTTCAGGAAGAGCAAAGGATCAGTCACTGCAGACATCTTATTCCATACAAAACCTGATAACATCACCTCAGAAATTAGTACACCTCCTAGCAACATTAATTGGGGACTGAGCTTTCCATCCTCTGCAGAGCCGTGGATCTGCATGGAGCTGTGAGAAGCAAGGTGAGGAGAGTAGGATGGATGATACCTTTGAGTGTCACTAAATTCCCCACTATTTATCACAGTATATCCAAAAGGTACTGCTTGGGCAGAATTAGATGCTCTAAAACCAAATTTATGTGTCTGAAACCAAATGTGAGGTTTGAAGTGGTTTGGATTTATACTAGGGCATGGTTTTCAGGTGAAAGTGAGGTCATGGGCATCATCCCATGCCTGGGACTACAAACTGGGCCAAGCTAACAACCCAACAACCCACAAGCTGCTGAGATGAAGCAAGCTAATGAGCCTCTTCCTATGCTTTAGAAAGGTCTCCTTGACCTTGACCTGCTGTCTGTGTGAGTGCTAAAACTGCTGTTAAAACAGGACCTGGACCCACTTTCAAACCCAAAGGCAGGAGTTTTCCCTTTCTTCCATCTCCAGTTTCTCTAAAGCTAACCTAAAACTTCACATCCAAGTGTCAGAATGCTCCAGAAAAGAGCATATGTGTGTGTGTGGCGAGGGGGGAAATCTTTGTGTTGAGCTTCAATTATTGCATTACCACAAGAATGCTTGTGCTAATAATTTTTAGAAGGTTTAAAAGAAATTAAAACCCCATTAAATAAAAAAATAAAAAAAAAAAAAAGAAAAAGGTACTTTTCTGTACCTTTTCCATCCTGTGAATGGAGGGAGGCTTTACAGGAAGGTTTTTGCCATAGAAGCACTGACACTGCATTAACCAAATGCTCAGCTGAGCTGCAGAGCTGCCTTGAAGTTATCTTGTCCCCCAGCAACTGTGAAGCGGAGGAAAACACCGATGTAGGTGATGCTGCACCTTGCAGTGATTTGCGTGTCCTACAAGTAACCTTGCATCAGGATACAGAGCTATGAGAGCAGCTTTATGGGTATGGAGAGGGGAGGAGAAGGACAACGAGGAGGAGGGGAAGGAGTAGTAACAGGAAAACAATCAGAAAATTCCCTGGGAATCAATTCTTCTCTTCTTCCTTAGGAAAACAAACAAACAAAATCTCTGCGCAATATGAAGATGAGCACACTTGCTCTGTCTCTGTTTATAATCCATTCCAGCAAGCATCACAACAGACACACAGGGGCTAGAGACCGGCTGCAAGCAGAGCGTTTCTGCCCGGCACTTCGCAAGGGGTGCAAGGGGCTGCCCCTCTTCTGCTTCCTCTCCACCCCAAGTCCCCAGCAAGGGTCTGCTTTTTTTCCTAGAATCTCTAAATATTGCTTAGAGCAGACGATGGCAGAGAAGAGGGTCATATTTAGGAGGGGAAGTGGAAGCAGAGAGGCGGGAGAACACCCCTGAGCCTAGCTAGCAGCCCCCTGGCCGCAGACATTCTCATTCCTGGCACGTTTCACTGCTCTCCAGCACAGCTCGGCTTCGAAATATTAGTGTGGCGCAGAGTGCCATTTTCGAGCCGCTGCAGCTCCTTCTTGGCACTGGTTCAGCTTTTTGTCTTTCCTTCTCCTCCGAGTGCCCAGCAGAGGGGAGGCGGGAAGAAAGGAAGAAAATAAAGCCCTGCTGCTTCGCTGCCGAGGTTGTCAGCCTCCCCCAGTATACCCGCCCTGCCTGCGGCACCCCGCACCCTCACAGCCCACTCCCAACAGAACCCACTTGGCAAACATAAATCTCTTCCCACCTCCGCAGCAGCCAGTTCACAGCCTCCTTCCCCCACCTCCCGCCACCCCTTTTTTCATTGCTTTCTCCTTTGTACTCCTCTAAGTTTTTCCAGCCAAGCGTTACAATCTTCCACCCGCACTTTCTTCTTCATCCCCAGCCCTCCCACCTCCTCCCCTCACATCAGGAGAAAAAAAAAATGGTGCCACGGTTGCACTGGCATGTCCTCGGAGTGGAGAGTTGCTGCACCCACGGCACGCCAGGCAGGTCCAGTTCACAGCTGCCCAAGTGCAGGCAAGCTGCAGCGCTCACGGACACACACGCATGAACACACGCATGTGTCACCGGGCAGCACAGACTCCCTTTGCATCTCTTGGCGTTGCTGCAAATACAAAGTTCCTGCAAGCTTGTGTTTGGCAGCCGAGTTTCTCCTCCTGCCTGTGGGGTCGGGAGAAAAACAAGAGGCAGAATAACGAGGGAGGGAGGGTGTATTTTTTTAAGCAACCCAAACATGGCACTGAGTGCTTCCACCAACAACTTCTCAGCCTGCTGTGTTGGCAACCAGCTGCTGGCTCCAGCCTGGCACCAGCTTTGATTTGTTTTTCTCTCCTCTTAAACACCCTCCTCCCAGATATTTATTCCTCTATTTTTTTTTCTTTTTCGTTTTTTTCTTCCCCTTTTCCCTTTTAGCTTGTCCATAGAGCTCCCTTCCTCTCCCACCCACAAATCCAAAGCTGCACGTGTGGAAAGGAACACCAGAGAGAGTAAAACGTGAGGTAACACTCAGTGGACAAAGAAGGGGGAAAAAAAACCCATATGTATACACAACATATGTATGCTTTTCTCTGAGGAAGGAGAGTGAGAAATGTCCTAAACCAGAAAACACGACCCTTGTGCATGCCAGAAAATGCAAGTTTCAACCCCCTACACAAAAGAAGAAGGAGACAGGTTTGGTTGGGAGGTGCAGAAAGGTTGAGGTAAAATGCATATTCTCCATGGAAAGAACCCAAGAGAGACAACTTTCAGCCAGTGACATGACACCAAATAAACTGGAGTTTGAAACACTGACATATGCATGACAGAGATAAAGTGGTGTAAAATGCACCTTGTCTGGAGCCTGGAGGAAAGAGATTTGGAGAAAAAAAGTATAATAATGTTGACGTTGATGCTGTGGATGGTTTGGGAGCGGCATGGGAGGGAAGAAAATGCTCCAAGGATTTTAGCATGGAGGCTTGAGTGCATTAAGCTGCAAAGTGAAGCTAAGACATGGAGCAGGGGACTACCCCATAAGCAGCAACTTGTGCCCATGGGGCTTTTTGTGAGCCTGGTTGAACCCTCTTAACCACTGAAACACATCAGGAGGGACTCCTTGGAAGCTACAGGAATTAGAAGGTGGTGAAACAGACAAACAGTCGATGTGTCTCAGGCCTGATGTCTCCGCTCCCTGAGGTAACAGGTCCTTTGAGAGCCCTGGCAAAAGTGACAGCAAAAGGCTGACTTTCACTGAACATGCTCTGGCCACCCCAAGGAATAGAAGTCAGCTGAAAAGCAGGGTAGCTGAGACACAGTGGGAGACAGACAGTCAGCATGCTCAGGATGGTACAGACAAAACAGCAGTGTCCTGAGTGGCTGCCTAATATGTACCTTGGCAATATCTCACCTGGCTGTGGAGGAAGCAGAAATCACAGGCTGGAATCGTAAACCCCTCAGTTGGTCTGACTTTTGCTTCCCTGGCCTGCACGTATCACGCAGGAGGAAAGTGGAGGGCTGGATGTCATCCTCTAGCTGCCAGGAGCCACATGGAGGGGCTGGTCCTCTGGCCACCACCAGCTGCTGCTTGTGGAGCAGCTGATGAGCAGGCACTGAAGTGGACTTAAAATTAGGAGATGCCCTGCTGTGACTGCACTCATTAAGGGACGTATGAGTTTGCATAATTAATCCTAAAGGCCTATGCCCTTAGGAGCACCTCTGCCACTGGGATGTGACCCCTGTGCAAGGTACACATTGGAGCTTTGTCCTGGCCACCACAGCACAGCTGGGTATATCTGGGTTGGATGGAGAAATATCCATGTTGGGTCACCAAATGCCCTCTTCTGAGCTGTGACTTCACTGTCCAGGTCCTTTGCATAAGGATATCATCCAGCACTGGCAATGGTTCCTCCCAACCTCTGCTTCCAAATTCATCTGGTGTCCACCCAAATCCTCTCTTCCAGCTGGTTTACACATCAGTGTTTTGTCTTTGCTAACCCTTGGGTTGAGGGTGAGCTTCTGCCCTACCATCCACCACTGAGTAACCAGGGCTGGCACTTGACAAGGCAGACTGGGTCCCTCATGTGTGCCCATGGCAAAGCAGACCCTAAACCCTCAGTCAGAGATATCTGCAGAGAAGCATCTCCCCTGGAGGTACCATCGAAGTGGCTTCCAGGTAGAGGCACTATCCGGCTTTGAATCGAAAGGTGTTACAAATAAATGATAGTACAGACTATCAAGTTCTCAGATGCAAAGTAGAGTGAGAAAGAATATTTTAGCGTCCTCTTTCTAAGCACATTAACTCTTGGCAGACACAATTGTTCAGGTTTTCAGAGCTGAAAGCTTCACACAGTAGGCAGCACGTTGAGTCCACATGCTCCATCTCCAGTTTCAACAACTCTAAAATCCACATTGTCCCTACACTATATCCCGCCAGTGCAGCCAACATTCAAATATTATGTTGTTCTGGGAGCTACATCAGTGAACATATACTCTGTAGTGATCCTTCCTAGGGAACAAAACCCTCCACTTTGCCACTGTAAGCTCACAACAGACAGTGCCTAAAGATTTTTATCAACTGGCTTTTCTTCCCAGGGTGAGCAAGCACTTTGTATCAATCTGGCTTGCTTTAGTGCAGTGACCCAGTGCCATGCTCCGCTGTGGAAAGTTCAGGTCCCAGCTGAGGGGCTAAACTCTTGCTGACACTGAGCTGATTTCTCTGCCTCTGTCACCCATGCTGCCAGGCAGTGGGGGGGTACAACAGTGTTGGGTTTTGTTTGTTTGTTTGTTTGTTTTACCAAGGCTGGAAAAGAAAGAAAGTAATCATGTAAAATACAGAGAAAATGTGGCAAAGGAGAAGGTGGAAGAAAGCAATCCCAACATGTGAGGTAAGATTGAGAAGAGGATATCCTTCAGGTATCATGGAGAACTTCATTGCATTCTGTTTCTTCACCAAGAAGAAAAATCTTGCTCAAGAGGCAATTAAAATGTTACAGGAAATGAAAAGCTTTCAGGATGCCTTGAAGAACTTGTTTGTGTGTGCAAGTGCATGGAGAGAGATGCAAGGGGGGAAATCACTACTAGTGATGGGTGAACTACAAAACGTTGGGTGGTTTGCTTTGGATAAAGATCCTCATATGCAGATGCTTATCTAAAGCCCTCAGTCTTCAGAGCAGGGCTGGGAATGTCTTAAGAACAGACCCTTCTTGCATGATTTTCAGTATCTCTCAGAACAGTCAACCATGCCAAAAATACCATGAAAACAGCTTCTTTTCATCTTCTTTTATGCAATGTTTTGGCTCTTCTGCTTCTGGTTCCAACTAAAACCTATAACCACAAAGTCTTTGACTGGAAGGTTGGACTGTACTTATTTAATTTCAGGCCATCCTGGTTCTCATGACTGCACACATACAAGGAAAATAAGAAAAAGTGGTGTTGTGATTCTATGGAAAACTTTGAAAAAAAAAGAAGGCTCCCTGAAAATTAGGAGAAAAACAAGCTGCCTTCCCTAAGAGAGGAATGTAAGCCCCAATTTCTTCCACTTTAAGCAAACTAGTTCATAAAATAACAGAATGATAGAATAGTTTGGGTTGGAAGGGACTTTTAAAGGTTTTACTTATCTGTGAGTTGGCTAGTCTTCTCCTAGATAACATGCAAGATCACAGCATTTCCAGTTCAAAAGCGCCTGTTAGCCTTGGGTGGTTATTAGTCAGTGAATACTACTGTATCAATAAACAAAATAAAGACTTTGAAAAGAGTCTTGTTTCCCTACCCAATCTAGAAACTCATCAGAATGGCAGCAGCCCTAATTTGAGAGAGAAGGAAGAAAAAAACCAGTTTGAACAGGATATGGTGCCCTCCAGTTTTCTTAAATCAGAGTGTAATTGATGTAAAATAGCCCAGGTGTGGTGCTGTTCAGATGAAAATGGTGTGTTTTGCTTAAGTCCCCTGGACAAACAGGGCTGTTGCAGGGCTGTTTTTGATCTCTGGTGAGATTTACATGAGGACATCTCAAGTAATGTTGCTCAGTGTGTAAATGAGACCAGAATCAGGTCAGTATGCTTTGTAAGGATGCTACCAGTTATCCCATGTCCCTAGACTATTCACTTCAGGAAGGTAAAAAGCACATACATTCACTTTACATGTACTGAAGAATGAATGTTTTGCTGTTAAAGATAATGTTCTTCTTCAATGATTTCCTGCAGTATTTTTTCCTGCTTTTCCTATTATTTGTTAATTACTCAGGCAATGATCTTCAGTTCATCCAAGTGGTTTGGAGCCCAAGACTCAGGTCTTCAGCTGGTAAAGTTAGGATAACTCAATTCAAGTCAACAGAAATGATGGATGAGGTCAGTGGAAGTGGTGTGAACCAAGAGGCTTCCAAAACAAGGGCACAATCTTCTAGAGAGCACAGTACACGCAGTCTAAGTGTTTTCTCACTGAAGCTGACGGCACTACTTGTGGGTGACCAAGACAGGTACAGGAGGCCCAAGTCCCTATTCATGTCCACATGCATGGGTTGGAAGAAGCTCCATTACCCAACACATGTCAAGCTCTTTGAAAATCCATTAATTCTGTCCTGCTAAATGCTACAGGATGTCGATCACTTTTGTCGAAACTTGGCTTTTGTATAGCTTCTTAGTTTAGGTGGTGGGAGGAAGGGATGGGTTTTACTTTTGGCTGAAAAAAAAGTAAAAAATCTGGACCCTTCCAAGGGTGGTGAACAGTTGAAAAATCCGGCCCTGGGCTTGATTGAAAAGTGACCCCATCTATCTAGCTATTACACGACTCTCTGCCTATGACCAACACACGGATTGATATTTACTTGCAGGAAATGCTGGCAATAGATGGAGGTTCCCATTTACTTGTGCTGTTTACTGTTCCCTGGAGATTACAGGCTTCAGCAATGATGGAGCAGACTGCTTCACAGGTGCACAGTTTACACGCCAAAATGGGTTGTAAATCAGAACAGAGGAAGAAAAAGCTGGAAAAATGCTTGTTTGGAGAAGAGACCATTGGGAAGGGATGTTGACCGTGTTCATTTTACATGTCTCATCTCCCAAGTCTACACTTGCTCACACTGAACCAGAGAGACTGGGTCCTGGATCGGAAATCCAAGGAGCACTTTGATAATTTGTCAGAGATTACACAGGGGGTGAACTTGTCCCTGATCTCCATTATTACTTCAAAACCAGAAATTCTCATACCCTTTCGGACAGATGGCTGGTCCTATTACTTCTTATGTTAGGTTTCCCATTGAGGCTGAAAGCAAATCCACATTCAAGCTGAAAGTAAACAACCTGTGAATTCAAAAGGCATTAACTGAAACTGCCAAAGCATTTGCTGTGTATGCTGCAGATGTCAAATAGACAGTTTCCCACAGCCCTCAGCTTAGACACAGAACTAAGTTACACAGCAAAACATCCACCCAGCCTGAAAACCCATCCTGTGCAAAACTCAGTCTCCTTGCTGGTGTTTTAAGGGCTGGAGCCTCAGCTGGAAGAAATTAATGTAGTCTCTCTGATTTGAATAGAGCTACGTCAATTTATACCAGATGAGGATTTCACCCTTTGGAAGCCAAGTGGGAAATAGTTATCCATGACTCTTTTAGCAGTGTAGTTTGAAGAACAGAAGTAAAATGTGGTGTATTCTAAACACTGAAAGGGCACTAAGCAAGTTTATTTCCATTTCTATGGTTAATTTCTGAAGAAAATTATTAGAGAGCTTGGTCTTAAAGAATGAGGCTTTGCAGAAAAATGCATCTAAATAACACAGCTTATAAGTACAACTAACACAAGTTACCCAAATTACTCCAATTCCTGCTACCTTCCCAAATGTCAACAAGAAGTTAACTAGGAACCCAAGTATGACATTGCTGTGGTATTGCAGGGAATTCAGAAAGTGGAAATGACTGAATAAACCAGTCTATTATTTTCCTGCCAGTGCTGAATGAAGAGGACAAAAACCATGAAACTAAACAATACAAACAAAAAAACCCACCCATATGCTTTGAAATGCTCTGAACACTAGTACCATGGTGTGCTCCTTGGCTCTAAAAATGTGCAAGATTGTTTTTCTAATATACTTTGGTGTAAATTTAACAGTATCACTGAAGTAATACTCTGTAAATCGGGATTCATTCAATTTAAAGCAATATAACCTGGTGGTATACATTCAGGAACAATTACCCAAATTGAGCCTACGATTTATTCTTCCATATAAGAGGCCCCTCTTGCAGACTCGGATGTGCCTTGATTTCCCCCTAAGTAAAATGGAGGTCAAATATTTCACTGATAGAAATGAATGGAGATTTTTAAGACAAAGTTAATGTGAAATCAAACTTTACACTGTTCAAGTTGAAGCCACTAGGCTGACTCAGCTCCTAAGAAAATTCACCTCCTCTTTCCTCCAGCCATCCTTATTTTCACTTTACAATTCAGTGTAAGCTGGCAATTAGCAATACTTTGTCTGTTTATAGAACCTTCCATCTGAGGATCTAGAAACACTTTGCAAACACTAATGAATTAAACTTCTTAACACCCCCTGTGAGACAGATACCACTATCTCATTTGCACAGCTCAGAGAAGAGGTGCGAGCCAGCAGCAGAGCTGGGAAGCCACTCCAGACCCTGAACCTCACCTTCAGATCTATAACGCAAGGTTTTCTATGGATGTGGTGATGTGCCTGGCAACTTGTGAACCTTACAATTATCTCTGTGGACTGCCAGTTGCCCAGATGCCTGACAGGCTGAAAACACAGAGGGCTGAAATTCTACCCATATAGAAAACTTCAGTCCCAATTACTCTTGGAAAGAAACACCATAAGTATGCCATCCATCCTCACCTGAAACAATCATTCCCAAATACGATCTTCTGACATTGAAAACAGGAGAGAAAAACGGGTATTCAGATGTCCTTACTAGGTTTTTAATAATAACACCAGTGCTGGACAAAACAATACAAAGGTCCAGGAGGATTCACTTCTTTTTCTTCGCATCTTTAATTGTCCACATCTTTTTCTCACATAGAGGGAAGTTACAATATCCAAGCCTGATTGCAAGTCATGATGATAAGAGGAACTGAAAGGATTTTTAAAGAAAGCCAAAAGGTTTGCATCCAACACTATCAGGAATGCTTAGATCCTACACAAACCTTAGGACAAGATAGGCATTGATGAGTATCTTTTTTCCGAAGCACAGTTTCATTAATTTAAGAGCAGTACTTATTTGAAGCATTTTTCCTTGTAGCCATTCTCCAAATGCATGACAATTGGACAATTTCCATGATGATTCTTCTGTCTAAAAATACACACCTCCCACGCTATTCAATTTATCACTGAGGCAGTCAGCCTGTTTATTGTTGAAGTTTTGCCCATTTAATAGTGCACTTAGGAAAGCTTAACACAAACATTGAACAATTCATCGCTGTCACAAAAACAAAAGCCTTAGAAATCATTCATCTAAGCAGGAGTCAAGAGCAAGACTCTCTTATTTAGAGATCGATCAATAAGAAATGATGTTATAGAAGCTATTCTAAACAGAGCAGATTTTTTAATATATATATTTTTAAAAAACCTCTTTTTTTGTACAAATCAAAATTGAGGATAGTGGCAAACAAAATATTTGGGTTTGCTTTTGAAATCTGTTGGTGACCTTAAATCCCAGAAATGGGACACTACAGAAGAAACAGGCATTTGACATATTCAGTGTGTTGATTTGTGAACTATTAGCAGATTGCTGTTTGCCTAAAATACGTATTTGAAATTCTTTTCTAACAACTCTTCTTGATCTCTTCCCAATTCATGAGCTGTTAAACGTCTGTACAACATGGCGATGTTTGTCTTCTGAACAGAGGGATATTACGATCCCTAGAAGCAGGTTTCCAGCGAGAATATTAAAGGCGCTATTCAGAAATATTCTCCAGTATTCGCAACTTCCACAAATACTCCTGCTCACAAACGTGTTTGCTGGAATATTTGTCAAGAGCAAACATGAGGGGATGGTGGGAGAAAGTGTACAAAGTCTAACCAAGCTAATAAAACCACAACAGCTAATGAATACTTGTGGAAAATGTCTTATGGTATTTCCTCAGCTACGGATGCTAATTAGAAAAGCCTATAAAGCTAAAACTCTTTTGTTGCCTACCTCCTCAAGTGCTCCCTTATTGAAAGCTACTTCTATGGTTCTTTTTATCATATTCATTCCTGTTACATCTGCTGGATCCAGAAGCAGTTTTTTAAAATTTTTTTTGTGTGCATTTCAAATGGATGAGGGTATGAGCAACTGGATGGAGGCCCAGAAACTCATTTCACATAAGCAGCTGGATGGCTAACAGCTTTTTACTGTCTCTGACCAAAGAAAGACCTACAACAGATATTATTATATATGTAAATTGGTCAACATGTCTTATTGCCCAATACTGAATCACCACAGTGTTACACAGTACTATGGATGCTCTCTTCAGACCTCTTTCTTCAATGACAAAACAGCTTCTGGATTGAGTCTTCTTCTGTAAACAGGACCAGTAGGTACCCAAAGAAACAGAGCAAGCTCAAGTTGCTACAGCACATTGGCTCAAAAGCACATGGCCAGGGAAGGGAGAATTGCAGGAAAAGCCAGTAGACATCCTCAGGCCTACATGTCTGGGCGAACGAGGCTGGTGAATCATGGTTGCTCAGCCAAGTCAGTGTCATGCAGATGAACAGTTTTTGCCTGGGAAACTCAAACACTAGGCACTGAACTCCAGCATTTTTAGATAAGAACAACCAAAAGAAGCATTTGTGATCACAGAATCACAGAATGTCAGGGACTGGAAGGGATCTCAAAAGCTCAACCAGTGCAATCCCCCCATAGAGCAGGAACACCTAGATGAGGTGACGCAGGAAGGCCTCCAGGTGGGTTGGAATGTCTCCAGAGTAGGAGACTCTACAACCCCATTGGGCAGCCTGGGCCAGGTTCTGGCATCCTCACTGAGAAGAAGTTTCTTCTCATATTTAAGCAAAACCTCTTGTTTTCCAACTTGAACTCATTACCCCTTGTTCTACCGTTGGTTGTCGCTGAGAAGAGCCTGGCTCCATCCTCCTGACACTCACCCTTTGCATATCTGTAAACATTAATAAGGTCACCCCTTAGTCTCCTCTTCTCCAGGCTAAAGAGACTCAGTTCCCTCAGCCTTTCCTCATAAAGGAGATACTCCATTCCCTTAATTTTCTTGGTTGCCCATGTGATGCATGGCAGTGGGACACAGCACAAGGTTAAGATGAATCTCTCCTTTGAAAAACCCATGAAGGGAGATAGTTTGTTCTCCTTCTCCCACAAGCTATATTTTATAAATTTTGGACCAGATTATTCTCCTAAAGAGAAACTTTAATTCAGTAGGACCACTGTGAACTTCCTCTTCCACACTACTGACATCACAGGACAGGTTAGTCTGTGGCCAGGGCCAGGCCGAGTCTGTACCCGGGCTCCTCAAAATGCTTTTCCAATGTCAAGGTTCACCATAAGCTCTTGTAACTCACTGCCATACCTGTTTTCCAGTAAAGCATGCTACTTGCTTTTTCATCTGACTAATACTAAGACCCTCAGTATGTTTTCTGAGCTAGAGTTTGCTGGAATGATCTTTGCCCTACTGTGAATGCAGCCAGCTCACGCAATAATAAGATAGAGTTGTTCTTTCTTTAAAAAAATAAATGCAAACTCTAGTTCACTGCAAATGGGTTTTTACTTCACAAATTCTGCCTATTAACTGAATATATCATTCCTTATGTTTCTCCTGGAAGGTAACGGAAAGCGGTGGATCATCCAGAATTTTTACAGACTGTCCCCTCTGGTCATGCATTGCTAGAGACGGTACTGTATAATGCATGACTTACCTGCAAAGACATTGGAGGAGTAATGAAATAAGCAGATGCTCCGTCAGCAGACTTTTAAAACATTGGTATTGCAATCTGAAATGCAGTCAGCCATGACACGCATATGCCCTTTATTTATGGAGCTGATAAAGTCTCTATGTTAGGAGCAGTCAAGCTGCTTTTTTACTTTCTGCTTTTTTCACATTAAAGAAAGTTTCTGTCTTGTTATTTTATTCTCATGTAAGCTTCAGATCTGTGAGGAAAAGCAGGATTTACCTCCTGACCCATCTCTTACAAATATAGGTCTAAAAAAACAGACAACTTCATCCCAACCAATCACCAGTATATCCCTATAATGATTTCTCTCCTCCTAACACAGATGATGTCCAAAACGGGAAGATCTTCTTATCTCACTCGAGCTAACTATTTCTCTCTACTGGCTAGAAAGGAAGCCCAGGACAACAAGCCCAGCAGAAGAACACCACAGATGCCCACACCAGCAGAGACGCACACATTCACTCGTATGCAGTTTCAAATTTGTATACTTCTCTATCATCAGTGTTTTTCCAGGTAATTTCATGACAACAGTGGACACATTTTCTCCCATATTCCATTCCAAACAATGGTAGATAAGAAAACAGGAAGGCTTACACAGATCAAAGGAAAGGATGGTGTTAACATTAACATCCACCATATGAGTAACATTTTGCACTATAAATAAAAGAGCGTTGCTCAGCAGCGCAAGGAGCAAAGTTCTGAAGCCACCGAGTCGTATTGCTGTGGCCCAGGGGAGGATTTTGGTTCAGATTCAACGTCGTGTTTGATCACTGGTACATCACCCAAAGGTTCACAGCAAAACAGATGATGGGACACAGAAAAGCTCTTCTTCCTAACATCGGAAAGGAAACTGATGCTTGCTGACTGACAGCTCCCCAGCCAGCTTCTGTGCATCTAATTACTGAGCCGCAACCCAAATCAAAATGCCTCGTTGCAGCTGGTGTTTCACTTAATCCATTAATAACATGAGCTAATTAGCATTGATGTTTTTGGGCAAGTTTATTCCAAATGTGGTCAAGTCCCAGGTTTTCAGCTTACTTGCTAGGACGCGTTGAGGATCCTGGGAGAGGCTATGTTTCTGCCCAGAAGGCATTTTTGGGCCTCCTGATGACTTAGGAGTGGGTGCAGGGCAATATGTTGTGCTGGGCTGAGATAAACACTGGCACATAAGCACTGCTGCTAAGCTGTTCTTGTCACTACACCCTACCTCCATGCAGAAGAGTCTGGAGCAGAATCAAGATATTTCATCATTTTCCTCCTGTCTGAATTCAAACGTCCAGATTGGGAAAAAACAAAATACAACAAAACAAAAACAAACAAACAAACAAAAAACACACTTGGAAAGTGGGAGAAGTCAAGAAACAATTCTGTATTTTACATTATTGTGTATGATTAGAGCTGAGAAAAGAGGCCACTTATCAGTTTTGCATTTCCTATTCAACCTATGGGATTAGAAGATGATGGCAGGTGCTAATGGGAATTTTGCCAATGGCAGAAAACCAGGATCCTAAATCATGAAAACCCCTAGCAACGATCTATAATGGCTGCACTTGGAAATTGGTGATATAAGAAATTGTCACTTGGCAGAAAACTGACTTTCCACTCCTTTGGCACACCACAATTTCAGTTTAATTTGTAACAGGATGCAAGTGTAAATGAAATGACAACAGAGCTATCAGCTATTCTGTTGGTAACACTTGGAGCAATAGTTTCGATTTGACTAGACGCAGCTGTCCACTGCATGGAATGACCTTTAGCCCCGTCCTTGGCAAAATTCAATTCTCTCCATGTCTGACTCTGTCCATGGGGACTTGAGTAGTGGAGCTGCCAGAATAATCAGCGCATTGCTTAATGACAGGCACTTCAACGAGTAACGCGGTCGTGCATTGTCAGAAACGGAGCCCACAGCTCTGGGGAGAGGGTGGGGAGACTCCTTGTTATTCGAAAGGAAATAAAGTGGTTGCATCAGAGCAAATAGGGACACACACGGTTGCCTTTGCTTGATGAGCGTCACTGACGTGTTCAGCGCCGCCTGAGTGTATGTAAATATGGAGTTTTCTCATGTGTTTGTCAGCAAATATGTGTTTTTATTAGATTCACCTCTCAAAAAATGCTGGGATTCTGCTGCAGCTCTGCATTGTACCACTGTGAAAAGTAATTTCTGTTTATATAAGTCTAAATGTGTATACATCCCATATGGTGATGCTTACATAGTCATCCAGATGTATACCATCCAACACGTGTAGACATATGTATAGATATACATACTTTTTCATGCATCCATTACATTGGCCACTACAATAAGATGTTTAGACTCCACGCATCAAAAAAAAAAATTGGAATTTCCCAACTTTGCAGCTATTTGTGCAAACCTATTTCTGTTTGAGTGGGTGTCTCTCCAGCAGCATGACTGAGGCACTCTCTTACACGTGATAGGAAAGGCATGTCACCAGGGGATTAACACGTGTGCTTCAGCCCACATCATGGCTGGACACACAGAGATGGACCCAGCACTTCCTAATTTTTTAACTGATTGATCCAGCAGCCCGAATGCAGAGAACAGAAATTATGTTGGATCCAAAAGTGGACCCATCCTTTCCTTGATTGAGAATCATTACAGATATGCACTGCTTTGGCTGGCAAGATTTGCTACAACCACCGTCAGTGGGATATTTCAAGGGGTGAGACACCATCTCCACCTGCCCCACAAACCCTAGAGAATTTCTCTCTTTGCTGTTTTTGTGTAGGCAGCACTGTGGCCCCAGCTTTCCGTAAGATTCATGTTGTGTTATTATTCTGACCTGCTGCCAACATTTTCCTGAGAAACAAAAATGAGAAACGGGGAGCAGCGATCTTACACAGCTCATAACTCAGCCAGCATGGAGAGGAGTTTCATGGGAGAAGAGAAAGGCATGCCTTCAGCCACAAAGCTTTTGTGCCTGCCAAAATTCTAAGATTCTTTTTCAAACAATAGAGATATTAAAGTTTTTTGAAAAATAAAAAACTAAGGGGAAGAAAAAAACAAAACCAAAACAAACTAACAAACAAAAACAAGTACAAAAATAAAGAGGACATGAGAACATTTGTAATGGAAAACCTTAGGAACGTAAAAAATGCTGGTCTTTGTAGACAAGAAAATAAGGCAGTCTTCAAAACTCTGTGAAATCGTGTTATAGTGGAGCGTGTTAAATAACCCAAATACAGGAGTCACTACCACTGCCCTGTCACACACACACTACTAATGGATCCCACTATTTATTCAGCAAAGGGAGAAATTACACAGAACTTAAATGTTTCCTCTCAGGTAAGTACATCCAATGGCTTTGTGCAAGCAGGGCTGTGCACAGTTTGGCCCAGTCCTGCCCATCTCTGTTTGCTCCTCCCTGGCTCTCTCCTTGATCTTCCCTGTCGCCTTCCCTACCACACCAACACTTTTTCACCAGGCTGTTCATTGTCTTTCTCCTCCATTTTCTTTGTGCTTATGAGTTCATTGTCTTTAACTTTTTTACTCTTCCTTCCTGTTCACTTTGCTTACTCTGTTTTTCACTTCTTTTGCCTGTAATTTTTTTATGGCTCCACACACCTGCAGAAACATTCACCACTACTACATAGTTTTTTATTCTCTCATTTATCTCCAAATGCTTAAATAATCCAGAGGCAAATATTTTAGGATGGCTGTATAGTATCAACAGTACAACAGTATCACCCCTTCTGCTAGCTTAGAAGAATACAACACTTTGCTGGGAATTTGTATGAAGAATCACAAGAGTGTGACATTCAGAGAGAAACTCAGTATAGTTTTTCTGGATGCTTGACAGAGATGTGTTACCAGTTCTAGAACTTATACTGCTTTTCATTAACTTAAAGCTAGATATTCTTGGTTCAAAGTCCTCACTTAGTGATGCAGAAATGAGGCAAACTGACACAACCATAAAATATCCACCCTGGTTTCCAGCAAACAGACAACATGCACACAACTCAAAATATTTTTTTCCACGTATATACACAAAATTTTAACTTCCTCATTTGATAACCACCTTTTTTACTTTCTTAAACTAAATCCAAATAGGCAAAGCAGAAAATGGACAAAAGTCGAAAAATAACTGTAAAAGGTACATAAATCAAACTCCTAATGAAAAATCTTTCTACTTTTGTGCTCTGTTATCAAATCCATTTGTGAATCTAAAAATACTGTATTTCTGTGAGTCCTAGTAGAATAACACATTATAGAATAAAGTCCCTCATTAATTAAAAAAAATAAAAATCTTTTTTACAGTCCTGGGAACTGGAAGATTAATCTGATCCTTAGATAAAGAGGACCTTGCCAGAATAGGTCATTGGAACAAGCAATGTAATACTAAAACTGGAAGGTATTTACCATCACACTGAGATGTAGGGACATTCCTCAAATCTCCAGTCCATCTCAGTGGCCTAAAACACCTCCTGCCTATTCCAAAATGTGTAACTATACAGAACATTGCGTGAACATACCAGAGAACTATTACCGACAATGTACCAAACATGGGACTCCAGAAGCTGAGTTAAGGAGACAGGTATTGATATCTCCACACTTCTGCAGAGGTAGTAGGAAAGAAAAAAAAAAGAAAAAGAAAGATAGTTATGTAAATAAATAGATAGATAGATAGCAGGGAAAGGATGAAACACAGTCATGACAAGAAAGCCCTTGTGGTGCTGGAGCAAATTCAGAGAAGGGAACAGAGCTGAGGAAAGGGCTGGAGCACAAGTGTGATGGGAGTGGGTGAGGGACCTGTGTGGTTCAGCTGGAGAACAGGAGCTGAGGGGAGACCTTCTGATCTCTGAACTGCCTGAAAGGAGCTTGGAGACAGTGAGGCGTTTGGGCTCTGCTCCCCAGGAACAAGTGCCAGGAGCAGAGGAAACGGTGTCAAGTTGCTCCAGAGGAGGTTGAGGTTGGATGTGGGGAACAATTTCTTCCCCAAAGGGCCGTCAGGCATTGGAACAGGCTGTCCAGGGCAGTGCTGGAGTCACCATGCCTGGAGGGGTTCAACAAATGTGGAGATCAGTTGTTCAGGGTCATGAGTTAGTATCAGTGTTAGGTTAATGGTTGGACTCAATGATCTAAAAGATCTTTTCCAAGCAAAATGATTCTATGTTTCTACAGTCACAGTAAGAGCAGAGAAAGAACATGGGTATCTTTACTCTTCTCCAGCCACCCATCTCCAACAGGGCTGACCTCCACCATCATCCAGTTCCTTAAACTCCAACTCAGACTCAACAGTTATGAAAAGAATTGAAGGCCATAGTGGCAGTTGTTCTCCCTGGGGTGTAGCAGTGAACTGCAGAAAGCCACCCTACTTTCCAGCTCTTCACGTTCACCAAAAGCCCACACTTTCAGCTACCATCTTTTAGAAATGCCTCTCCCATACTTGAGAGCTGGAAACCTGCACTTATTTACTCACAAACAGGGAACTCTGCCAACAGCCTCACAACCTGCAGATTTTGATTGCGTTAATTTGTTCTGAAGCGGGTTTTCCTCTTGAGTCTGGAGTAGAAGGCAATTAATTAAGACCCATTTCCACCCCCTACCCCTCCCCCCATCAGATTAAAACAAATTAAATGGCAGCAATAGGACAGCCTTGCCTGGGATAGGGATTCTTGGAGAAGCAAGTCTTTGCGTCTCCCCTGTGCGGGAAGCTGATCCTATTACTTTGCTCAGCTGAGCTTGGATTATCTCTGAAAGGTGCCCTATGTGTCAGCTCACAAGCCTGCAAGTCCCACTGCATTTCCCAGGCATGGAAGCCCAACTGCAAACCAGTGTGAATAAAAACAATTTCTGCTCAACCACTTCCATTTCAGTCAATGAACACTGTGCAGGGAATCAAATGAAAACAGCATCATTTATGGAAGAGCTGCTGCTTAACCTGTGTGTGACTTCCACATTAAAGAGCCAAAAACCACCAGCGTTCTTCCAAGGCCACTCTCCTCCTTACTGGTGAGCAAGAGGAAAGAGGCATTCTAGAACAGCCCTTTGGGATGATATGTCCTCCTGGAAGTACCCCCAGCATGTGGTCCCTGGCCTGGTGAGAAACAGTCATAGCTAAGCAGATGAGCATTAATTTCTGAAAAATCAGAGACAGGCAAATCAATCAATTAAGTAAAAACACCAAATGTACATTGAATTTGATCTACTCTTTTAAAAGGATTAAAGTAAAAGGAATTGTACACAATACACCCACTTCTGCCACTGTTTTCCATTGTATTATCCGATTTCTCAGCTATAAATCAAACCCAAGGCCCTCCAACTGGCCCAGACCCCTAATTCTGCCCAGATTGAAGACAATGGTGGTACTTTAACCCAAACACAACATGCAGCTTCCAAATACCTTACACATTACCTGGAAGTTTGTCTCAGTTCTCACAGTTAGCAATTAAACTTTCCTGAAGTAGAAATCAGAGGAAATCCTCTGGCAGTGTCTACTCTTTAGATGCAATGTGCTAGGCTAGGGAACTGCATTGGGGATCGACCCATCAGTCCAAAGCAGAGTCTTTATCCTGGAAATGTCAGAAATATCTTTGCTGTCACCAGTACAGAACTTTATGCTGGAGGAAATGGCCAAGGTGATGACACATTGCTCTACTGTCCTCAAGCAATGCACAGAAAAGTGAAAAAAACAGCAAAAATATTCTTGTAATTGAAAACACAGCAGCAGTTAATGATCTTTGAAGTGAGTGTGTGTGTTTCGTGGGGGAAGGGGTAGAAATGGATCACTGTAACCAGCAACACCCCAAAGGACTATAAATCAAACAGCATACAGCTGTTGATATCAAATATAACTCCTTTAGCACTACATCAAAAAGCTTTAATTAACAACTAATTTATTCAAGTGAAAAAAAAATCCCTTGCACCAAATAATTGCATTATAACTCGGGGACTAGACTGTGTATTTTCCCCCTCTCTAAAGCATGACAGTGACAGCAGAGGAAATTGAGCCTTTAGAGAACAGCTAAGTAGAAAAATGGATCAAACATTCAGAGGGCTTGTTGATGGGCTTTTTTAGTCAGCAGAAGCCGAATCAGCCCATTTATTGAAAAAGGGTGCATTGCAAAGTCTGTTTTCTCTAGGACCTACTTCTAACAAAAATGCTTATAAAGATAAATGGCACTGGCTTGCAGGAGGCAGGGTGCGGACAGGTGTTGTACAAACCACCCCATGCAGTGGTGTCAATTCTGCTCCACGCCTCTGTTTCGTCAGCCTTGGACAAGTCATGTGGTACAGATTGCCAAGTGCGGTTTCAGCCGTGCAGGGCTTTTGTCTTAGCAGCCAAATGTCTGTGGGGCAGCCGTCAGCAACCTCCAAACATGTTTGCTGGAGAGCTAAACCAGACTTGAACCCCAAATGTGAAAGGCCAGGTTGGTAAATGAATTCCTTCCTTCCCCTTGTGCTGAAAAGTGTGCATTGGAGCAGCCCAGAGCTGCACGCCCCCAGCATTGCTGCTCTTCCACAAGCCAAGAGCCCACACACAAGCACCCCTTCACTCCAGAAGCAGGACAGCAACTGGAGCCACAAGGCATGACCCAAGTCCCGTGACCACCTGCTGACAACCTCTACAGCAAGAATTGGAGGGATGTTTCTTTTATTTTTTTTTCTTTTATTCCTCCATAACTTTACACTAGCAATGACTAACTAATCTCGTGTGGGGCAAGGTAAGTGCCGTAATCCCGCTTTAATGGCTAATGAAGCCGAAGCAGAGTAAGTAGTTTACTGGTTGTCTCGTCTTTGGGGCCCCGTCACAAATGTTTTACTGTTCCTCTGATTGCAGTGAAGTGTCTCATTAATGCTGCCATTGATTACAGTGTACAATCTTCAGGGCAGGGACTGTGATTTTTTTTTCATTTGCTTAATGAAAAGCACGCTGCCTTTCAGTTCCTCTGGATTCAGTTGCCTAGGTATTCAGTGGGAGCCCTGAGGTAAGTGCAGAAGGGGACAGGCATTTGAGGATGACACACAGTGTGCATGAACCAGCTGAGGTTGTTGCGAAAGACCTGGGGTGAACCTTCAAAGCCTTTCTCTGTGTTCAACCTCACCGCTGAATCCATGCCTGGTAGTGCTGGTCCACCACCATGCACAATGCTATTCTGAAAACTCTTTAAGTATACATAGAACCTAATCAGGTTGTGACATGAAGAACTTTTATTAACAAGGTGGTTTAAAGAAAGCATTGGGTTTGCCGCTGCAAATATAAAACTTAACCAACAGTGCAAAATATAAACACTATCCAACCCAGAGGACAATAATAATGGCAAACTGGTTAATTTATTAGTGTAAGTATAAAATTAAATAATTTGGTATAGTGTTCTATCTGCATGTATATGTCATCTAACGATATATCACACTGTAGGAGTGATTTAAAAGGTAGGCAAGATTTATTTACTTTTGTGAGAGCTTTATCCTGTTAGACCTCAAAATTTAATAGTAATGTTCAATATAATCACTATAATTTACCAAGAACATTCAAAAACTAAAAAGGAGGCTTAAAAACTGATTAGCTTAAATCTTTTTGCTGTATTTCAAATATACAGATATGCTAAAAGGTGTTTGCTGCGCAGATTTCAGAGATAACGTTCACAAGTGACATTGTTCTAGCTTTTCAATCATGATCTAAAGCTTTTACACATGTCAAACTCTGAAAAATATCTATATTAGTGCTATAGGCACACGTTGTTAGAAAATCATTGTTCAGTTAGTTTAAGTTGGTACTCCACAATGCTGAACATCCAGCCCATGAGCAGGATTGCTTTATATAAAAAACAAAGTATCCTAGTCCTCACCTTCCTGCAATAAATAATTATGCCATTAAAGATGAACATGTTAGATAAATTTCCCATCCACCAGTTTTCAGTCATCCTTGTTGACACACACTGGCTGCATAAGAGAAAGGAAAATCAGAGAACACAGAGAGTCAAGGATGCAGGCGGTGGATTGATTAGTGACCTGATGGTCAAGACATCCACCTAAGTTCAGGTCCTGCCTCTGCTAGTGGCTGCAAAGATAAGAAACACTTCATCTTTTGAATCCTCATCTATAAAATAAAGATATTCATCTCCACATGAAATTCAATGGACTGTGATGCTCAGATTCCTTTGGGCATTACAAATTATGAAAAAACTGTAATTTTCCAAGAGCAATCTTCTTACTTGCTTACTTCAATGATCAATTTAAGTTTGGTGCATAAAACCTGACAACTTCATGCTGGGCTTATCTTTTATTATTGGCCATAAATTGTCTACCTCCTTATAAATCTAGTTATGGAATATAAATACACTTGTGAAATGCTTCCTTGAAATTAAGTAAAAGAATACAGCACACAACAGTAAGACCCAAGCTAAGAGAAAACCTGCTGGCATGTGTAAGATTTCTTTATTATTATTGTGAAATATAAGTGCTAAATTCTTGTTTTTCTCAATCTGGAGGATATGCTTTTCCCACCTGCTGACCAACACAGGATGAGCAGAGCTTCACCTCAGCCCATCCCCAGGAGGAGATGCAGAGAGGAGGGGTCATCACTAGTGCTTCAAGCTAAAGTTGCTCTAAGCACAGCAGCATCTTCGTTTCCCATGGACCTTTTGCATCTTGCACACTCCTTCCATTTCCTGTTTTCTTTCACTCCTTCCCTTTCTTACACCCCAAACAATAAAAGCTCAATGGAAATGCAAATGTGACTCTCTGTTTAAAATCGCAGACGAGAAGGCAGTGTGTCACCCATATTTATGAGCTCTAAATGGCTTTTATCAAAGTGAGGTCGCACTAAATCACCCCCAAGCTGTCATAAATACAAATGACTCGACATAGTCTGCAACAGGCCTTCGGGGGAAAATTATATGATCTGCTGTTGCAGTTACGCTATATCACACAGCGAGCTCATATATTTCCACTGGCAAGGTAACCTGATCCTTCAAAGGACACTAATAGGTGAAAGGCGGACATGAGAAATAGTGAATCAAGCAGGGTGTGTCTGTGCATGTGCATGCATGTTAAGTGCATGGACCTCTGAGCTAAAACCCAAGCTCCTTTCCCAAATGGAAGAGGACGCCCTCGTGGCTTGGAGTATGAGGTTTCCTTGGCTGCCTCGGTGGTGCAGGGAAGCTGCCAGCCAAGAGAGAATGATCCAGGGGCTCACCAGGGTATTTCCCACTTAAAAATTCATGTGAAGGCATGAAAATTACAAAGATATGAACCAGAGCTATCCAGACTCCAAAGACTGGACCCCTTCCAAGCAAATTAAAGAAGCCATTCCTTCATCTCAGTTAGTGAAGGCCAGGTTTATAGCAAAGCCTACCACAGGATAAAGAGGAAATCCTTACAAAGAAGGTATGAACTGGGCAGTGGTAAAAAACCAGCATGAGCTCCTGAGTTAACAGGCACTATTTTTTTTTCATTAACCTCTGTTCTATATAATAATTGCTGTCCCCATATGCATGAACACAGAAACACACATATGTATGAGGAAGAAGAAATTCTAATCAGACACTATCTAATCTGTAGACAGTGACAATAATTTCAAGGAGCCTCCAGAGACTGAGTTTAGAACAGTCCATGGAGCACTGTCCCCACCCGGCTCTTTATAGACTGCCTTGTGTGATTTGATGTGACAGTGTGGAGGCTCATGTTCAACAGCTCTTCCTACTGTCACGCTATGATTGCATCATGTTACATATAAAATAAGTCAACTTCAATAAGCACTAGTTCATTTTTTTTTTTTTTTTTTTTTAATCAGGGATGAAGACAGTGCCTCTGTCTGCTTGGCAAACACTCACAATGATAAGTCAGTTTGGGTTTGCTATCTCTAATGTAATAGAGGCAATATGCCAATTTTCAGCAATCCAAATCGGATGTGGGCATTTATAATGGTACCGTTCTCAGAGAATGAGGTCTCTAACATTAAATTATGTATTTTAATTAAAAGCTGAACTTACAGAGCTTGAGCTACTAAACTTGATTTTCAACTGCTGCGAGCTTGGTGGAAAGCCAGTGGCCAGGGCTGCCATTTTCCATTGTTGAGCTTTTCACAATCACTCTGCTCAGAAAACCTGCTCACTTTGGAGCTGCAAAAACAGCCAAGCGAAAGGTGCATTTGAGCGATTTACCAAAAAAGCAACAAAGGACAACAGGAGCAATGCCATGAGAAATCATGCACTGAACTCCTGCTGCTGCCATGCAATGCACTGCCTCTCACAGGTGGATCATCTCCCGCAAGTGCCAGGGGACAGGCAGACTTGCCTGGGGCTGGGGGATGAGCGTTATCAGCTCTGCCCTGCCTGCTGGAAAGCCTGGATTGTCAGATGGGAAAAGCCCAAGGACCAAGCAAGCCAAAAACACTGCCTGAACCAGCTTATTATGCTTCAGGAAGAACTTAACCAGCTTCCACAGCTGGTCTCTTGGCTTGAGCTAGTGCTGCTTGGCTTCACGAGCAGGGAAGCAAAAAAGGCACAAGTCGTTCTTGCAAAACAGTGAGGTGGTGGCAGGCTGACCTTTGCCGATGGGTCAAACAGCAAGGCTCACCATCTGAGAAACGGCACCTGGAAGCCATCCAGCCATCTGTCCAGTGTGATTAAAAGCAAAATATGAAATGCTTCAGAAGAAGGAGAAATAGGATCACAGGTCTGGGTTGCATAATACCATGCATTTGTGTAACCAGTCTAAACAGAGTGTGTGAGTCGACCAGATGTTTTTCATTTCAGTGTACAGCACTGCAGAGCAGATCAGAAACCAAAAAGTGCCAAATGCAACAGCAGCTTTGCCAGCACTGTTGTAATCAGAGCTTGAGAAAGGGCACTGTCAACCCCAGTCTCTGGGAAGGCAGGTCAACCTCCTGGCTGGTTAAAAAATCCAGCCCATTCTTTGAGCTGAATATCTATATCTGAGCTAAATATCAGTAGTAGTCAGTAAATATGGAGTTGGGCTTCAATCACTCAGTCAGCCATCATCAGAAAAAGAGGCAGCAGAGATCTGCATATGATTTGATGCATTCTGGGAGTGGTCCATAATGTAATACGTATTTATTTAGATAGAGCTGGATACTGACTTTGTGACACAAAACCAACCCATAAGAAAACATGAAGAAAAAGTGCATGTACACCCTAATTAATTATTATAGAACCATCCTGGTTTGGAAATGCTCACCTCTACTCGAGGACCCATATTCTTGCACCTCCCTGGACAGAAGAGATATGTTGGGCCAAAGCTCTGAAGGAGTGACCAACTTTTCCGTGCTAGGGGCAACTTTTATTCCTAGATGGACATTCATAGAGCTATAATGAATTGGTAAACCTTAGGAAGATGCAATCTGGATCTATACTCCTTTATACACACTCAACAATATACTTGATGGATTGACTCATTGACCACCTAGAATTCTTTGGCACCAGATAAACAACACACTGTGCAACTAGCATAGCCTTGGGACATCAGTTGGTCATCTTTGCCTTAAAATTGTATATGTAAGAATTAGTCGTCATGCAGAAGCTGTATTGCTTTTACTGCGTGGATAGAGTTATATTAGGGTAAAAATGATTCTAGGGTGCAGTTATGTGAGAATGGGAAGAAGTTATCTTTTACAGCATCCTAATGCACAAAACTGTGTATAATCCAGATATTATATGACTTACTATTGTTATTTACATTGATAAAACATAGCAGTGTTGTTCTGGCACAAAATGTATACTCGTTTAAACAGACCAGCCCTCCAAATATTACCTGTGAAAAACACTAAGCTTTTAAAGCTGAGTTGCCTTTTCTGAATGCTCTCCTCTATTTTCCCACTTAATGTGTATCTTCAATATTGAAGTGAACATAAAGCCACTTATAAAAGGGTCAGAAAGCCCGGAGGCTGAAATCTTCTCCCAGGTCTGCAGCAGGTGGTACAGTACAGCTGTGCAAGCCACAGGGTGCTCCCCAACTTTCAACCTGAACAGCTCCAACAGTGAGGTTGCAAGCCTCTTCTCTTGATCATTCAATATAGAACCAAACACAAACTTTAAAATTCTGCTCATTGGGAGCATGACAAGTCTACCTCTATGCAAACCAGCAAGCACAACTAATACAAGCAACTAGAGCTAATAACCTTGTTGTTGAAGTCTCCATGTTCTAATACAAATTGTTCCTCACCAACCTGACTTTACCCACAAAAATAATAAAACCTGCAGAATCTGATGGAACAGTTCTCATTACATTTACGAACATGAAGCCAATGCTGCTAAAAACTCCCTTGCAATGGCTGAGAGAAACAAAGGACTGATTTGTCTTGGAGGAACAGTACAAGTTGGAACTTTCTGAAGTCCCACCTTTCATATAAAGGATTCCCTTATATGTTTTATCCATTTCTTTAACTCATACTCCTAAGTTTCCAAGTCCAGCTCTTGGACTACATTATCCTTAAGTGTCCTTGTTTTCTGGAAGCAGAAGAAGCTTTTCCTGCAATTTCTTCAGTTTACAACATTTAAAAGATTAGGCTGGCCTTTTAAAAATTATCTGTTGATATCTCTCCAATGTCTGGCTTGTCTGGATCTCCAAAATTCCCAATAGCATCACAGCTGGGGGCTTTTTTTAACTTCATAATATGTGTTTTGCAGTTCAACTACATTCCAGTTGAGCAAAACATGAACTCATTTGAATGCCTAACTGGACATTTTGTTACCAACTAAGGGGGTTTTATACTGAAGATAAATTAAATTATTGAATTAATACATCTGTGCAAGCTTCAATGTAAACTATGTGCAGTCAAAATGTAGGGATTGCCTTTCACTACTTCTTCTTGAACCTCTGCATCCCAACACAAAATGATGATAACGATTATTCCACACATGAACTGTGTTTGCTCATGTTTCCTTTTCAAGCTTAGTTTAGGGGTTAGAATAACTTACCCAGGCAAGTGTTACACTGTTTTTTTTTTTTTTTTCTATGTAGATGATCAAAATGTTACATTTTAAACTTCTCTGGGGATACCTCTCTGTTTATTTGTTTCTTGAGGTGGGAAGAAGGATATTTCTATCAGGCCAATTTAACTACAATTTGTAGCAACTGAAATATTTTTAGTTATAGTAAGTGGGTGACAATGACAACAATTACAACAAATGGATCAAGAATGCTCTTGAATCTTCTACTTGCTAAATTCTCAGAAGAAAATTTCTACTTTAAAGAGCCTTGTAGAAGATACTGCCTCTGCAAAAGACAACATGAAACTTGCAGGTGAGCCTTGTTAGCAGATGACTGGACCATTTTTTTGGACCAAAAGAGCACAAACAATGTGATGAACATAGAGGTGATAAAATATGTCACAGCATATCAAATTTCAGTTTGGGATCTGGCCAAAATCAGCTTCCAGGTAATGCGGACTTTCAGCGAGCTAATTAGTCAGTGCATTTATCAAGACTTATCATTTACCAAATCTGTGTATTGTGCTGTCATGAGTGAATATGCTTAGACTTCTGTACTGAAAATTCAGTCTAATGCAGAGAGTTCCCCAGGCTTGCTCAGTAAGTCTCAACTCTTCATGTTGAAGGTCTCATTTGCTGCTGCATAGTAATGTGTTGTGATGATAAAGTGACATTGCCCAAATCTGAAATTGCACTAGCTGAAAAAAAAAAAAAACAGCTTAATGGGTGCAGATGCTGAGCTGACACAGGTTTTACCTGTGGTACTTTGATTAGCATGCCAGTTCAAGCTCTGGGTAAGATTTGGTCACTCTAGGGAACTGTAAAAGTTTCTTAAAAAAATTGTAAACTTATCAAAGTAACACAAGAGAACGATGGCACAACCAGAGCAAGATTCATACTACAAGAAACTACTTCAAGAGTACAAGGCTGCCATTGTCTTTCAGGTAGGGTTCCAGAAACAGGCCTTATAACTGGAGCCATTGGTTTTGGAATGACATGCACAGAGGTAGCTTGTAGCTATCTGTCTGGGGTACACAAGATGCTATGCAGAGCTCTTAGCAAATTCAGAGTAATTCATAGATTCATAGCCCTTAAGGCCAGCAGAGACCTGAAACGATGGGCAGACAAACGTTTTTTGGCTGAAGTAGATAGGAGGAAGGGGGTGCTGCTACCAATTCACATTGAATTGGCTCTTCTGGACAGGGATCACTGCTGGCCCAGATCTGCTGGCTGTCTCGTCATCTGAGTGGGTCCTCACACACATCTTTATTCAAAAAGGACCATAGATCTTCAGAATGAACAGCTAAACCAGGAGAGAGTGACATCCTGAAACCGCGGTCACTGAGAAGGCATGAGAACAAGCTGTCCAGAGTGCAACCTGCACACCCCAGGTCTGCTAAAGAAGAGAAGAATTTATCTGACCTTTTGGCCAGGTATTCCAAGCTGACCACACAATTTTGCCCATCCACACTTTGAATCTTGCTGAGATACTGCCTAGCTCAATGAATCTTTCAGAAGGTCATGCAACCTTGCCTGAAGACATCAGGAGATTGGAAGAGCCTACAGTGAGTTTTGATCAAGCAGTCATATTGCCCTTGTTGTTCAAAATGTGTTTGCCAGCCCTGACGCAGCCTGACTGGTTGTAACTTCCTTTCACCCATATATCTGTCTCTTCCAGGCAATACAGAAGATTCAAGAGACAACAAGCTGTCTCTCACCACCCAATGGAGAGGTCTCAGTGTTTTATATGATAATACCCGACAAGGAGTGAGTGTTTGAAATAACCAGTAGGAAAAAGAAGAAAAAAAGACACAAACAGATGCATAGACACGCTGCCACTGCAGTGTCCCCCCACAGAACTCCTTTGTCCCCGTAGCTGCCATCACCCCCCAAGAGCCCACACTCCCCTCTGTCCTCCCGACCCCTCCTCTCCCTCCATTCATTCTTCCAGAATTTATCCCGCGTCTTTAACCCGGCATGTGTCTGGGCAGATGTCCAAAAAACCTCCCTTCAGCAACCGGGGTGGGGGGGAGGAAATTCTTCTAATTCAGCCCAGACTCTTTCCCCGACCCCGCTACTCGCCTTCACTCTCCCCCCTTTTTCTTGCTCCTTCTTCTCTTTTAACATGCTGGATGATTGATAACGCTTTCCTTGCCTCGTTGCTGCTTGTTTGAGTCCTTTCTGCCCGACATCTGCGGCCCTGTAGAGAAACTAGCTCTCCTAGGCAATGGGACATTGGGGACCCCCTTCGGTTCTTTTCACAAATTAAATAAATAAAAGGAAAAAGGAGACAACAACAAGAGAGTCTGAAAAGTTTTGCAGAGGGGAAGGGGGAGGGAAGCAAGCAGCTCGGAAAGGGCTGTGATTAGGACAGGTCCAAAGTAAACAAACAAATTAAAAACAACTCCTCTGCATGCTCCTAGTTCTCTGTTTGCTATGAAAAAGTGAGTGGAAAGCTTTGTTCTGCTGTTTTGCTTTTGGGGCCCAGAAGACTAGGTTTGTGCAGAACTTCCATCTTTTGGCAATGCCATCATGATGAATGAATTTGTTGTCTTGAAATCACACCTTCCGGAGTACTCATTTACTTTAAAATCTTGGCCTCCATTTAAAAATATATAAAACTATGTTTAACTTCCCAACCATGGGAAGAGGTTAGACAGCAAGAGGCCTAACACCTTACATTTCAGCATCAAAAATCTTATCTAAATCTATTTGTGATGTTGTTCTGCATTATGTTCATATATATATATATATATATATATGTATATATAAAAGAACATCCTGTTTTCATAGTTCTGAAAGTACCCACCACAGGATGCCATGCTAATGTCTAAATTTTGATTTTATTTTCGCATTCACTTTATAATTTCGGTTTCAGGTGTGAACCTCTTTGAAACTGATCTTCAGTTTCTGTTATTTCAACACTCTACATAGTACCTGTACTATAGTACCTCTATAGTACTTATGTATGATACACATGTATTATATGCAACAAAACTCCAAAGTAGTGAATTAAAACTTGGTTATTATTACTATTATAATCTGAAATGAAAGTAAGACCTCATGGCCTGTATCAGGATCAGAACATCATTGCACTGGGCAGCACATGCTGAGGCAGAAAAGCCCTGAGGAGGTTGCAGAAGGATGGGTAAAAAAGGAAAGATTGTTACTCCCCTTGGGCAGAGGGGGTCTGGAGAAGGACCAAATTGTGAAGAGAAGGGTTCATTTTATCTAACTGAGACATCCAAGTGTTTACTGGTTCCAGACTCCATCTATAACCAGCAAACCAGCATCTCCAGAGACCTGTCTAAGAAAAACTTCGAGTGGCTGTCTCAGATGTGACGTGATTTTAGGATATGTAAAGTTATACCATTCTAATCCAATCAGTGCCACCCAGACAGAACTGAGATTCCTGTCCATGTATCTCATTCCCTAGCTCAGTGCCTTAGCAAAGAAAGAGAGAAAAAAAGGTATTTTTCTGAGCAATGCTACCTGTCTTCTCAGGAAGAGACAAATTGCTATTTTCAACCAGGAGAAACATATAGCATAAACTCTTCAGATTTTATTAATCAAGAAACTGAATTTTGAGGCTCTGCCTGAGAATGAAAGGTAGTTTTCTATGACATGCTAACTCAAAGTAAAATAAACAAGTCACTGGCATTTTAAAGAAGTTGTGTTTAAGCCTTAAGATGAAAACAAAACGTAATAATCAGGAGGCTGATTTTATTTTCCCTCTCTCTCTCTTTTTTTTTTTTTAATAGAAACAAAAGACCATCATGTCAATAATACCTGGAAAAACTCTGTGTTGAATATTTTTTCCTTATTAGCTCATTAAACTCTCAGTGGCCTTTCACTAAGTGATCTCCCTCTCTGGGCCTGAAGGATACTTGGCATTTCTGTGTAGGTAGCAATCTATCTGCTGCAAGCTGCTCACTACCTCATCTGGTTCCAGAGAAGATAAGTCCTCACTTAGTTATTTGAAACAACTATAAAGTGCTATTGGGGGATCTCAAATGTATTTCCTTGTCAGATATGTCCACACCCAAAGTCTCCTAATGCAAAGCTGGTAATTACCAGAGGTGAAATATCAAACACAAACATTCAGCCTACTAACCCAGGACTCACCCAGCATCACTGAATGACATATCCCATAAAAATAATAGCAATAGTAATACATTTTTCAAAGAAATTTCCCAACAGAAGGCTTGCTTCCCTTGGAGGTAAGTGCTAATGTTGTCCTACAAATACAACATGACCTTCACAAATAATTCATTGGTATCTGAAGCCTGATCAGGTAAGGACTGGCAAAATCAATTGTTTTTAGAGAAAATAGTAAGCTCTTGATTCGTGAGCTCCCCAAGGATTACTCAGGAGCCTGATGTAAAGGAATTATCATCAAGATCGCCAAAATGTTCTCAACACAGAACCACTCACATCCCATCTCAAAACTTTGGGTGGTCTCAGCTGCCAGTGATCACAGAACCACAGAGTCACAGAATCACATAATAACAAAGTCACAAAATCACAGAATGGTTGGGGTTGGAAGGGACCTCTGGAGATCATCCAGTCCAACCCAGCTGATGAAGCAGGTTCACCTAGAATAACCAACTAATATAACTTTTTTTGCCACACCTAGCACTGCAGTTACAATATGGCCCTTTCAGTTTAAATACTGCAAAACACGAGGTGAGAAATGTAAGGTGCAACCCTTTGTTGCCCCAATACCTGGTAAAGCCTTCCTGGTGAGGGCTGCCAGCAGGCAGAGGAAGCTTTTGATCCTGGAAACATAGCCCAGATCCAGCAGCCACTCATCCCAGTTCAAGCAATCCCTCAGTGGGCTCAGCTGCAGGGATTGGAGCTCCCAGGGTACCAATGTGAAGAATTCTTTCCCTATGGCTCCAGAACAGGTAACTATGAGATAGTAACTCTACACTTTGGGTTGAGAGGAGGGAAACCTGCCAGATCTGTTGATGGTAGCAATACTTATCTGGTGTCTTCTTTCCAGACTTCTTGTTGCTTTTGAATGTGAGGACACTACAAATTATCTCAAGCCACATATTTGAAAACAGTACAGGTTTATGGTTTTCACAGATGTCTTCTTCTTCTTTCACTTGAACACTATCTATTTAAGTACTTATTAATGTAGCCACATTCTCCTGCAGACAGGATCAAGCTTACCACTGCAATAAAGCCCAACCAATTCAGTGTATTCTTGGGTGAGAGAGACAAAAGTCAGACCTTTTGCACAACAGTGGGAGAGATGTCCACTTCTTGTTTAGCTTTTGACTTAGATTCAGATGCAAGTTGAGCCAAAGCAGTACTTGAGCTCAGCCCATTACCTCTGATTAATGCCAATTCCCCTGTACAATGTGGCACTGTCCCATTAGGGGGACTACAAGGGTCACCCAAAATCCCATGGGCATTCCTCTGCTACACACATCCATGGCAGGAGGAGCTGCCCTGAACCAGTAACCAGTGGGGTGGGAGATGCTCTGTGAGAACAGTCAATGAGGTTTCGGATGTGGTACATGACCACAGTAACATCTGCTTGTACCTGAGCTAAGGGGTATCACTCTTGTAACTAATTTAGGTGCTGTTCTGTGGGGATGCCACTTTCTTGCTTCTGTCCCCTAAAAGTGAACTTGGGTACAAGGCTCTATAAATGGTCTATATATAAGTATTCTTCTGAGCCACTGGTGCATGAAGACGGAGAAGTGATTGTAGACCCACTGGGGTCAGTTCTCCTTCCTCTCTTCATATTCTTATTTGCATTTGTGATTCAAAAACAATTCTGAATTTTTTTATTATTTTTTTTTTAATCTGTGGAATCATTGGAATCTCCCCCAGGGAGGGGGGAAAAAAAAAAATGGATTAATCAAAATCTATGCCCATAAAAACAACTGCAGGCTCTTCTCTGAATGGGCTCAGTAGGTTTTAAACTATTTGGTAACCGCTAGCAGCTAAAGACACATAATATCTATCTCATTTGTCATTGGTGCAGGAGGGAATAAATAGCCATTACCAAAGACTTGTTTATGATTTCAAAGAGAATGCAATATAGGATGAAAAAAAAGGGCGGGGGGGTGGAGATAGTAATTTCTTTCCATTTATTGAATAGCCTGAGATACCTGGTTTTGAACAAAAGGTAATTGTCTATTGGTATGTGGCAGCAGAGCTATGAAGCAAAAGGAAGACATGATAGTGGTGGGTTGGAGTGGTTTACGTAAGGAGAACCTGCTGGGGCAGAAAGGAGACTATAACAAATATATAAGGCGGAAAATCTTACTATTAATTAGTAGCATGGCATCATCTATAAGTCTTGCCTTGGTGTGCCAATAAATCAGGCTCCAAGCCAGATGGATCTCATGCCTTTGACTTCTGGTTGTGTCCATGGAGGTAGAAAGACTAAAATGGATATGAGTATCTATATCTATATCTATATCTATATCTGTATCTATTATCACATCTGTATCTATGTGTATCTGTGCATATAACTATTTATTTCTGTCTCTATCTATGTCTACTTTCGAATCAGCATTTTTATTTAAATCTTTACATAAGACAAACAGAAAATGGCTGCCTGAAGGACAGTACAGAAATTTAGAGAGGAAAATATATGAGACAAATTAAAGATTATGCATTCCTACATTGTCCTCTTCAAAACCAGCTTTTAAATTATTGTTTATGACCAAAGTTGGTTTGTGTCTCACTGGCCCTGAGTTTGGTGAAAGCTCTGGGTTTTCTTTGTATAATGTATGAATTTAACCTGAAGGGCAACATTATCATTTGACCAGTGAGAGTGTAAGCCCCAAAGATCATCAGTTGCCTTAAATTGGTGGCCCAGCCACTCATTTAATGCCTCCCCGTCACCTCAAAACAAGACGTACAGTTTAATAGGTCGAAGTGAAAATGGGAGGAAAAGAGAGGGGAAGAAGAAACAAACAAAAACCAGACTGATTGCTACAGCAACGGAAAAAAAAAAAAAAAAAAGGAAATTGCCCTCAGTGAAAGCATTGTCAAAATATATAGATATATATGGGGAGGAGCAATTTTACAATCTCCTGTAACCCAGTGGTCCTGAAGTATTGCCTTTCACTGTCTACCCAGGAACAGGCCTCTGAGAGGTTGTAAAAACACCATCTAGTATTCTCAGAGACTCAAGCACCATCTGGAGGGTCTTTCCCATACTGAGAGGCTTTACTTTTGGCATGGGCACTGTACGCCCATGCCAAGAGCAAAGCCTCAGATAGGGTGAGTGGGTTAGAGAGGGGAATGGGGTGGTTATCCCCCTCCAGCTTCTGTCCTGGGGTCCCCACAGAGCCCTCCAGCCCTTGCAGGGTGCTGGCAGGGTGTTTTGTGGATGCAATTTGCAGTTTGCCTCTTCAGCAAGGCAAAAGCAGGACACGTTCTCACCTGCATTCCCCATTTCCTCTGTTTGAACCACACTTAAGGTTCATCTCTACAAGTGTGTTTGTCACCCTTGTTTTCAGGTCCATAGACAGGAGTACGTGCACACCCACCATACCATCTACACTGCTCGTTGTTTCTATTTTAATGGGTTTACTCTCAACATGAGACACAAACCTGAACATTCTCCTGGAAGAAGCAAAACAGAACTGCCATGAGTGGCAGAACCTTTTCCCACCTCCCACTTGGTCTCACTTCATTTTTTTGTTTCCAAAAATGTCCAGCTGACCATGTCAAGGGCAAGAGTCCTCCTACAGATGTCTTCTCTCATCCTAGTTGTGAGTTGAGACTTAGGGGTTTTTTTAAGTATTACTATAAAATCCTCAAGTGGAGGTAGTCTGTAGGTGGGTGCAGCTATCTCGTCTCCACTGCTGAGAGCCAGTTGAGGTCCCCAGTGAGTAACCCACCAGCCCTTCCTCCTTAGAACTGGAGGGACCATTGCCATGGGATCTCAACTCAAGGGTGAGGGCCCAGCAAGTGTCCCTCAGCCACCCTAGCTTTTCAGAAATGTGATGGAAACTAATGACACTTGTCATTTGTTTTACTTTTTTTTGCGAGTGTCCAGGTGCCTCCAGCAGCACAGGTGTCCTCAGTCCCCGGGTCCCTGGGGTGGGTTCAGCCAGCTGGCCTCATACCTTGGGAGAGAGATGGGGTAAGAGCAGGGATCTGCCTCCTGAAAACCCTGTTTATATGGTAATGAATATCTCTCAGCCATACCTCTTGTAATAAGTATTACATTATCAAACAGGGCCTCAGCATTCAACCAGCCACTCAAGTGTAACGGAACATCCAACTTCTTGCCACATAAGGTGGGTTAAATTTACAGCTTGTCCTCCCTGGCCACTGTTATTTCCTGCTCTTATCAACAGCCAGATGTCCCCAAGCAATACAAGGACCAGCCCACACAGCACCTATTCATCCATGGGTCTGGCACTGAGGAAGCAGAGGGATGGAAAGGGGAAGCCTGTTGGCATCCTCCAGACTCCTTTTCAGTGACTGGTTTGTTGTCATTTGTCAAGACAGGGGGCAAAAGGGTGCAGGCTAAAAAAAAATCTCTGAACTCTTGCTTTTTCCGAAGCGCCAGTAATCAGGATGCAATGATACCGAACAGGGCTGCAACAAGGTACGTGTTCAACATAGCAGGATCACTTTTCACTTTCCCTGGAGAAGTACAGCACAGGGAACAGCCCCATACAGCCAGAATGACCTCGCTTTCTCTTTATGATACATCTGCTATGAAGCTGTATCTCATGCATCCTGCATAGCACTCAATATACACCTCTAGCAACTTCATTCTCTCAGCTCTACACAAAGGCTGTATTCAACATGGAATTATTTCATCACAGCTCCTTGATTTATTTGCTTATGAAGCAACTTTTTTCTTCTTGCTGTCTGAAGATCACAATACCCAGCACTTTTATTGTGCCATTTAATCCTAAATTTCTTGTCCACCAACGATCGTAAGTTTGACCTCCATCATGTGTGATTAAATCTATTGAAATAGATTTGTAAAGCTTGATCAAATAATCGATTTAGCAATAACATTCTGTTCCTTTAAAATTCAAGCAGGGTATAAATACAGCAGCCAACAGGTTACTTGTAAGCTATCTGGTCTGACTCTGATTATATATTATCCTACTCTTAGAAGAGAAGCCACACTGGATATCTGATAGCACAGAGAGACAACGTGGTATCATCATTATTATTATCATTATTTTATTATTATTATTATTACTATGACTACTATCATTTATCATATTAATTTCCTTATCATTGACAAGATCACAAAATCAAGAGTTTATTTATTGATGCTCTCATTGGATACAGCATATCAGGATACGATCCCAACAATCACACATAAAGAAGAACCACAGATCTCAATTTAGGGAAATACTTTCAGCTTGGGCCCATCTCAGAAAATTCTGTCTCTAATTAGGGTTCTTGATCTATAATTGCAGGTCTGCCAGTGCAGTAACTGGAACTGAGATTGCTTTCCATTACAGTGGCAGCCTCTTGCATTTGATGAAACCTAACAGTTGTGCATCTGCCATTGAAGACATCCCCAAGCAAGGACAACTTTTGGGAAGGCAAGAATTGGTGAACACCTTAAGGCGAAGGGTCAGAGCCTGAATCGTCAAACCTGTAGCTCTTTGCTTAGCTGTTGACTCTGGAAACCTCTCTTTTCTCAAGGTGAGTGTGACCTCAGGCAGGTACACTAACACAACTGTGATCACACTCATCACAGTTAATGAGGAAGGCAGCAGGGTTGGTTTTAGATTTGCATCTTGCAGAGGATTTTGCAGGGACAGCTCTGCTTCAGAGCAACCATTTGCCTCCCAACAGTGTGCCAAATAAAACACTTTCCAAGTCATGCGGTCACTATATATGATCATCCACTTCCCTTCTTAGTTAATGGGGTGATACTCAACCTCCAGTGCCTACCAGAGGGCATTCAGCTAAGAAAACACTGATGCATAAAAACGTCTACAGACTGACTATGTGAATGGCAATATACATTTTTAATTTGAATGGTATGCAGTGTTTACCATAATTAGACAGCACATTAACATGATGAGACCCGCGCTGCAGATCAGAGTGGCAAGGCACCCGACTCGAGTCTGGAGCCTTTAATGCTGCAAGAAGCATGTTGTGCTCATCCACAAAGCGACTGCTTGCCCCACCCTTTTGCAGCATGAGCTTGAAGCTGTCATTGCAAGGGGCAAAATTTTCCTTGACAAGCAAACAAACCCATTAACATGTTAACAGGTTTTGTGTGTACGTGTGGAAACTAATAAGCACGCCAACAAAACAGCAAGGCTAGGAGGATAATATTTATTCTAAGACAACAAAATTCTCAAGTTTTACTATGAGGGCAGGCAATGTGCTTTTACCTATCCCGAACGGTAGGAAAGGAATTGATTTTCAATATTGGCTCAAATAACAGAACTAGGAATTAACAGAAACCACTGATGTTTATAGTACGCTTTTTATTTATGCTAGCTTGTTGATCTCTAACTTTAGCATTCATGGAATGGCCTCAATTATATTGCTATGTATGATTCCTTTGTGTACATCCTCCGAGTACTCCAAATCACAGTCTGCTCTCCTGCTCGTCACTGGGAGCTTTGCCATTGATTTTAATCAGGCCAGAACTTCACCCTTGTTTCAGCCAGCAGAAATCCTGGCACCAAACCTTTTCTCTGGAGCAAGCCAAACATGATGGAAAGTGGAAATGGTGGCAAATGGACACAAAAGCTGCCCACACATTTGAAAGTGGGACCATCCAATTGTGGAGCTTTGCTGGGGTAGGCAGGGCTCTGCTGTTTTTATTTATTACTGAGTGTTGGAGAAACATGATCATGGATTGCTTTAGAAAGATAGTAACTGGGCACATAGAAAAGAAAAAATAATAATCAAACATTAATTAAAAGTGGATGGTGATTCACAGTCCCTTCGTGTTTATACTTTCACTTGCAATATTTAGTTTCTCCCCATATATCAGATAAGCACCCTTGGTTTTATTCATGAAGGAATTCGACAGCAAGAGCTATTCCAAAATGCAGCAGCTGCAGAGCATTAAGGGTGCTCTAACCGTTAAGGGGCATCTGGAACATCTCAAAATTAGTATTGCATCAGTCCACAGGCCACAGATATTTCCATATAACAGGCACACATCAATTCATTCCAGTTTTAGCTGTGTTCCAGCAGTATGCCCAGTGTTAAGACTGGGAAATCCCCTGTGAGCTGCACTGGTTTTGTGACTGTCAGAGAACAATTTTTAGCATGTCACCTGCGAGGCAAAGTGGAGCAATCTACAACACAGCAGGAAGATCATATCTTCATTTTTACAAATGCTTTGCTTATGATATGAGTGCCTAAAGTCAGTAAAATATCCTTTTGAGCAAGGTAGGATAAAAACTTGCAGGACATTGTAGAGAGTGTGAGCTCTGAATGCCTAAACCAGGCACAAGGTAGGACTGAGATGCAGTATATAAGCAGAGTGAATATGGTAACAGCTGTAGATATTATGTTGTTCCCTGACATCTTGGTCCCATTCAGTCTAGATTAATAGTGGGGTCATCTGAGGAAGGGATTAGTGGGAAGGGAAGACAAAGAGAGGATGAGGTGATGGAGAACAGACAGCACTAAACCACAAGTGCATTCTGGTGACATGAGCAGTGCCCATGGGTCTCTTCTCAAGTCACTTGCTTGTTCTTCTTCCAGCGTAGGGTCTGTAGCCAAATCATCCTTCTGTTTTTCTTTCCAAGAGGGCACATGGCCTGGGGCTGAGGGAGCCATAGTGAATGGATATGAGAGAGGAAAAGAAAAAAAAGGGTGTGTGTGTGTATTTGGGCATATTGGAGGCTGTAACTATGAGGTTTATATACAACCATTGTTGTGGTGAAGGGTGTTGATGCAAGTTAAGAAGTTTCTATTAGATAATCTTGCCCAAGGGTTAGGTTTTAGAGGAGAAAGACGAGAGCAGGATGTTCTGGAGTGTCCTGCATGAGCCTGCTCCCACTGCCAGGGAACATGGGAGCTTCACTACATCCTTCAGCAGCGGCAGACAATATTGAGCCCTTCTGAAAATCTCACTTCACATATGCAGAAAAAAATCTAAAAGACAAGCAAGCAAGCAAGGAAACAAACAAAACCCCAGAACAACAACAACAATAAAACAAACAAAAAACAAAGCAACAATAGACCCCAACAAACACAAATAACAAAAACAAACAAAACCCCTCACCATACCTAACCAAACCCCAGACAAATTAAAAGAAAAGCAAACACACAAATAAAAACAAACCAGCAAACAAACAAACAAACAAACAAACAAACCCTGCCTTAAACATGCTCTGGCACTTCTAGAAACCCCAAAGTAACCCTTTCACTGAATTTAAAGGGGATACAAGAACTGAGCTCTGCCGGTCTCTTTTGGAGGCCTTTGATAACAGTATGATAACAGCAACGTAAGAGAGATGGGAAAAGAAACACAGATCACAGGATAAGCACTACTTCTGTAAAGAAAGGACTCTTTGTAATATTTTCTCAAGTCTCAGGACACCTGACAAGAGCAAGCAAAAAATCACTCTGTACCTAGTAACAAAACCAAAGTCTTTATCCCTGGTTTTCACCAGTTCCATGTCTAATGAGTGTTCTCTTTGCTTCCAGAATGAAAAAAGAAAAAACAATCCAGAGGTTATCTGGGTACTCTCACAATATACTGGGCTGGAGCATGCAACAGTCAGTCCTTATGGGGCTTGCTGCTTGCAACAGCCAAATGATTTCATCAGGAGCTGAAGACACTGGAGATCCCGTGTTGAGCACATTGAATGCTTTCAAGCCTCAGAGGACTTGCTCACAGACTGCAGGACTCGAAGGGACCTCCCCAGCATGGCTCAGGGCTCGCTCACTCCTGGCAGTCCAACTACAAAGTCACAGCAGGGCTTCCCCGAGTCTGACTCCAGCACTTGGAGGAGGAGGAAGGGTGGATTTTTACCTCTGAACTGAACAGCTCAAAAGTCTACTTTTGAGTGTGCCTTGCTGTAGCTGACTTTGCTGAGAAGAAAAAATTGGGTTAAGAAGTGAAGTAGCTTCACTTGTGAGGCTCAGCTGGAGGTCCAACCTTCATGGTGGAGCTGGCAGCAACACTCTGCTGGGGCCATGGCAGAGGATGGCACAGCATCTCACATAGATGAAGCTCCTAGCCCCACTCCATGGCACTGAAATCTCCTTTAAGTGATAGTAATGCTTCTGAGGAACCTCACACAGAATTAGATGTGTCTCCCCACTTTTATGAAACCCATTATAGAGAGAGGAGATGTTCTTGATGGGGTCAGCAGTACCACTGGGATTTGGGACCATCCATTCCCACTATTGGCAAAATATCAGCTTCCAAAAGATGATGTCCCTCCCATTCATGCAAGGGACCCCATGGTGCGATGTCATTGCTTAAAGACTGTCTCAGGCCAGCACAACAACCCGGGTGCCATGAGACATACTAGAATATATATTCCAGGTTTGTCCCTCAGACCCCTGAAGTATAGATCATTTTTAGAGTGGCTAAGGGTCACGACCTATCTCCTAGACTATAAATCTAAGAGGACAATATACTTGCCCTGCTACACTCCTCATATTCTAAACCAAAAAATTATTGTCCAAAGACTGAATGGGGAGGGAATATGTGCTTTATTTCTGTAAGGAAAGGGAAGTAGGTATCAAAAATGTACAATCTGTAATGCTCAGATCATGGTAAAGGGGGTCCAAGAAGAATTTACCAAATGGAATAACACATGCAATCCTTTCTCAAATAGCCAGGGTTTGTTTTATTGTGTATACCCCCAGTGAATGTAGAAGGATTAGAGATAAGAAAGAAAGCAAAGGTACAGTATCCTAGGCCTCTTACAGATTGCAAATAATGAAGTAAATAGAGTCCTAGAACTGGGATCACTCCCTGCCTTGTGTTGTTGGAGGGTTCATTATAACCCTAAAGTCTTTAAATGTTTTTTTCATAAAAAATACTGGTTCATGTTAACCATTGTGTGTATGACTAGATGATTCCCTGTAACTTCTGCTCTGGAAAAAGCATAGTGGATGAGAAGTCTGGCCTTAATGGTTTGTGCGTCCATAAATCATTTGGAATACCACACAGGTTCTGCCTGCGCACATTAGCTAGATTTAAATCCACAGGGACACACAACGACAAAGGGATGTGCACACTCCTTTCTCCCAAAGAATCACAAATCTGGTGCATTTGAACTATCAAATCTGCTTCATTTCAATACTGTCATTTCTTACGACACAAGAGCCTTGGGCTTGCTTTCCCAGGAAGGAAAGAAAAAGAAAAAAACTACAAAAACCAAAAAGGCTGTCTGAACTTCCAGATACCTTGGGCATTGCCTTCAGCATCCCTGTGGCTTACCAAGCCTTCAGAGTTCCTTAACACATCTGCGCTGTAACCCTGTGATGCTCCTCCATAGAGCCTGTAAGGATGAGCGCATCCCTTTCAACATTGGTGCTCTCCTGGCTTAAAAATAGCAGTGAAGACTTGGAAGGGGGAAAGAAAAAGATCCAGATTCAATTACCTCAAAAGACTTCATCCTCATTCAAAAGTAAGAGAAATAACAGGTTCCTATATGTCTCTTGCAGCCCCAAAAATCAAGATAAAGTCTCATAGATCATTACTTTTGAAAAATGCTACTGGAAACACAGATTTTGTCTTCAATAGCTCAAGTGGAACTGGGAACGAGCAAGGGAGGAATTGTGGGGGGAGGACGGCAATAGAGAAAGGCTGGGGCAACATATATAAAGCACAAATTTTCCTTGCAGCTTTGCCTATAAACTCCTGGAACCATCCCTTCACCGGGTGTAAATCAACACAACAGCACTGACATCGAGGAACTGTGCCAACAGACGCCAGCAGAAAACCTGTGTCCAGACAAGCCCCGTGTCTCCCACCAGGGCTGGACCCACAGCTGCAGGACGCTGGAGGCGGGATGTCCACAGGGGTAACAGCACCGGACCAAAGAGTCCAGGACACCTTCCCAACCTCAGAGGAGCATCTGCACAGCAACAACATTCATCTGTCTCTCCATCGAGCAGCACATTCTGTCCTGGCTGTCAGATGCTGCTGCCCGATCTATATTTAGCCCCTGATGTAACTAAAGTCAATAGTATTCCATTAGGGCAGCTGCTCCTAACTCCCGAATAGGCTTTCCTAGGCTGGCTCCACCTACGCATGTCAAAAATCTGGACATATACAGCTACAAACCTTCCCGTGTTTATATACACAGCGGCACAGTTTTGAATAGAAAATATACGACTGTTAGCATAGTTTAACTGTCTGCTATATAACAGCAGCGGTACTTTTTTTTTTTAAAGAGACATTGATTCTTCTTGTCCAGGGGTGGGTTTAAAGGGCCTAAGCTTTGCTACAAGTCAATATTGGCCTTTCCCTTTTTAGGGTATGTTTCTGCACTGGAGCATTCCTTATCTCTGCTGCTGATGACAGGTTGTGTGGAGGGTTTCTGTAGTGTTTTCTGGGAAGGAAGACATGTATAAAAAAGAAGAATCACATTGCAAAGCACAAACTTGAGCCTGTAAGAAGTTTACATCTGGTGTTTTGTATTACTTAAATAAGAGCTTGTGCCATTGCACTGTATGAATACTCCTATATGATTGCTTTTCCAAAACAAAATTCAAATTTAAATGCTTTGGGTTTCCTTTCACTTTTCCTATTAAATGCTATAGAAAGGATTGCCCTGCAAAGCACTAGAGAATTGTAGTTTTCTGCCACAGCCCAAGGAAGCACAGGAATTAAAGTGATTACCAAGATAAAGAAAAGTCAAAGGAACAGAACTGAAATCATGCATGGGGAGGGGGAGGAAATCTCACATAATTATCTTCTACAAAAGATCCATCCATCCGTCTGCCTGATGATATGCATAGTGAAAATGTCCAAAATACATTTAAATCAACAAATAAATAGAGTCCTGTAACAGAAACACACTTCAAGACATATTGAGGAAGTACGATGATAGGTTTATAACTGAAGTTAGTATTGCTTGTGTTCAGTCCTTCGACCTCTATCACATGTACTAGAAGGGCACAGAGAACCCCTACTGGCATTTCTCAGTAAATATAAATATTTCTTCCACTAGAGAGGTACATTTGGAAACACAAAATTAATGGCTTTGGAGTCTGCAGACACGTTGCTATTTAGATCGCCGGTTAAAATCAAACCAGTCAGTTATTAAGCCAAGTCTAATCCCAACCAACAATTATCTAAAATTTTTTTTAAGGAATCAATGGATGCATCCTGATTTCTAAATGTAAAAAAAATAAATAAAACACTATAAAGGACGTAAATTAACCAGAATTTGGTGCATTCAGAGAGATCAGGGATTTAATAGCAATGGTCCTATCTGTGCAGACCCAGATCTCAGCTGGGGCAGCAGCTGGGGCAGTAGCACCCTCTAGAAGTCAGGTTAAAACTGACCAAAATCTGAACACCACAGATCACAGCAAAAGCCTCCGAATTCACCTCCTAAAGGTTATGGCTGCTCTTTGCAAAGACATGGAGACAAAGCACTCAAAAGCATTGCCCTTTGAGACTTGCATGTGGGATGGGAGTCACCAGAGAAGCCCCAGCTGAGTCAGGGAGGACACAGGAGGTAAAAACATTTCAAGAATATTGCCTAAGCAACACTCTGTCTCCACAGTGAAGCCTGGGTACCACTTGGAGTCTCTGATTTCTTTTCAAACCTCTAGGCCTAGAGACTTATTTCTAAGGCCTTGCCTTGCCTTCTCCTGCCCTGGTCATCAGGAGCACTGTGATGATGGAGAGAAGTCACCTGAGCTGACAGATACCTGGCTATGCCTCTCCACATTTGAAATCAGCTTTGGCCCACCATTTCAGGGAACATCACAGGATTTATCACATCCCTCTTTTCTCAAGAACCATGCCACCAACCACCTGGTCCATGGATATGTCTCCTGGGGATGTTGAGTGACTTCAAATTACCCACCTAAGGGCTCAGAGGATGGGTTGATGCTAGAAATGCCTGGCATGAGACAACAAGACATAGATTATCTCAACCAGACCAGCTCAAAAAACCAAGAAATCAGTTTCTATTTCTTGAAATGATTTTTCTAGGAATTCATTAGCATGGAGAAAACCTCTTGTGATAAGGATGCTCTCTGGAGGAGAAGATCAGCCTTAAAATATAGGAAGTCTGTAATTTTTTGGCAGTTTATTCACTTGCTTTAAAAAAAAAAATGTTTGGAGAATTGTAAATTTTGGGAAAGGTATCCCACTGCACAAAGTTACATGGAGAAAAAAAAAGAGTACATTTTCTAATAATTTTAGAAATGCAAAATTTCTAGGTTTAAATATTCAGCGTCAAAACAGGTGCTTATAGTGATGTTTGCAGTAGAAGATCAATAGAGCAGAACAGAACAGAAACTCTATTTTCTTTATTCAGGTAAGAACCTCATTAAAAATCAATAGGTCTAATTTATTCTTGATAACATTCTGTTAAGTCTGTACATTTACCCTAGGGATTAATTTAGCCTAATGGGTCTTCATGCACAAAGAACATAGCCAAGGTTTGATTCTTGGAAGTTACAGCGTAGCAAATGCTTCTACAGGACTTGATCTTATCGCTTTTGAAGACAAGGTGGGTTTAAGTATCTGATAGGCTCAAAGCCCTTGAATGATGTCCAAGTACAGACTGTGGTGAATAAATGTTTTACAGCCAATCATATGTCACTGTGAATCAACTTTTTTATCAATGTTGCTAATCATGACATGAAAGAACAGAGATCGATTTATATATTTCAAATAAATAAATAGATAGATAGCTAAATAAATAAATAAAAAAAAGACATGTGAGCTTCCATCCTTTCTGGACACTGGCAAAAGTGAGTCATCCTGACCCACTGTGATCCTTTCAAAGAGATATTTTTCTGCAGACCTAGAAAACGAGCATTTGCTTTGCAAAGCTCTGCTCTTGTAAAAATAAAATAAAATAAAATAAAATAAATGAAGAATGCTAAAAAGCTTGGTTTCCCTGTGAATACATGACAGTGAATTAGTGGCCCTCAGGTGTCGGTATACAGGCCAGCGAATTAAATTAAGCTATTTGCTTCTGTTCTAATGTAGCAGAACTAATGCAGTCATGGCTCAGCACTGCAGCTTCTTAAATGTGGGCACTTCTGCTGCCACTGGGAAGGGAACCTGGCTGCCATCCCCTGGGGAGGCCGGCTGGAGTCAGCAAGCAACCCCGGGAGCTGTGACATAACGTCTGAAGACACGGACAGGAGGAGGACCAGGCAGCAGAGGCAGCTCCAGTTCCAGTCTTAACACCATTAGAAGGGAAATAAAGCACAGCGGCTTTTAAGCACAGTCTGAGGAAGCATCACGCTATGAGACTGAAAAAATCCCCAACAGCAACAACATCCCAACAGGGCAGGTGTAACCCTTTCACTTTTGCTTCCTCGGAGGTCCAAAAAAACCATTTTCCATAAAGCTGAGGCTGCCACAATGACAACCAAGCAGTGTTTGGTTTAGGAAAATGAAGACAAGCCCTACAGAACTGCTGGTGGTAGCACCATAGAACCATTTGACTTTAAAAAAAAAAAAAAATGGAAAAGGAAAAGATCAAAAAAGAGAGCCTCTTTCTGAAGTCTTGGTGTTCCCATGCATTTTGTGCTTCCCTGACTCTCTTTCACCTCACTGCTCCTGCCCCTCCCATCACCCTTGCTGCACAGTAGCAAGCTGAGTAAACATTAACCCTGATAGGAAATGATTAATGAATTATCAATTGCAATCAAATTGCATGATACAAACAGTTGGACGGTAAAGGAAAAATACTGGCTGCTGGGTCTTTATTATTATATTGGAGGGAAGGTGGAGGCAGAAAGTAATTTAGAAAGCTGCTATGTCTATTATAGATCCTGATATGTATCCTATAGGCTGGCTACGTTATGTAACTGTTTGAAGTGGAGAATAAAAACTCATGTAAAACTGTGTGTTTAATTTGCATGTAGACTGATATTAAGACAGTGCATAGAAAATCCCATCTTTGCCCATGCAAATGAAAGGATAAAAGTTCTGCCAGCAATTGCTCATGCAAAGCCAGGTTGTAACGGTACATGCCTGAAGAAGAGCAGAAATAGGTCTTCTCAGGCAGGAGGCTCTTACCCAATTCACATTCATCACCAGCATTTCCAGTTGATTAATGAAAAAGTAAACACTCTATAAGTTTCTCATGAGACGGTCAAGATATTTTTCCTACTACTAGTCAAGACTCACCATAAAAAGAGCTGTCCTAACAAGCACCTCCAAGGGCAAATTGAAGCAAAGTGGTGATGAGGTCAATATTTTCAAATGGGGTTGCCTAAAATATCAGCAAAGTCAATAACAATAAAGACAAACAGTAATTTAGGTTACTCCATTGAGGTGTAACTGCACAACTTGACACTTTCATGTTTGAAAACATCAGCCTTAAGCATTTTGCTCATGGTTAAAGAGCAGGTAAGAAGCAGACCTGTGCTGGTTTTTGGGCCTAACCAATAAACTCAAGGCATGAAAATGGCTAAAAAAGGAACGTGGACACAAAGACTTGCACATCTATTTCCTTGAGAGAGTGCTGCTTGCTTGGAAAGGGCTGAGATTGATGCTAAAGATAACCAGAGGAGCATGGAAACCCCTCTGCAACCAAGGTTTTCCCAAACAGCTCCAGAGAAAGGATCTGCACTACTTGACCCTTCCTGTTCCCTCTGGAAACACCAGCGCCAGTAGCTCTGCCGCCGACTTCTTTTACATTCAGACATGGATGACATTGAGTGGCGTATCTTTAACAGCTCTTGCTTTTCTAGTTAAGCATTAATGTTTAACGAGATCAGCCTGCAGTTGCTCGTTAGTGTGCAGTGCTCCAGCTAATTAATACATCACCAGGAGAACCAGCCTGTGAGAGTGAGCAAGTACATTCCTGAGGCACTTCTCAGCCTTCAGAAAAAGGAAAAAAAAGAAAAGGAAATATGGGCAAGAGGTTCTTCATAGAGGGGGAAAAAAATAAAGAAGTCAAGTCCTCCGAATGCTTGCAGAGCAATGCTCAGCTGACTTTCTATGAAGAGGTTGTCTCTCACCATGGCAGCATCCTCTTGATAAAAGATGAGTATGTAGCCCGCAAGGATCAGTGCCAGAGAGGCAGCTCAAATGCCACAAAAAACACATCGGCCCTGACAGCCACACACATTTTCTAAGGGAGAAGAAACAAACAAACCATCTTCTCTTCATCCCAGTTAATTCCTCTTGCCAGCTCACATCCCGCAATGGGGGTTGCAGGGAAATCAGGAAAGTCTTGCCAGCAACTGAACTGAGGCTGCTCCACCCAACTTGGTGGAGCTGGTACCTGCCCAACAGTCAAGGACTCTTTTTTAGAAAAAGTATGCATTATTTCTAATTCTCACAAATGTCACAGAATTCCCACAAATTTTCAATTTATTGCACCTACAGCCCCATTCCCTGCATCAAGAGATAATTTGTCAGCCTTGCTGATGAAGATAAAATCTTTAAAATGTAGCTTCATTATTTTCTAGCATTTCAGAATCCAGCAGGAAAACTGAAAGGCGCTTTTGTCATTCCCTCAATTCAAATTTCAGCCTAATTTTTAAATGAAGAGAGTACTTTTGGAGCTACTGAACGAAAAATAAAAAAAAAATCCGGGGTCACTCCTATTGTGAATAGTGTAATAAAGTCTAGTGTTCCTATTTTACAGATGTTTTAGAATGTAAAATTGAAAAACATAATTGTCTCTTTTTACAGGAAAAGGCAGACACACGATGTAAAACATCTACTTGTATGAAATATGAAAGAGCAGTTGGGGTCATCAGAATGACTAAACATAAAAATTTGTAGTTAATTTTTAGACATTTAGTTTTGAGAGCGTAGTAAGGAAGCAGAGTGATTGGCCAATATACCAATCACAGATTTAGGAAGAGGATCCAGTTTTTACAAAGGAAGTGTGTTGCAGCTGCCAACATGGTAATCATACCTTCTTTAGTAATAAAGATCATACCTACATGTGAGCCACTATCAGTAGCATAATAATTGGAGTTGCTAGTACTGCGAAAGTCAAAATATTTGAAGATTGTGGGCCAGGCTCCTTAGAAACACTGAATTAGCTTTAAAATCATACAAATTAGATCCTATTTATGTGCCTTCTGAGTTTCAAAGACTTTATAATCTGAGTGTCGTCACTCATTGATGTTGCTGCAGTTGTTTAAAAGGAAAAGAAAACAGGGAAAAAAACACAAACCACCACACACCTTGCATCATAACATTCATCGCAAACCAAAACTCAGCTCACGCAAACCAGCCATCCTTCCACCCCTGGATCCAGCTGAGTGCTAAGTGGATAACATAGGCAGGAGGTAGAGATTCAAATGTTGATGCCCGAGCAAACTCGAATCAGCAAAGTTAGGAACTTTGGCACGGCAAGAATGAAAGCTTTTCATTGCTACATACCAAGTCTGTGGAGAATAAATAGAAACTGTGCTCCACTGCCTTTTTCGTTACTGGGTGAATGACAGCTGATACAGAAGGACAATTTTCTACTGTTGCTGGAAATGGAGTGAAGGAGGGAAGTGAGAGAGGAAGAAAAGTGCCGTGTACAATAGGGAACAGCTGAGAATGATGCTTTAAGAGTAAATGAGACTCTCCAGTATAAGATACAATCTTTGCTTAAGCTATGCTATGAGCATCCTTTCCATATCAGTAAATATAATACTGAGGGAAGAAAATTCTAACACTCATTAGATAATTCAAGACTAATTATATTATTAAAGAGAAAGATCTAAATTAATTTATTTTTAGACTTAAATCTTGTAGAAGTATCATGTATGTGTGTAAATATGTCCACACATAGATGCAATTTTTTTTTCAATAGCTATACAGCCTGAATTATTGGAATAACTGGAATTTGTCATGATGAACAATAATGGATTTTTCCTGGAATCAGTCTCTGAGATTAAGAAATTGTCCTACTCCTGTTATCAGATGGGTGAACTCTGTTAGAGACAAACTTCGAGGTGACCTAGAAAGGCTGGAGATGAACAGAGTTCAAACATGATTTTCAGTGGTCCAGGAAAGACTTGATTTAAGCAGGAGACAATTTAGATCATAATCTTGAGTAGATACAGAAAGTGAAAATGAGTATGAAACTAATAATGCATTATTACAGAAGAAACTTAAGGGTCCTCATTCAACTGAGATGCTACTGTATCAGGTCTTAAAGCAATACAGGTCGAGAGACTTAGGGGAGCTGAAAACTAAAAATAGTAATTTACTTCAAATGCTCAGTTGCTAGGTGTAAGTTCTCTAACACTCAGGTGGTGCGCACTCAGGATCAGAGACAACACCACTCCTGCTCTGAAACCAGAGTAATAACAACATTGACACGCTGCTCTTCAGCCACTGGTCATTTCTGGAACTGCTGTACCTGCCCATGGGGCCAGTAACTTACTCTTCTGGCAATTAATTGCTAATGAATTGCTAATAATGCTATGAGGACTGAACAAAAGTCAAGAACTTCAATAATCCTACAAATATTAAAACAAACACGCAAACAAACAAAACCCAAGCCAAATGGATGATTTGCTCTCACAGAAAATTCATCCACAAGCCTGCTTCATCATCACCTGAAACCCTGGAAAAGAAAGGAAAACCTAAACACACATCCTGCAGTATTCACCTGGACCTATGATTGTGTCTGCTAACAACACAACACATGAAGGTGAAGCCTTCAACTCCACCGATGTCCTGACATTACCACTCCCTGCCCTCCCCATTCATTTGATTTCTTTTGATGACATTACTGTCCTTGGAAAGATGTCTGAACTGCCACTGTCCCTCAGGGACACCTTGTGCTGAGGAAGAGAAGAGGCAGCACCCTGTGTTGTGTCTAGCACGTGAGGCATTTCATCTCACAGCTTCCCATCACTCTTAAGACCTGGTGTATAATGGAATAACTGAAATACTTTGGGCATTTTGAAGACAAAAAAGTAAGAAACATCTTCCCAAATTGCAAAGGCCAGCATGGTTTTAGCAATGCACTAAAGATTCCCCGCCTCTGAAATGAACTTGGTACAAGTCTGGCATGCAGGAGGGGAAGTTTCAGCTCAAACACCGCAAGTTGCCACAGCCCAACCAACCAAATCAGGGACTTATCATCGGAAACAACAGGCATCCTCAACTATAAGAGGGGCCATCAGCTCTATATAAACACTTTCTTTGAAATTTATCTGCAGGGGAATAAAAACAGGATGGCAAATGATTCAAGACTAAATACTCAGACATATCCTGCAATACCCTTTGCACTCTCTTTTTGACTCCAGGAAAAGCTGGGAAGCTGAGTAGCAGCTCCGTTTCCGTTCCCTTTTCACCTCCCCTCAAGAAGAGTGACTTTTAACCTTATTATTTATATTACTGTCGCATCTGCAATTAGGCACTGCACAAACATGCGATCAGAGGGAAGTACCTGCCCCAAGGATCCCACAGATGGGCAGGGGCAGGGGAAGCGTTAGTCTAGGAGATAAACCTTCTCATTCCATGTCACAAGGCAGAGCTGGGGGTATGGGCCAGCTCTCAGCTTTGTGACACTAAACCCCTCCTGTGGTGACACAAAGCAGCCATGTGCCTATCTCTGAACTGCCAGCAGCATCAGCCTGCAGCCGCGGTTGCCCATCTGGCTTCCCAGTCGAGAGAGGTCAAGCACGATGGGGGTAAGCGTATCCCCTGGCCACATCCCTTTCTGCTGGGTTGGATGCACTTAGCTGGAGTCGTTATATCTGCCTTTATGCCTTAGAGCCATTTGCCCTCCCATGAAGCTCATCCTGTGGATGATGGACATGCTCCATTTCACCAGAGTCTTACCAAGCCCAGTTGTCTCAATGGTGCCTTGGTAAAATAAAGATCAAATTCAACTTGAGCAGTAGATTTAAGGGGTTTATTTGTATTTCTGTGCAACTTCAGCCTTTTTTATCTCTCCTCCAATTTCTGGCTTTGTAAGCATCTATACTGTCCTAGTGGGGCCCACAGGCAGAAAACCTTTCATCTCTCAGCAGATAGAAAGCAGCAAGATGTTTATTTTCTTCCTCTTTCCTCAGACTTAATGAAAGCTTTCAAACACAAATGACTTGAGATTCACACCTCACATCCAGAGTATATCTGAGTCCACTAAAAGCTCTTAGGTTTCCTGTCACCAAGTGAACATAAACAAAGCCCACAATGAATCACACCTCTCTTTGGAAACTATGAGAGAAAAAAAAAACAACAACAAAACAAACAAAAAAACAACAACAAAAAACAGAAAAAGCCAAAAACAACGTTGAAGACCTTTGGCTGACAGGCTGAATAACAAACACACGTGTGGGCATACATGCATGCACACACCTACCTTGCTCACGAGTCAGTCCCTGCACTGGAATGTGTAATACAAGCACAGTAGCTGCCTATACCACTAATCTAACAAAAAGGTCAAAGAAAGGTATGTATCCAGCATTTGCTTTTAAATACTCTATAAGGAGAATGTGTGGGGTTTTCTTCCTTTCTGTTGTTCTTCCCACACTTGTCCATGACTCCTTCACATTCATGCCACCACAAGAAGAAAACAGACTTGCCTCTGGTATTAAAGATCACTTATATAATCATTTGAACTGGGTTGAGGTGGGCATTTTTAAGCACTCAAGGAGGAGGGAAGATATCATTTATTTTGGACAGGGAGTTAATTAAATAATTAGCAATAAAACGTAGTTGCAGCTGCTACTCGAGAAGGATAGTGGTGACTCTGAGTGAGGAAGAGATGAACCTTTTGATACTAAGAGTTCAAAAGCAACGTAACAATGGAATTGGGTAACAGGGAAAAAAAATATAAATCTTATCATTGTATTCAAGGAAAAATCTAGATTAATGCTGTACAGTGTAATCCTCTCTGTGGACACTGCCTCACTCTTTGAGATATTGTTCATCAAAAACCAGAAGTATTCTCTAAAGGACGCAACTCTCTAGCAATAATGCTAGAACACAGCTTTTCCCTTGATTAATTTCTTTATGAAAGTGGAGGGGAAATAATCTTTATAATTCATGTATTGATAGCAAAATATTTAACATTACAACCCTGAGAAGAAAAGAGTAAATTCACAGGAATTGCTCTGTGAATATTCCTCAAAAGGATTTCTTCTCCACCCCTATTATTATTGGTTTTGGTCTTAGATTATTTTTCTAATAGGATTAACATTACCCAGTTGGCTTCTGTTTTGGGTGAGTTCACCTTGCCATAAGATGTTTCAGCTGGAACAGAGAAAAGAGACTTCTCAAATCCTTAAAGTTGTTTTGTTTTGTTTTTAAAAAAAAGCTCCTAATGGGTTATTCCCATAAATACAGACATTGATGTTGGCATCCCTCATGATGGAAACATGATTGATATAGGCTGTCCCAGATTCAAGCAGTTAAACTTAAGGAAAATGTCTTGGAAGAAGTTAATGGGCTACAAAGCTCTTGCCTTGTTCAAAAATGAAAGGAAAGAAAAAAGAAAAGAACACTCAAGGCTCAGCACTGCCAAAAACTGCTCAGATGGGCTGTCTGGATCCCCCAACTCTCCTTTCCGCGTTTTTGCATGACAAACCTGTACCTGTTTTTTTACTCTTGTCCTATTGTTGGGGGTGTTGCCTTTTTGTTGACCCAACTTTACCAGCAAAAGTCTTCATTTCAGTGGCACGAGAAATGTAGAAGTGTCCTTCAGGATAAAAGGTAAGATAAGAAAAGCAACTTATTCCATCAAGCTGAAGAGCAGCTCTTCCAGCAGAGGGAGGCCATTTGCATACCATTCGGGTTCACTGGGAGCGATGCCTCTATTCTTCTCCCATCCTTGCCTCCCAGTCTGTGAGCAACGGGGGAGCTGAAGAGGAGAGTCTGCATTACACTCCAAACACATTACTGCCCCCCGTGCATTGCTATAGGTCATCAGAATAAACCTGACAGTGCTTTGAAGTCTGTAAACTGACTCCTAGGTAACTGCTTAGAGTTTCTCCCCTCTCCATGCCCCAAACAGCTTTTCATTTGATGTTCTGGCACAGAGCTAATCTGAGAAAGGATCAGAAACTCGACGCTATTGACAGCAGCGACAGGAGTGTCTCAGTGTGACAGCTGATTGAGCCCCTCTCGCATTTCACTGACAAACTCAATTGCTCCAGTAAATCGAGTGAAAGTCAATACAGGCTGCTCCTCGTGGGCCCTGGGTATGTGCCCCCTCCTCGAGCCCTCCTGGGGGCCCCTCACTGCTGCCACCTCTTGTAGGACCCAACTGAGAGCCCCATTCCTGCACGTGATGGAGAAATGGACCCACAGATCATGTGAGGGCTTCAAGGGCAGTAATGCAGCGTTTGCCATGCTGATAGAAAGCTTGGTTTATCTTACTTCTCCCCCTTTGCCTTTTTTTTTTTTTAATAGAGACATCTCCTGAAAAATCAAGTTTCATCCTGAGTTCTCAGCCCAAGCTTGTGCTGTAGCAGCCAAATAACTTTGGAGGTGCAGGAGTGAGGTGTCTGCATGGCCAGATGAACCCAAGCAGTGCCCATGTGCCAGTACGCACTGGGGATAGGAGAAGTACAGATCTGTAGCTGCTGGCTTTCTCTGGTGTAAATCAGTAATAAAAACCAGCTGCAAGGTAAACAATCCTGTAAAGGTAAAAGAAGTGGGAAAAGAGGCTCAGGCCCATTGCAGATGGCAATGTTGTGTTGGTGTCGAGCAACCAGGTAATTAAGTCAGTGACTTCACAGGCTTTTTCCATACTTTAGCTGTGAAGCAGGGGTGCCTGTGTCTCAGAGCGAGCAAACTGCAAAGCAGACTAAGCACCAGGCAGGAGGAACCTGAGTTTGTGCAGAAAACGGCACAGAGAGAACGGCTCCATGGTGAGGAACATACGCAGGCTACTGTTTGCAAATAGGAATCATATAGGTTGCCATTACCAATAATGAAGTGTGAGGTTGGTGTGGTTTCTGCCTCTCGGATTTCAGCACGGTTTATTTTTATAGAGTCAGCTTCCTCGTGCAAAGTGTTGGCAAACAGACTGCTGCAGGTAGGTGGGGAACAGGGAGGACAGGGCTTTTAGGGAGGGCACAGGGGTCTTTCACACCTGTTGGGATAGAGAAGCAAACGGTGGAGATGGAGCTCCAGGGAAGAAAAGTGAAATTTCATAGAGACAAATGACCAAGCTATTCATCTTGTTGATAAGAGGAGCTTTAAGGGAAGATGCAGGAACTGAGGGAGAAGACAGTAAAATGGTGCTGAGCAGGTATCACATTCTGAGAGGGCAAGGGTTAAAGATGACAAACGGAAAGATAGAGCCATGAAAATGAAATAACAGGCTCTCTGCTGCATGAAGTCATCTGAACGAGAAGTGACAGATACCCCTACCCAAATATATTCCTCTGTCCTGATTCTTAGAGCGTCTCAAGCTTAGCCTCCACATAGTCTACCCAGCAAACAGCTGAGGATACAAAAGCTACACTGTCCCTCCTGCCTTGAAAGAAATCAGCTTAAACATTACAACACCTCCACCCCAGTGTCATGCTCTGATGCCAGGATCAACACGTAGACGGGCTGCCTGCCCTGCTCCCACCGCTGCCTCCTGGCAGCCCAATACCTCGGAGCTGAAGCATCCTGGAGGCTTCCCTTTCTCCCAGCTCTGTGCGGACATGTGTGCTCCCCACCAAATGACCTCATCTGGACCAGACTGAGCCTTCCAAGTCAAAATAAATACAGCGCACTGGAACTGGCAGTGATTTTTCAAAGGTTTAAGTTGGGTCCCTCTCAGTTTTCACTCAGCACTTTATGGATTTTTACCTGCTACAAAATGAGAGCATTTTATATTCCCAGCTCCAATACATTTTTATGAACCTTCAGAAAAGCTGCCTCCTATGTAGTTAATATTTTCATTCCAAAGTTAACTGGTTAAAATGCATATTAATAGATTGGGGAAAAAAAAAAAAAAAAGTAGGTGAGAAATGCTGGGGGAAGAAAAATAGCAGCAATGTTTGGAATGGCTCTGCAGCCAAGACAGCAAACCTGGTCTTTTTAATGGGACCACCCAAGTAAGCAAGACTTTAAGCTCTTACGTGTGCTGTGTTCACTACAGTATAATTCAAAGTCCAGAGGGGAGTTAGAAAAAGTAATAGTGGGGTTTAACAAAGGCTTAGCAGTTGAGAGAAGGTACTGAGTTACCACCAAAGTTCATTCCCAAACTTGCCGGCAGAACATGTGACCTCAAGTCCAGTTTAATAAACACTGAGCAGGGAGACGGTGTTGTTGGAACAAGCTGTCACTGCCTGGACTTGCCAGAAGTTACCTTTTGTTCATCAGCTTCTCCTGAATGTACTGCTGTCAGATTTTTCTGAACGTAACACCACCTCCCCTAAATGCATTCCTGACTTCCAAATAAAATAAAATAAAATAAAATAAAATAAACCAAGCCCCAACGAACCCAAAAATCCCTTCTGAAGGCCACTTAACAAAATGACATTTGAGCTGGTGGTGTTTTCTCCAAAAAGCAGCCTATACAGGAAGCCTTCCTCATTTTAAAGTCATTAGTTAATCCAACACCAATCCTTTATGTCTTATGAACAGTTCAGTTGGGTTGGCTGAGTCAGGTCTAAGGTTCATTTCCAGGTCATAATTAAAAATATTGCTGCTGAGGAAACTATTTATGATGCTCTAAGTGCCAAGATAAGACAAACCAAGAAGTAATAAAGGAAAGGGAAGTTTAGAAAACCACTTAACATAGAAGAAGTGGATGGAGATACAACAGATCACCCAACAATGGCAGAGCTGGGTTCTTAGATTACCATGCCTATTGCTTTCTCCAGTCTAGCTGAAACACTCCCATCAGCAAAAGCCTATCGTTAACTGTAGAGATGGCATCTCCAAAGACAGCAATACTCATGTGTAGGATTGGCTGGAACAGTGCCCTTTCTCTCTGGGACTACACTGTTTGTATCCTAGCCTCTAGGAAAGGACATAATTGATGTGTAACAGCAGAGGAGGGAGGAGGGGGACAAACAGGAGGGGGAGAAGACAGCAAAATCTGGTGCCCAAAATGAAACATTTAAGCCCTAAACTTCTGTGGAGATATGATCCTACCCTGCAGCATTGTTTGGTTTTTTGTTTTGTTTTGTTTTGTTTTCCACAGAATTAAAAAGGAGGACTTTTCCTGGTGTCACTAGAATCCACAGAAGATAAATCCAAATGACAGGGCTTAAGTTATGAATATGGGGAATTAGACATGAGAAGTAAAGCAGCTTATAATGACTCTCCCTTTTGGTCTTCGGTATATAAGCTTCACTATTGATTTTGAAATGACTTGTCTTCATCCTAGAAGCCTCTTGAAAACAAAGTCTGAGAGTTTCTTCACCTTGCAGCCTCTTCAGCATGATTTGATAATGATAAAAACAGAATATAAAAGCTTTTGCAGGCTGTTACGCATCAGGAATCATTCCTTTGTTTTCTAAGTACAGCCACCGACCTCTAAGGAGGATGTTGAGAGAGATACTTCAATTGACTCCCTTATGAAGATAGCCACGGTTCAACTCAGGTTTCCAACACAGTCAGTGGTACCTGAGCAACATGTCAGTCAGTCAATCAGTCAGTCATCCAAAGTCAAACCACAGGAATGCCCTGCAAAAAAGACTACAACAACTCTGATCTTGCAGGAACAGAGAACACAGAGTTCATGGAAAATGGCTAGCATCTCCTTATGTTCCTGTTTACATGGATACTCAGGCAGCCTCGAGACACTTGCACAAGTCTTGACCCATAACAGCTATAAAGAACAGAAGTATTCATATCCAAATGGAAACCTCCACACAACCTCATCATCAACATGTTTTCCCATGCCTACAATGTGACAAGGTAAAAGACCAAGCAGCCCAGGGGACATTGAGAAGAACATATGTTGGAAAAGTTAATTTTATCATCTTTTCTGACCCCAGCTTCAGAGTAAGGTAGTCACATTTCCCACTCAGTTGCAAAACATTTTGAGTTCTTTTTAAAGGGCTTGACATCAACTACCAAAATAGTCATGATGGGCATCTTCAATGGGACAAAACATGGGGCCTCATCCCTCGCAGATTTTCCCTATTTGCTCAGTCTCAATGTCGTACCTGTAGAGTCTAACCTGTTCCAACAAAGAAGTGAAATATCTACTCTGTCAAATATTAATAACTCACATCCTTGAAGAGATAAGAAGGAAAACTAAGATGAAATAACTTGACTAGGTTTGTAGAACAGATAAGCATTGGAAAATGAGAGCCTTTTTTTCAGGCATCTACACCAATACTCAGCTGCTAGACTGGTCCTTCTGCCTTCCAAAACCAAACTTCACTACCTGAGGAGGACAGTGAGTTTTTCCTGTGGCTTTTCTTTTTCCTCTCCATATTTTTTCTCAACAACAAAAAAAGCCTTTACTATTCAATCATTTCTACATGTAAGATGCAGTTACTAAAATGGTTTTGCATTTAACAGCCTCCAGTTGTAGACTAAATTGATGACACTTAAAATGTGCCCATGAGCCATAGCAGAATGGTTCCATTACAGCGGCGCCTTCGTAATGTTGTGTTAGTTAAGGATATGTTGTTTGGTTTTGAGGGTTTATAACCCAGCTGTGAATATACTCTCCATGCTGGAACCAGCTGCAGAGGGGATTTGGTCCTGCAGCGAATAATATGGCTTTTTCTTTTATTTTTTTCCTACTTTAGATCGTAAAAAAAAAAAAAAAAATAATAATAATAAAACATCTCTTTCTTGGCATGCTAGCAGGAACCATGTTATATTTCAAGCTGGTGTTAACCTGCCTCAGGTAAGGCCTACACCATGCAAATATGCAAGTACTCACCAGTACTTAACATGAATCATATCTGTGCTGCTTTCACTGCTTTGTAAAGAGAGCTAAGGGAATAAAATCACACATCTGCTAGCATAGGAAACCCGTGGCAAACTGAAGGACTGAACCAGCATTTCTGGAGTGTGAGCTGATTTGGTAGACACTGGACTACTTCTTTCACCTGTTACAGACTTTCGAACTATACCTTGAATTACTTCTCCCCTTCACAAGGGATTTTTTTTTAATTCTACAAAGACCACTTTGCTTACAGTTTTATTTGACAGAGCTTTTTGAGTGGTTTCCAGGAGTTAATGTTTAAAAAAAAAAAAATTGACCTATACAAGAAAACTTTAAAGTCAAGGTACACATGTATCTTTGGCTGCTACTCTTTCTCACCAAACCAGACTGGTATGCACAAACAAGAAACTCACAAAGTGGGATATAATGAAGAGTAAAAGGATAGAAAGAGTAAAAGACTGTTTGGATGGGGAAGCACTAAAATGTGCCTATCAGCATGGTCAACCCACCGTCAGAACACGCTCCCATGAGAAAATCAAGAGTCATCACCTGAGCTGCTGGAAAATTCAACTGAATAAATTTTCCATGGATAACCAATATCATGACTGAATATTTGCTGAATGCAGAACAACCCTATTTGGTACAGACAGATGACCTGCTGAGATTTAAGACCTGAATTTCATCTTATCTTTGACATTGACTCTGCTACAATGTGAGTAAAAGGAGGGTGCAAACTGGCACCATTTTCGTTGGGTAGCATTTTGCACCCGTACTGTTATAGGTGTGAAGTGTTCCACAAAGTTGCAAGCAGAACACTCCAATCAATGAATGGGTCCTTCTCTCCATCTGCCATCCTCTATAAAGCCTTTGCACTTTCCTTGCACCTCACAACTCTCAGCATCTCTGAGTCTGCAGGAACCTCAGAGTAAATGGGATCTGGATCCACATGACATCTGTCATCTAAAAGGTGGTTAACTGATAGTGACCCTGCCATGGTGTCTTCACACGTTGACATCTGCTAAGAGGAAATGGGAACAATATAGAGTGGGAAAGACAGCAAATGCAGCCCAAATGCTAGAGGATTATGGGAAAAGCTGGTCCTCACTATATCATAATCAAATGGACAAGGCTAAATATTCACTGATGCCTTTTCCTCATTCATCTACATGTTGTACCTGCCCTGGCTGAGTCTCCTGGCAGCAGGTAAGCTTCTAAAATGGAGGGCATGGACCTCTTGGAGTTGCTCAGCAGTGCAGCTTCTCTCTTTTGACTCAGAGAGATCAGTGAGAGAGATCAGTAGAGAGATCAGTGAAAACAACAAAATAGTTATCAATGCTCCCTGGGATTGCAGAGCCTGAAATGACATGAGACAGCATTTTCTTTGGCTGCTTTAGTTCTCTTTCAGCACACGGCTGCGTGTTTGCCTTTGAGGAGTATAAATGACCCTTTCAAATTCAGGATTTGAGGCTGACGATGACAATTGATAGCACTAATTTTTTTCATGTGTGAAGCACTTTTCATTCAGAGGGCTCCCAAATTGCTTTTCGAAACTGTACAGCTTCCCTTCATCCACCATCAAAATGAATCTAACACTCCAAGATGGAACAAAGGACCCATCAATGCAAGGTGGCAATACACCACAATTTAGGGCAGGAAGTGAAGAATAATGTGTCCTACTGAGGGTGCAGGGCCAAGTCAAGTTGGCAGAATACATATCCTGAATGAGAGCCTGGACAAAACATCATGGCCAGGATGCATATGCTCCAACTCAGGAGGGAAAGTGACATGGGATCATCACTTACTAGGAAAGGTCAGGGCCCTAAGTTTTACATCTCAAACAGAGGCAGGGCACCATGTTAAAGCACACATTCAGAACTGAATAAAAATAAAAAACAAAAAAAAAATTCCTGACTGTCATTTCTGAAGCCTTTCCTGCAAAAGAGGGAACTATGAGTTTTTTGGTCCCCCTTTTCCTGTAGAAAGGAAAGGCTCTATTGAACTTCAGTCTACACTGTGCTACACTTTACAGGAAGCCAAACCCATTTTGAAATTAATGTGAACTGTAAGAGGAGACCACAAGGTGGGAAACTCCTGAAGTGAGTACAAGACTATTCATAAAATGAGTGAGAAAAGGAAGTAGGTGATTATAAGAGGTCATTAGAAATGTCAGCCTAGTATTGTATGAAGGGAGGTGTAGCTCACTGCGAAACAAGCCTATTACAGCTGAACTTGCTAGGGACACCCATAACCTCAATCTCTTTTGTTCAGAGACTAACATTTAGGAAGCTTCTTTCATAACATCATCCCTCCAACATTTAGATAAATTCAAAGAATGGGGACTTATCCGTTTAACTTCTGTTTCACAACTGCTTCAATTCCACACAATAGACAAATGAAACGAAACAACTTTCTCAGATACCAGCAACACAAATTCTCAACACTAGATTCAGCAGTTACCAAAGCACAACTACTGTATGAAATTCGGAACTCCAGAGAAAAGGCAGCTGGTGAGTCTCTCATCTAAATACCTTTTGCCTCCAGTCAGATTTCATTGAGAGGAAGAGATTTCCAGCTTTTAAGAAAGTTTTCTGCTATTAGATTTTCTACAGTATCTTGGTTGACCAAGTGGAAAGGTTTTCCCCCTACAGCACCACCAGGAGCAAGATAAGTCAATGGAAGAACACAGGTTGTCCACCTTGCTGAGACCAACACTCACATCATGGGACAAGAAGCTATTCTGATATGGCAGCGGGAACAAGACGCAGATGTATATGAGTGAGTATTTTGAAAAGTAAAAGATCAATTGTTGGGATGAGCAAAATGACAGAGCTAAAAGGTTTGCTTTTAATAGATACCAATGACAAAAGTGAAGTGATTATCAGTGGTGTTACTATGCATGTAACAGTTCCCTGAGATCTCAAAGGACCAGATGATCTAGGACAGTTTCCTACAGTCCTATGTTCCTTGTGTGATCACCTAGCCTGCTTTATTCCAAGAACTAAATGTTTTTAAGGGTGTTTTACTACCCAGACATCTCACACATTTAATGTTCTCTCCATTTGTATTATACTCTTTGTTTTATCTTTTTATAACTTGTGCAGAACCCAGTCATTTTTCAAGTAGATATTCAAACTCTGCCATAAACTGGGAGCAGGAGACGGTGGACTGTATACCTTCACTCTCCCAATTATCCCCTCCTGCTTTCTCCCACCCATATATTTCCAAGTTAGCCAATGCTTTCATTTATTTTTATTATTGTTATTTCTTTTAGTGGAGACAAACATTAATCATGGGGGTATGATCCAGACTTACTCAGATGGAGTACAGGCGCCTTTGCACTCCATAATTTCGTGCTTTGGTGCTTTTCTTGCTGACAAGTGGGAGAATACAAGGGAGAGCCAGAAAAGCAAAGGCAGATCCTCCAAAACCTGGTCTCAGCCCTCTGCTATGACCTCAACAGATATTACAGCACCGGCTGCCAAAAGAACTTAGCTCCGATACAGTTCAGACCAGGCCAGTTAGCTATTTAAAGAGGTGGGTTTATTTATATACTTTTTACCCTCCTCCCCTCCCATCCTAACTCGCCCCCTGTTTTTTAAGACGGGAAATTACCAGTAGCCCTGAGCACGTAAAATCTGACAGCAGTTTACCAGATAATTTGTATTAGTCTCTTTGTCTTTGCTGGTACTTTTATTCTTCAATAAATTCCTTCAACCGTTAAACAATGTTACTCCCACAACAACTTTGACAGAGATCAAAAGAGCGTGGCAGGTTTGCTCCAAGTTTCTACTGCTTCCCTCCAGGTATTGAAGAGCTAGATGGAGACAAAAGATGTTTTTATTTCCTTTGCTCTCTTCTAAAGGGCTTTGTCCTGGATTTCCATACAGTCAATGAAAACATTTTTGAAAGTACTTAAGGTGGAGCTTTGGGGGTGAAGGGTTTGGCGAGATTAGTTTCAATCTAGTACTTAAGTCATTGTGCTTTTGTCAGAATAATGATGACATCCATTGATAGTACTGCCTCACCTACTTAGAAAGAATCTGTAGTGTTAGGAAAACCAGAAAATTGTGAATTAAAGTACTGTCTACTCTCAGCACACCTCCAGTGACACAAGTGGAAAGGAGATAAATTTGGACGTATATGATAGACAGATAGATAGATAGATAGATAGATAGATAGACAGATAGATAGACAGATAGATAGACAGATATACAAATTTGCAATTCCCATTCCAGACCTGAAGGAAGAAGCTGGACTCCTCACAACTTTGCACATCAGACGTACACTGCTGCACTGACACAGCACAGTGTTTCTTCATGGAATCCAGGAATCCTCAAAAAGATGGTTGTTTTGGGATCTGCTTGGGACAACCAGAGTCCCAGAGAGCTCAGCCCGTCTGCAGTCTTATCAGCTGCTGAAGTCTGCTGTAGCCACTAAATTAGATCTTAAAACCTTTTCCTTGCAACGACTGCATGTGCATTAGGTTAAACTGGGATTTACCTTAATTTAAAAGAGAAAATCAAACAGACAAATAAAAAAGCATCAGAGAGATTATTTCATACCCAACACTGAACTCAAGCTTTGGAAAGAGGCAAACTCTCAGGAGACTACAGGGGAAAGGAGGACACTCAGAAGAGGCTGAAGTAGCCCACAGGGGAAGCTGCCTATTTCATTTCTGGAACGTGAACCATGTGCGTCTATTTTTAATTTTGAACCAAGTTCTTCTGTCTTCTGCCAGAAGTCCCGAGCCCTGTGCTGGTGCAACAAGAGCAGTGGCCCAGCCATCCCCTAATAGCTATTACTTCTTAATAAAGAGCAGCACTTAGGCAAGGGATGAGGTTACTGTCAGAGGGGTCATGATTAATAATGATTAATCTGATCCTTGCCAACATGAACTGGATCCACCATTCACTAAATAATTACTCTGCAGCATGGATACCGTTTCCAGAGGAGGCATACATTTGCCATATTAAAACCAAAAACAAACACATATAAGGACAGGAGGATCAGACTTCTCAGTAACTCCTGAGCTCACACAAGCCACCAGAAAAGCTAAGCAAAGAGAAAAATGAAAAAAAAAAAAAAGAAAAAAAATTAAAGGGTAAGAGCAGTTAAACATAGATAAGGTGCCTACCTTTTGGGAGAAATAGTGGAAAACAAATAAAACTAAACCCTGAGAAGGCAGAGATGCATGTGTTGAGAATATGGAGTGCTCTACTACTTCTGGCTTTCAACCTTATGCATACCTGTAATATGCACATTATTTGTCTGCCCACATATTTTTCCCTTGTTTTTAAATGACATTTTGCTTTCATCAGAAAGTACACAAATGAAATCACTTCCTGGGCACCCTCTTTCCTGTTATATGTTAATATACTACTTAGCACAAGGAAATCCTAGACCAGGATTGTCATTATTATGCAACAACCCACCTCAAATAATAAGCAGTAGTAAAATAATTTATGGGGAGGCATAAATTACTGGGAAACTAATAACCACTCTGAAGAACATATATGAATCTTACAATTACAGAAGGATACTTGTGGTACAGAGACTTGGTTCTGGGCCTTGGAGCACAGATGAATTTCACTCCCACAAAGCACACAAACAACTGGCAACGGTGCCAATGGCAGTCAAGGACATGAGGGTTTTTCTGCCAAGAAGTGACCGTATTTTGGGACTCCTCTCAGTCATCCTGCTTCACCAACCCAAAGCTTCATCAAGACCATTCATGGAGGATGGGAGTCTAGCTTTTCAGTGTGCTCAGCTGTATTTCCTTTGAGGTTTTCAAAGATTTTGTAGGATTTATACTGCACTGCTTAGCCTTCCAGCTCATCTCGCAGAGTTTAATTTGGACTGAGAAGCCACACAAAATACACCACTGGTGCTTCTCCTGTTCTGGCGCAAAGCCAGCATTAAGGTTGGTATCCTTGTGACTGTTGTGAAATCTCAGCCCTCTTTGTGAGCCTCTTTGTACTTCTGCCCTGGACAGCAATGGGGCCAGGTTTTACACACCGGTGGCTTGCACCATGGAAAATATCATGCAGATATGTGACTTTGGATACCAGACTTAGGGAAGCAGATCTTAGGTCAAGGAGGCTAAGGTGCCTTCTCTTCTAGAGGTATACTAGAGAAATGCTAGTAAATGAAATCCTCAGCAATGGGGTCATGACTCGATTCAGTTGGAGATTTTCACTGATGGGACAGTGTGTCCAGGACTTTTCACAAGTTTCCAAATTGACTTGAAATAATAATAATAATAATAATAATAATGATGATAATAATAACAATAAACAACTTTACATAGCACTTCTTTCACAAAAAACAGCCAAAAAGTAGCTGGTTAGTCCCAAACCTTTAAATAGTAAAAAACCCCACATAACTATTTATGTATACATTCATGAAAATGAAACCTAAGTTCAGTTTTCACACAATATTACAGAGGCATCACAGGAAAACACAAATCAAGACTGAAAACCAAAAACAAACAAACAGAAGAAAAAAAAAAGAAGAAAAAGCTACAACAATAACAAAGGTATATCTTTAAAATCTGAGACATGGTGCAGGAGGAGAGGGTAAATCTTGTCAAACAAAACTAAATCAAGTGCAGTGTTTTTCTCCTTCACAAAGTGAAACAAGTTGTTCCTAAAATAATGCTTCCCTGGTTTTCTGGCAATTAGTGTCCTGAGGATTAGCCTACAATCATTGGCAAGTGTTTGTCTTTCCCAGCCAATGTCACCATAGAAGTCATACAAGGCTCAGGCAATAATTTATAAGCTGAGCTGAGGTCCTGCATTAACAAACAAATGTTCCATGCTGCCATCCACCCTCCTTAACTCGTTTCCTCCCCATCCACCTCCTATCCCCTGAAATACTGATAGGACCCTGCCAGGGGCATGACAAACGAGTATTACAACCTCTGCAGAAGCACTTGCCTGATAGTTTATGTTGATCCAGCAAAAAAACAGTTACTGAGACAATTATCACATCACTAGATATTAAAAATCAGACTTCAGAAAGTAACAAAAAACCAAAGAATAATTTATCACAGTACTAGAAAACATTTAAGAGAATGAGATATTTTTTTTCCCTCCAAAAAACTGTTTCTTACATTATGGTTAAAGTATCGCCATCAATGAGTTTTAGGTCCGACACTCAGGGTTTGTTAGAGATGGTGTTTTGTAAAATGTCTCTGCAATCGAGATGTTCCCATTTCATTTTTAATCTCTACTACAAGTGGTCTGACTGTGCTCTACTCCTGTGATAAATCAAGACTGATTCAACCAGAGTACATCAAAATACAAGAAAGTAAAATTGGTAAAAGGGTTTCCTTTCTAAATTAATTTTCTCCTGCTATGTTAGAATATCAGCATGAGAAAATAAAGCTTGCATTTGAGAGAATCTGCAGCTATTCTTTATATAAAATAATATGAATCCTTGTCTCAATGGTGAACTGATACTATGGCTTATAACAACAAATTCATTATTTTGAAAATACTAATTAAAAAAAATCAGTGAAAGACTTATTCCTAAAAAGCATTTATAAGTGTGACCAATCTTCCTCACAACAGAGCCCACTGCAGAATAGATAAATTTGTTCTCAGATCTTCTCAGACACTAACAAAACAAGGGCTCACAGACGCTGTTATTAATTAGGGTAGATGAACACGCATGTTGAAAATGAAAAGCATTTTTCCTCTTGGAACTGATCTCCTTCCCCATTAGTAAATTATCAGGAGTTCCTGGGGCTTTGTGGACAGTGTTTGAATCTACTTCAGGTCTGTAACTGGTCACAGTTTTTTCACAAGGTACATTAGAGAGCAAGGTTATTTGATATTTTAGAACAACTGTTTCACTCTACCACATTTAACATTGAATTATGCGCTATAAAATGTTTCTGCCCAAACCAAATTTTATTTCACCTTTGGAACAAATGATCTCAGAATTCAAACTTCTAATTAGCTATAAAGCCAGAAGGCCATAATAATTGAAAATTTAGACAGAGTCAAAACTGTCTGGACTGAATAAGTGCAAAATGATAGGAGGTAGGAAGAGACCACCAGTTGTCTGTTGTTCAGAGCACAATCCACCTCACTTGCAATTACTGAATCCACAAGTGGTCCCACTGACAGCAGTTTCACCAATTTTAGAATAAGGAGCCATTTATTCCAAGTAATGAATATTGAAACCTGGACATTAGACTGGGAACAAGTTTTTACATGTCTATCATGAGGAACCTCAATAAAGACTGTTCTTGTGATGATGTCACTTCAGAATAAAAGCATGCAAAGAATGGCTTGTTTCTCTGTAACTATCACCCATCCAGGCAGCTACGGTATGAGACCAAAGGTTGCATCCATTTAGCCAGCAAAGAAGTGAAATATTCTTTAAGAAAGGCATTGCCTGGGGTGGACATTTAGAAAGAAACAGAATTCATGAATAAATAAACCAGATGGGGATAAATCAGGCTAAGGCATTAACAGCTCATAATGGAATGAATCTTTGTTCTTGCTTGAGGGTTTTTCTAAAAATAACAAATATGAAAACATTAATGTTGTATCACTGTCACTCATACCGAAGATTCTGTTTGTCCAGGGACACTGATATGCAATAGCACAGTTCAAATGAATCAGATGTTAACACATTATTTTATTTCCACCAGTTAAGGTACATATTGACTGACCTGATCTGAGTCTTTCACTTGAGCATTTTTCCCTTTTCTGCAACCACAACTCATGAGCAGTTTTGCATCTCCAATGACTTTTCCCTACAAGAGATAAGGCAAGAAAAACATAAGCACAATCTGAACCACTGGAGACCGAGTGGCTTGTATTTATGACCAGGAGCAGGGGAAGAAAGTACATCAGGGAAACCCGTGGACTCGTTCTGCATTGCTGGGAGATACCCTTCCACAGAGGGGTAGTTCCCAAACTGCCAAAGAGACTTCCCCAAAGGTCAAACATCACAGCATCAGGGATGTCACATAGGCAGAGGCAGAAGGAAAGCAAGTGTGCCAAAAAACACAGTGGAAATAAGGGCAAGCCAAGCTGAAAAGGAACAGGTTATTTTAACCAAAAGTTTTCATACACGTACATGGACAGCAACAAGTCTACCACACTCAGGAAGCACATTTACCAAACTGGAGTGACCTGAGGTAAAGTTTGTATGCCAGCATTTCTGCTCAACATTGTCATGTACTTGCTTCTAGTGTAGCTAGATTGGGTGAAATGAGGTCTACAGGTGTGAGTTGCCCACATTTGGACGATTTGCCCATGTAACCACTGGCAAGTCCTTTCCAAGAATTCAAGAGTCCACCCTCACCTAACATTGTAGTTCGCTCACAGAGATCCTGCAGCATCGATAATACTGTAGGACCAAAGGAGATTTCCAAAGGAACTGTATCCCTTTTCCTTCCTTTGCTTACAGACAACAGTTTGGGAAATATGCTGAGCTCAACCACCCCCTTTTCTTTGACAATCCATCAAGTTGATTGAGCATGCAAGGTCCCTCATGTTAACCTGGTTATTTTCTGGGGACTGAGTCACTTTGGATCTTCACCAAAGCATTTTTGGAACTTATCAGACCTGGACATCATGATAAATCACCATGTCAGGAAAGGTCTGGTCCAAATTTGGCGAAAACACTCCTTGAGCTCAAACCGTAACACAACCGAGTCCGCACAAACCCAGCACCATCACTTGCTTTCCCATAGACACACATAGACAAAGACATATTGTCATTTTTCAGACTTTTGCCATCTGCAGTTGAAAAGCAAACACTCTCATTTTCTGCTGGGCAACAGAGGGAGAATCTGCTTGTATACAGACGTGGACAGCCACGATATTTCAGTTGCATGAATTTATACGGAAAAAAAGACTGTAACATTCAAGCAGATAATGAGTTTAGCTAAGTGGAAGCACTCTGCCCTAAATGATGATGAATGTAAAGGACACAATTAAAACGAATTGTAACCACTGATCAATGTCAGGACGCAACAGAGAGATGACTCTTGGCAGCCAAACAGGCAGATAAACTTCTTGTCACCTCAGGTGAGCCTGCAACCTGCCAGGTGTGGTGAGGTCTCTTACTTAAAAACAAAACACTGAAAAGGCTGTACCTATATCTGATACCTTATCAAAATGCCCAATGTGCTTGGACTGCTGATTGCAACCTACTAAACTTTGAGGTTTTCAGGGGACTACTTCCAACTGGCATTCACTGCCTGTGATACCCATCTATCAAAGCTATTTTGCTCTTGATCTGTTACTACAATCTTTCAACAATTAGTTTGCAGTCTCTTAAATTAAAAAAAAAAAAAACACTCCTCAGAAAGAAGTGATTAAACAGAAATGTAAAGCTATTGTGTTTAATTTTGATGTTAGAAATACGAAGCTGAGGCACAGGGATATGTCTTAGACTTGTCTAACCAAAGGAGATTTTCTAGACACCCCAGGGTATATGAGACAAGCTAGAGATACAAAAGGACATCCACCTATTTCCTAACAGGCAGCTGATGGACAGCTAGTATACCTTAGGTTGCCTATAGCAGCAACATATATATATATATATATATATATATGATAATATATAGAAAACTGGATCCATACATTACTTGCTGACAGCAAACTTGTCCCAGTATCCACTGTGAAGTCATTATGTTGAAAAAGATACTCCAGCCTTTCTTATATCACAAACCAAGGAAAAACTCTCATGTTTAGAACCTTCTCTGGCTTGAAGGATGCATTGTAATGCAACCCAAACTCGTGACACATCATGGTCATGTTCTCCTGTCTAGCTGGAAGTAAAGAACCATAGAATCATAGAACAGTTTGGATTGGAAAGGACCTTCCCAGCTCCCCCAGTGCCACCCCTGCCATGAGCAGGGACATCTTCACCAGCTCAGGTTGCTCAGAGCCCTGTCCAGCCTGGCCTGGGATGTCTCCACCACCTCTGTGGCCGACCTGGGCCAGGCTCTCACCACCCTCAGTGTAAAAAAAATTTTCTCATGTCTAACCCTGACATCCCAGGCTGGTGCAGTGCAGGGAATGGACATTTGCTGTGGCCAGCCCAGGTGGCTGGTGGCACTCCCTCAATGGGATCCTGCATTCTTGGTACAGATTTCTTGTACCAGGACTACAATGAGCTCCTACAGAAAATAAGAAGGACAACTCTTCTCTTGACATCTAAATCTTTCTAGATTATCACCAGCTTTATTTAACAGAGAGAAATTACAAGGTGTTGCCCATAATCACCTGTAAAATCAAGAACAAAGGGGGAATATGAACCCAAAACTTGACAGTTTTTTTGTTTCTCCCTGACAGTAAAGCAAACGAAAACAATGCACTGAATTAATAATCTCATCTCCTTTCCAACTGCAGATGCACCACTCCCAATGAGCTTCACCTGAATTAGGTACAACCAGTACCTTTTTTTTTAGGGAAACTTATTATGAGCAGATGCTTAATTTGGGGATAGGTGTCTAACGTTAGGCAGCTAAGTTGAAAGGCAAAATAAAAAAAAGCATATGGACAACATTTGCAGCCAGTCGCAACTCTGTTCAAGAGCAGATGGAGGCCTTGTCGTTCAGGGATTTCCTTGCTTACATGAAGCAGTTCAGTGGGGATAGGGAAAGGGGCTTCTGTTTGGATGCTTCTGTCTGGAACCAGATTAGAAAAAAGCATGCTTTTCCACAGCACAGGCCTTGTGTTACATTAAACATGCATATTCAACTTCAGCTTTTATTCAGCGATCTGAAACAGAGCCCTCCAGGGTGCTCAAGGTCAGTGAGTTTTTGTTTGTTTATCTGTATGATATTTTACAGTTTCTAGTGCCCAAGGATTTTGTTAAGAAATTAAAACACCTCACAGGGGCTATACTGCTGTGGTTGTTGCCTGCTTGTACATCTCTCCCTTCTTCATCCAGCAGCTCCTGATGCTTGCAGACAAGGGAGAGGAGAACACCACAAAGAAAGGAGCCTCATCTCACTGAGTACTACAGATGTTCAGTCTTAATTTATGGGGCATCATTTCCACAGTTTGTGGCATTTTGATAACAGGACTGGGGAGGAACACAGTGATCTTGAAAGCTCACAAATGTATTGCTACTAAACAATCCTGTGCTGCCTGTTTTTAATGTGGTGCTCTCTTTTAGAAGCAGATAGGCATGAGGATGTTCAGTGGAAAAGCTCGTTTAGCCTTCAGCTTGCTCCCACCTATCATCAGGCATCGGCATCCCCTTCCCCAGGCAAAAAGCAGGAAGACTCCTTGACAAGAACTGACGATTGAAGCACTTATATGCCATTATCCCGTGTCTTCCAGGGAGTATCACTGGCATCACCCTCCTCCTTGCACCACAGAATCCAGCAGTTGGTCAAAGTTAGCAGAAAAAGAAGAAAAATAATAATAGTAACAGGCTTAATTATCTCAGCTGCATGGGTGACAGGAGCTGATCAGTTGCCAGTTTTAGCAGCCTGCGGTCAAGAAACATCAAACTGCGTCACCCAGAAGTCAAATGAGGGCTGGTCACAACTCATTTCACACCAACAGCTCTAGGGGGGGAGGCGCGGGGACAAATAAATTACCATGGCATCCCCAGAGGCTGTGGCAGTCCCTTGTGGGGCTGCCAGCCCTGTTTAAAGGAGTTGAACATGACACACATGGTATTGATGGGCCTCCATGGAGCTGCCAGGCTCTGTGCTTCAGAGGAGCTGGCTGGGATTAACTGGGACATCCTGTCTTCCTGCTGCTCTCCCCCATCTGCATCTGGAAGGATCAGCTCAAGACACAGGCTCAGCTTTGTAGCACCATGCCATGCACTTTGCAGCTGCTGGCAGGTCCAGCTGGGCTCTGACCCACTCAGTTCCCATCAGCCTTCCTCGGTTTTGAGCAACAGCCATCAAAAATACTGGCTGTAGACTCACCCCCAAGGAGCTGGCACAACCAGTCGCCACTTGGCCCCTGAAAGGTTTCACTGGCCAAACCTGGCTTTCTGCTGTTCATGCTCTATCTCTTCTGCCTTGCAATAGCCTCAAAATGCCCCCTGCTAACAGACAGAAACGCGAGGTGATGCAAGATAACTAAGCCTTGGCCCATGGCAACCTGGAGAAGAGCTCAGCTTCTAGCCTGGCCTTTCCAAGGCTTTTATCAGAATTTCAGCTGCTGAAGCAGCCTGGCTCTTGAGGCAGAAGTACTTTTCTTTGTGAAGCTGAGCTGAGCAGCCCTCCAGTCTCTTCCCTTTTCTTCTTCTCCTGCGTTACACCATCAAAATACCTCTCCAGCATGATATCCACCTAAACACAGCAATCATGCCTGCTCAGGAATGGCAAGCATGTAGGGAGGTGATGCTATCGTTCTCCATCTATCCAAATATCCCAGTGCTCCCAGGACCAAAGAGCACACTTGCAGCCTGACAGTCTGCACCAGGGAGGCTGCGCAATTCAGACTGCTGTCCTGACACTGTGCTTAATAGTTATTTTTAAACAAAATCGTTACTGTTTTTCACTATGGGCTACTTAGTAACAAGTCAAAAGGAACATAGTGTTTTTATTATTTATTTTTTTCCCCTAGAGTCATAGGTCTGTTTTTCACCAAGAAGAACATGCATATAATGCCGCAACAGTGAACCCTAAAAAAATATCCCCACAGGTGGATAAATGACTTTGGAAAGAACAACATACTCATTGTTTATGTTTTTTTACACTGTTCTGCCACGGTGATCTGTGTGTCTTGAAGCACTGATGCCCAAGTTCCTACAGTGGTAGAGTAGGAGAAGAGAAGGGGGGAAACGAAGGGAAATGAGAACTGAATCCAAGGTGGAGTCAAGCAGCAGTACAACAGACAGCTGGTGTTTGGGTGGTGGTAAATCACCCTGAAATGAGCCTCTTCCCTCAGCTCAATGAGGCCTAAACAACAAAGGAAGGCACAGCTTGCAGCCGGACAGCCTGCTAGCCAACCACAGACACACATGACAGCTTCATTCAGGAGCCCGGAGTCAATACAAAAGCTTCGAAATCAATCCGACATCCTGCGACCTCAAACAATGCGCCAAATCTTCTCAGAATTGGAGCCCCAAATGAGGGGGAGCAGCATTCAAGGGAGATCAAACCACAGGGCTTGGCATTGAAAGGGACTAAAAAGGAGAAGAATGTTCCCAGTTTATTAATGGCGAGGTCTGGCCGGCTGCATCCCAGCCGCCATAGGTTACGTTCATTAAAGGGCAGCGCTTTGCACGTATTGTGCAGAGCGCCCAGAGAGTATATGTGTGTGTGCATGTGCGTGCGAGCGTGCCCCTCACTTGCTAGAGATCAGGATGTGCCTTTCTGCTTAGCACTGTTGTCTCCATCAGAAATTCCTCCTGTGTGAACCGCAAACGGGGTTTTTTCCCACTTGAGCGGTTGTATGGGCACAGATGCGCGCACGCCCTCACTCATACGCAAGCTCTCCCTCATCTCTGAGCCTGAAAAGCATAAAAGAACTCAGACAGGCTCTTTCCTAGGGGATAAAAAAAAAAGCCCCGCATTTCACATCCCCTTCACTCCTGGCTATATTTTCAGCTCACACACACACAAAATCTATTACAAAAGCTTGAAGCATTCTGTGATTGCCATTGCTGCCACCAATGGAATTGATTGCTCCATAAACTCTTGCCTGCTCCTACATGCCATAAAGGACCTAGTCCCACAGCACAGAAAACCCACAAAGAGGAGAAAAAGAAAAAGAAGTGCTTTGATTCCAGGAGCTGTCCCCCCGGTTGTCTCCTCTGGGGTAGTTTCACCTGCAGCATCTGTCTTGTAGCACTGCACACAAATGGCACCCTTCCCCCTATAGCAACAAAAAGGCTGAGCAAATCCTTTTTCTCAGCTTCGTTTTGAAGGCAGGTGGAGAAGTAGAATATAGATGCACACAGACACATCCCCCCAAAAAAATATCCCTACGATAAATACTATTTGCAAAAGTACTCTCTGTATTTGCCTGTCCTAATGATCTTTTCAGCTGCCATGTATTTGATAGAATCAGACTCTGTAAGTTTTCTCCTCCTCAGCTGCAGCACCCAAGACAGAACATTTTCTTGAGGAGATCAGCCTTGAAAAATGCTTGTTCTTTGTACTGAAAGTGCGGTAGATTAAGAAAAAGGGATTAATTTTTCAAAGCTGTGAACAGATTTTGATGCAGACCTCCGATGTGTTTTCACTGAAGACATATCAAAGTCTAATCACCCTTGCTTTTCAAGTGTCACACTGATCTTACATTTAGATCAGATATGGCTATGGCAACTAGTAACCTCTCTCAAATTTGGAGAAACTTAGGTACACAGAAACCGAAAACAGCGATAAATCTTTCTTACAACTCAGCAATTTCAACACAGTATATAGTCTGGAATTCAGCACTAGGGCTCCACAAAAAGACCCTTACACTTTACTCAACTTTTAATTCACTGAGTCTACACTACTGTTGCCACAACTTAGGAGTACTCAGAGGCCATAAGCATGATCCCTTTTTCCTCTCTAAGAAGACAACTCTAGTTTTACGTTGCGAGCACATTATCCAGATATCAGAGGGCAACGGGGCAATCACAGGTATAGCAAGATCAACAGACTTTTTCTCGAGCACAGGGTAGGATGGAAGATCAACTCCATGTGCCAGACAAGATGAGGTGATATACAAACATCAGGCAGGAAGACTGGAGAGGCTGCTGCCTGGTTCATCAACACTAGGACAAAAAGCCTCTCAATTATCATTCATAGAAAGAGGAAAATTGCACTCAGGTTGGGTGATTGCCCAAAGATGTGGTAGATGAGAGATAGGAAACAGCGGCAGGCTGCAACAATTCCTAGAACTGCAGATAAAACAGTCTGCAGGAATCAGGTGGAGAGAGATTCAAGGTTAAGTTTGTTGGAAAGATAATAAGGTTGAGAGGTTTTCTTTTAAAATGTTTTTCCTCATCCTGAAACAGCACTTTTTGCTATCGATATCTAGCAAGTTCAAATGTAGGTTTTTCAAATTCAAGAAAAGTTCTTGTTTGGATATGCTGGTTTTTTGTGGTCTTTTTCTGTTTGTTTGGGACCTTTTTGGTGGTGTGCATGTGTTGTTTGTTTGTTTTTCCTGCTTACCTGCTTTAAACTCTGCTATCTGAATAATTTAACAATCTTTCTTAAATATTTCACCAATAAATCACAAGCTTGTGTTTCTATATCATGTTAAATCTAACCAGTGGAGGAATGCCTGAGCTGGAAGTTAAAATTCTGCTCCACCAAGCCAGTAATGCATAATTATTTCACTGCAGACTCTCTGGTGAATAAAAACTTCTCTTCAGAATGAATGTCATACATAAAATTATTTGTGCAGGCGTAGAGCACAACCACAGTCCAGGATCATCAGTATCTTGCCAACAGGGCTTGAGATTCCCAGAGATAATTGGTTTGTAGTGTTTTCCCACCCTGACAAGCACAAGTGTGGAGCTCACAGCAGAATCCTGTCCATGGGCATGTCAAGCCAAAGTTACCCATCACCAGTCAGGATGTTGATAATATTCACAGAGCTTCAGATGGTCCACAGGCGTGATAGTTGTATTGGGATTCCATGTTCCTTCTCATCAAAGAGGAGCAAATAGGAAACAAAATAAAATAAAAAAAAAAAAAAAATGGAAGTTGTTGACCAAAATGGAAGATTTTTAAAGACACCTCCAGGGTGAAGTGAAGCAGTTTTGGAGATGGAAACGTGTACCAAGCAACCCTAAATCTTTGTGAGCATCAATGGGGACAAAACTCCTCAAGTTCCTCAACGGTGTAGGCATTTTTATCTATATTTCAATGAAGTTCTGAGACAAATTCAACACATTTATAAAAACTAAGAAAAACACAACTACCTACCCCTCCCCATGTCTGAAAGTCTCAGTTCATCAAAATGAAGCCAGGAAACCTCATACATATATAATTTAGTGCAACTAACTCCAATTTTGTCCCTAAACCACTGAGACACATTCAAGGCAGGGTGCACTTTGGTCTCAGTCAGCAAAATCTGAAATGCATGAATGATATGAATAGATAGCAAGAAGTTGATAGCCAACATATTGAATGCAAAAAGCAAAATAGAAGAGAGAAAAATGAATGCCAAAAGGGAAGTGGAAAGGAGAATAGCTGCAAACTACATTATTATTAAGCTGCCTTTCTTTTTATTTTGTGTCAGCTGTTTACTTAGTTTTGTAATGAAACTAAAACATCATGCCTTTTTCTTCAAAGTGCATAGTGAATGATCTTACATTGATACCCGATACAAGGTATGAACGAAACATACACAATCATATGCACAGATAAGAACCATCTTGGGCAACATGATTCCCATTCTGCAGCTGGGCAAATGTCTCTACATCACAGCTTCTAAGGCTGGCTGGAGCTTGCCTGGGGGAGGGTGGGTGAGCTGGAAATCAGAGACACCTCCTCCTTCTCCTCCTCTTTTGAGGACAGACATCTCCATCTTTCCTCCCCGTGTGCAGTCAACAAGACTTCCTACACAAACTGACACAGAAACAACTAATTTACTGCTTTGTGTCAGGAATGCAGCCAGGGCTTCAGTCTCCTGCACTCCAGACTCCCTTGACTGGGCTGCTTAATCCCAAAAAAGGGTCTCCCCTTTCTCCTGCCCCTCCTGTCCAATGCACACTCCTTCTCTTCCGCTTTTATAACTTATCTCCTTGCAAGCTACTTCCTAACAGGAGTCAAAATTAAACAGGCTGCCCATATGCCATGGCTCACTTGTTGTCTGTTCCCCTCACTGCCATCTGGCCTATTTGCTTAGCCAAAGGGGAAAAAAAAAATAGGAAAAAAAAAAATAGGAAAAAAAAAAAAGGTGTGGGGAGAAGAAGAAGGAGGACAAAGCCACACACAATGAGGATGAGGAGGGAGGTGATGATGCTGTTTCTTGCATCTGCTCCTTGGCCAGGCTCCCAGACAGATCAGTAATGGAGAGCACCAGAACCAGTGACAATTAACCCGAACACAGTACTGTTTATTTAACCTGTTCAGAGAGATCACCTCATGTGCTGCTCCCCTGGCAAGGAGGCACCATGCTCCAGCAAAGAGCTTCCCACTGAGAAACCTCCAGCCAGAGAAGGCAAAGAGAGATTCTTATCTCCTAAATCGTGCTGGAGAAAACCCCCCAGATTCTTCAAACCTGACAACTGTGCCACGGGGCTGAGGTTTGCCCTAATTTTCCAAATCACCCTAATCTTTTTATACAGCAGCATAGGCAGACGAGCAAGAAATGGGAGTAGAATTCAGCTCACACTTGTCTGCAGGGTACAAACTATGGGTAGAACAGGAGTGTGTGTGCAAAAACATGCGCCTCACGCTGATATAGGCATCAAAAGCCATACGGTTGATTCGTCTCAAGGCAGACACCACTGAGCCACGAGACCATGATAATTATCATTAGAGCTCCATGAGATCATGGTGGGGAAACCCCTGTGGGGAGAGGCAGCTGTGGAGGAAGAGCAGATCTCCTCTTCCCAAGGCAGCAGGGGTTGCATGTGGGCACAGAGAAGCCGCAGATGCTTTCCAGAGAAAAGGTGTTGCTGCACAAAACATAAGAGAAATAGCCCTTGCATTAGCAACACCTGAGTCCTTCACAAACACAGAGGAGAAGAGATGATCCTGTATAAATATGGTAGTTTCTGATTCATGCTTATGATTTCCCATTTCAGCCCGGCTCTACAATAGAGTAAAATTGAGCAGGTGAAATATTTTAATGCATGATTGTTCTGCTGCTTGCAAACACTGAGCAAAATGAGTGTTGCCTGTCTTGGGCTCCCCATTTTTTTACATCTGCATCTGCACATAGAATCATAGAGCCATAGAATCACAGACTAGCTTGGATTGGAAGGGACCTTCCCAGCTCCCCAGTGCCACCCCTGCCATGAACAGGGACATCTTCACCAGCTCAGGTTGCTCAGAACCCCGTCCAGCCTGGCCTGGGATGTCTCCAGGGATGGTTCATCCACCACCTCTCTGGGCAAAATGGGCCAGGCTCTCACCACCCTCAGGGACAACAATTTCTTCCTCATGTCCAGCCTGAATCTCCCCTCCTTTAGTTAAAAACTATCACCCCTTGTCCTGTCGTAACAGCTCCTACTAAAAAGTCTGTCCCCATCTTTCTTTTGGGTGCCTTTTAAATACTTTTAAAGTACAGGTAGGTATGTAACATGCAGAGAGTGGTAATGGGTGCTCCAGCAGTTGGGTTTATCATCTCTGGCAATAGAGAACAACCCTTTCCCAATCCTAGCAGTCTGCTTGCAGCCTTCAGAAAGGGAGAAAAGCTTTGTGAATGTGAAATACTTTGTGACAGTGGAAACAGAAACCAGAAGTTCACCTAAAACTGAAACACAGCTGCATTTCCACCTTTAATGCTGCTGCAGTCACCCACAATGGGGCCTCCAATTTCGGGAAACATTAAAAGCAGCAACAACAACAGCCAGAGACAAGCCCTCTGCAAGGAGATGAATTCCACCACAGGTTTCAGCTGACACCACCAGCCCATCCACACTCTGGTCTTGTGGTTTATGATCTCACCATGAAGAACCTCTGTGGACTCAAGTCTCTTCTGTCTTACTGCAGCACTTCCATTATTCTCTACCTAATTGCTTCCACAGCACCGCTGGAACAGAGAGATTTCCTACAGCTGAACATTTGTATTCCCAACAGCTGGCACCTGCCGGGTCAAGTTCCTGACTCTACATTTGATGCTATTGCGATGGAAAGATGTTCCAGTGAACACAAAATAACACAGAGCCAGCAATCAATCTAATCCCCCATTTGGATTTTATTCTAAACAAAGGGGAACTTGCTAAAGATCATCTTACATTATTCTGTGGAAACAGGACAGAAAGAAGGGGAAATGGTGTCAAGCGTAATCTGTTCAGCACACCATTAAATCAGAATTCCCTAGTTAAGGATGACAATGAACTGCAAGGAAGTCAATGGGAAGGGGATGCAGCATGGAAAACTGGGAAGAGGTGGAGGTGTTCTGTTTCTTTGTGCAGTTTTGTTTAAAGATATGGGAGCTGAAGCGACCACCACTGAGCTAATGGCATTCAAGCTGACTCCCAAACACTGCACACTCCCTTGGGGTCCAAGATTCCCACAAAACCAGCTAGTTCATCCTCTGAAGAGAGTAAGATTGGCATTGAAAGATGCAGGAGATCCCTCAGTGTGCCTACTCTCAGGATAGCATCTGCAGCAGGTCAAGGAGCATCAGGTGCCATCTTTTCCACCTCTGACTGGACGTTTTAAACATCTGTCCACTTCAGAAACACATTGTTTCATGTTTCTAGTCTCTGTAGTGAGGTCCCAAATTAATTTGCTTCTCCATGTTGCTCTAAGAGAAGGTGCTGTCCTCTCATGACTGCACTATCGATGTGACACTGAGAATTTTTGGGGTCCTTGTCTTGCTTTCCATCTCTGAGTTTTTTTATTTGGAAAGGCTCTCTACTGTTCTGCAATTCTTTCTCTGTTCTCAGGTTTACAGCTAAGAAATCTGTTCATTGTAGGACTTCCCCAGTGTGCCTGAGAGAAGTTTTTCAAACCAATAGGAGGATCATCTCTGATCTATTATACTTGAGGTGTTCAACCATGATTTCTTATTCGTGCCAACAGAAGCTAAGGCCTTCAAAAACTCTCCCATCCAAACACTGGACTACTCCAGGCATACTTGATCTGTCAAGATCCAGATAATTCTACTTGCAGCAGGCACAAGATCACTAGTAATGAAACTCAAGGGATTGTGTTTGCCCATCTTGGTCTCACAAAGGCTAAAGGACTTCTGTTACCCTTAAATAGAAACTTCTTCAGTGCCCTTCATTATGACTATCCATGGCAACAAGAGGGGGAACACACTCAGGGACTATTGCTGCAGCATGTGGCCACTTGTTGACCAAGGAAGCCAAACCACATCATTAATAGGAAGACTCAAAGATGTGAGAGCAGCCTGAAGACCTGAGCGTCTCCATCCTGAGAGTCCCACATCTCCCAGCCACGAAACAGATGAGTGTTGGTGCAAGGTTTCAACGCTTGTCTTAGCTGGTGGTTCTCATTAGGTTCTCACCCTTACTCTTGCTTTAAGGCCATTTGCTTTCTCCAGCTCCCTGTATCAGCTATCTCAGCATCCGAGTTGCAAATTCAAAAAAACCCCAAGGCTTTGAGTCACAGTGGACCGCAAATCCACTATTTAAGACTGGACCTAAGCCTCTGTCTTCATACTGCTGCAAGAACTGGAATTAAAATTACAGGGATCAACATGGTAACAGGCAAGTCGGTGGTGACCATGAAGAGATAGCCAGTAGCTGGTCAGGCCGCCCAGTTTGTGGCAAAGAAGACAAAGAGCAACCAAAAGCCCCTTAATTCCCATCAGAAGCCGGGGGCAGCCCAGGCAGAGCAGCAGGGCTGGGGCAGTACAGTGGTGGCCATGGCTCCTGCCCGCTGGAGCCAGCCTCCTCCCTGGTCTGCCTGGAGATTAAAAGAAAAAAAAAAAAAAACCAACAAAAAAACAAACAAAAAACCAACACCTCAATTATCTCTCCTATATTGCCAAACATGACCAAAAATATATGTTTGTTTTCCTTTAAATTCCCCAAAGGCAATGTAGATTTCTCTGTGAATGTCTGAAGGCTGAAGAACACTCCAATTTCTGTGCATTTTCATTCTTTGACAAAAGAATTACATTTTTGGGGAAGGCAAGGGCAACGTTTTTGTTTTTCAAAGTCTGAGGGAGATCTGTCCAGTCAAACTTATCGAACTCTACCAAACTTCTACTTTTCTTCAGCTTCCGCCCATGTTGCTTCATCATCTTTTTAATATTTGATGTTCACTTTCACCTTAGCTCACTCATCAGATTATCCTGACATGTAACAAGTCAAAGGGGGAAGGATGAAGTATTTCTATCATTCCTGAAATATTCCAAACAAAAAAAGTGTCCCGTGGGAAATGGAAATGAACTGAGCCACCATCCTGGTCACAAAATGTTACAACAACGGGGTGAGAAACTGCATTAGTAATATCACAACGTTGATAGCGCTTACTGTAAAATACTGTCCCTCCTTTCAGCCTCAGATGCTAGGAACTGCATTGCTTTGAATTGTTATCACCCATCCCTCCCACCCACTCATTTGAGAAGATAAAAATCAAGGTCTGGACTGCTGAGTCAAATCACAAACACCCAAAAAAGACATTTACTCAGACTTGTTTTTGGTCACTTCTTTGCTGAAACTCTGTGTCACGGGGCTGGCAGGAGGCCCTTTTAGCCTCTTGCAGAGAAATGTGCTGCTGAGAACCAGAAACCACATGAGGAGAGAAAAAAAAAAAATACATTTGCTTCATGAATGGGGTAAATTTCTAAACTGGTCAGAAGGTGGTTCTTCACCATGTAAAATCCTGACCAACTGAGTAGATGACCCTGGAGAAATATTACTGCCTGAAGTACTAGCCTGGAAATTGTGAAATTTAAACTTTTTGAAACAGCAATGTTACATATGAATAACCTGTGGCAACTGAGGTTACAGCTGTGAGCCTCAGTTTCCCCTGAAAACTGATACCCAAAGTGGTTTGACTCTCCTCGCAAAAAAAAAAAAAAAAAGGTCTCTACTGATGTTATGGTTATTATTTTAGAAATTTTAGAAACTAAAACTTTTGAGGTAGCCAGACTTATCAGTCTCTTGAGGGAAGCTCTTCTCTTTTTGCTATGCGAAAAAGTACGATTTCCCACTCTGGCGTGAGCTCAGCCTTCAGATGGTTACAGCTGAAGACACCCTGGCAAAGCTCAGAGTTTTCAGTTCTCTTGTTCTTCTTCAACTCTGCTTTTTAGTTTCAGTTTATAGTTCCTGTCTCACTCCCCCTGCTTTCATTTCTGGGGCTTCAAACTCAAATAAAAACCAAAAGCAGCACTGATTCAAGATCTTTGTGTGTTTTTTCTTGTTTTGACCGAGAGACCAAAAAAACGGGGCAAGCTAAATAAAATGAAATGGCGCTTAGACATCACTTTAGGTTTCAAAATGCTTTGCAGATCTTGGGAGCCACTTCCTTTATCATAGAGGGTGTCGTATGCTGTCATATCCCGTATTTGGAGACAGGGAGATCAAAGCACAGAAAGTTTAATGGCTTGATATTTTCATTTTAAGCATAAAATACACGTGTCCAATTCTTTAGCTTGCATACTAGATGCCCCTCGGTTCTGAGGTCCAAATCCATCTGGAGTTTAAGCCCCAAACCTTCATCCAAACATGATGCAGCACATGTGCTGAAACTATGCATGATTAAATAAAACCAAACCTCTCTTGCTGAACTCAGGAGGGAGAAACTTCCCTTTTGGAGATGAATAGAGGTTCATGGCTAAGAACCATGGTCTTTGCTGCAAGACATGGTTTTGTGTTGGTCTCAGATCTGGCCTCTCAACATTCCCAAGCCAAATAAACAATGAGGAGTTTTTAACTGATTTTTATTGATTTCTCATCGTCTTATCCATTTTTTTTTTTTTTCTGTCAGGGTTGCAAACAAAGGATCAGCTCTTTAGCAACTGCAGCTAGAGCTGCTAAAGCTCCTTTACTCCCTGCCCTGTGAAGAGTGTACAGGATGAGCGCTCAGAACTCTCTCCTAATTTCAGTACCTGGGAATTATTCCCCATACCCTGCAATTTTGACCTCTTTTCCTTTCAGTGCCACTTGCACTCGGAAAGCAAAAAAATCCAGTCCTGGGGGAACATACGGGATGTTTTACATCACAGGACAACACTTTCAACACTTTGTTTTAGGACTGAAAAAGGAGGCAAGACAATCACCTGCTTGAGTGAGCTCTTTGGACGTGGCAAACAAGTGTCACTTTGTTCTCACTTGTGCAACCCAGGCAGTGACTGAGTGGGGTACGGGAAGGTCAAGACGGACCCGTGATTTAAAGGCAGGAGGATGCTCTGGTGACTGAATGAGCTGGGGCTTCACTTTCAGCTCGTGCTGACACAGAGCATTACGCAAATAGAGGCATGTTAATGCCTCAGTTTTTCCACTGTAAGGCAGTGAATGTGCTGCTTACCCCCATCACAAAGTATAAACCTGCAGGACGAAGCAACCCAAAACACCAGCTGCTCTGTGGCCATGCATATAGGAAAGAGTGGTCCCTTGTCTAGCTCTTGAAGCAGGCGTATCCCCCTGATTTGGTTACTCACTTTCTAGGGACTGCTGTAAGGCAAGACCAACAGAAGGGAATCCTGGCAGACCTCAACATGTCCCACTTGAAGGTGAACCATGAAGCAAGGCAAACTCTCTTTGCCTTCACTTAACAAGAACATTTTGGACTTGTTGACAAACACTGAAGCTTTAACCAAGCTCATATTGACCAAAAAAGAAAAAAAAAGAAACCTCTTGACTGCCTCTTGGGTATCGTTAAGGAGCCCATAAGATTTTGATGGTCCAAACACAACACAACTTGCTAGACATGAGTAGGATAAACTGCTGTCAAAACCTTTTTCGGCTGCAGCTAGGACATTCACTAGCAAACATTTTATAAGTCAGTATCTGAGTTTTATGACATGAACATGTAGAAGCGAATGTAAACTCCACTGACCCTCGCTTGTGCTGCTTTTTGGCTTAAGGAACTGCTTCTTTTTACACCTTTCCTCTCCTTGACTAGTCACAGATTTATAAGTAAGAAGGAAATTACATTAATTGAAACCTATTCAGTACATTATCAGCTTTAAATGAAGGGTTTGGGCAAGGGGGAGGCAGAAGACTTAGGGCAGAGGGGATGTGCAGGTTTGAATCAGTCCTTGGAGGAAGACATCAGGGTGTGAAAGGCAAGTTATCTGCTTTTGCTCACATCAGGCTGGAATTTCCTTTTCCTAAGTGCCACAGAGCCCCACACCAACACTCAAGAGCAAGAAAGGGATGCTGGAATGCTGGACCAAGGCAGGAGTTGGTGCAGCTGACATGTGATTAACCAGACAAAAAAATTTCTCATCCTTCATTTTCATGATGACTGTAACAGCCCTGCCCAGCCACATGGGCATCACGTATCAGCCAGGCTTCAAATGCAGCTGAGTATTATCCACACTACAAGTGCACATACTCAAGGATAGAGCGGTTGTGATGTTTTACCAACACACCGACAGATCTCATCCATATCATGTGCTGACACAGCTCATTCACCTCCTGACCAGCAAATGATAGCTGGGTCCTCCACAACACCCAGATTTTTCATGATATCATCTCCATGCAAGAAGGTAGATTTGCAAAGCAAGACTTCTGTGGTTTCAGAAACATCAGGAATGGGTCAAACTCTGCTTGTAAGACATTTTGAGTTCAGAAGGGGAGTATTTTGATGTCACAGTTGCATGGGAAAAATGACCAAGTAAAACATAAGCAGCAGGCTCCAGGGATTTCCAAAAGTGTCAGTGCAAAGATTTTGGAAACAGGTTTAGTGGGGATGGTGTTTCCATCGACGACTTCCCCTCCTTCCCCTGCCTGGCTGGCCGACTTTCCCAGAGTCTCGATTTGCAGCCTGCCTGAATACCACTCAAAATATTTTCTCAATTAGAGAAGAAAACAAGAATTTGCCACTTGTCTGCCTCTATTCTGCTGCCTGTCAGCATTCAGCAAATATTTCAATCGTAGCCCTTTGCATGCTGCTAGCCCCGCTCATTTAACCTTTGGCCCTTCCCTTAGCTAATCCATCAGCCTTTACCTTCAAATCTTTACAACCAAGGGTTGACTGAGGGCTGGGCTGGCAGGGAGGATGAAAGGGGTAGCGGGGATAGCTTATGCCAGACTCCAGTACTGAAATTTTTGTGGGGGACCAGAGAGGGTCTCCAACCACATTCCTCAAAGAATTTGATATACCAGGAGCTAGGATTTGTGCTCGCACATCTGGAAAATGATGATGAAAATCAACACATTCTAAAAAAAATAAATAATAAAAAAAAAAGAGGGAAGGAAGGTTTCCATCATCCTGACTCTTTTCTGCGTGGCTGGCAGCATGCTGAAGCAGGTACCTAATTGCCTGCAGAGCCTTTGCTCTTCTTCTCCCACCTCAGCCTCTCTCCTCCCCATCTCACATGTCACTAAGATTAGTAGCTAATGGTTCCACTGTCAAAAGCACATGTGATGAAAATAATACCCAGAGCGCAGCCTGTCAGCATTAGGAGCGCCTACTCAACTTTGATGGCAGAGGACCCCAAAAGTCCACGCCTGCCTGGCCTCCCCCTGGCTGGCCACTCAGCCGAGCATCCATCCCGGCTCTCTTGGGGCTGTGCCCAGCCGCCTGTTGTATGAGAAATCGCTGACCCTTCCATCACGTGGATGCTTCAATTGTTCACATCGGTATTTTGTTTCTCTCTGCTGTAGACAGTTTGCTGTCTGTTATCTGTCCTTCATATGTAATTAATTGTGCTGTCTCTTGGCTCATTAGAAACAAACCCCTCCCCTCCCCTTCCCCCACTCCCCCGACCAAGTCACAGTATGCATTATTTAAGTTAAATCATGTTTAAGTAACTACATAAATAGTAGGTCGAGTTTATCTTTTGTCTAGGCTGAGACTGTTGCTTGGTTCCTTTCTCAGCGTACCAGACCAGGAAAGCCCTTATGGCTGGAAGTTCTTGAAGGGAAACCCTTCCTGGGCAGAGCAGCCGTGCTGCTCCAGGAGCAGGGAAAGGTCCTCTGAGCAGAAGGCTCATTCAGTAGGTAACAAGAATGGGCTGCCAAACTTCAATGAGGCAGGCGCAAAGTCAGTGTTGAAGAGCAAAAATCCTGCCAAAAGGATGTTCATTGTCTAGCACAAGGTAACAGCAAGAGGAAGGTTTGGTTCTGGCTTTTTATCTTTTTTCTTTTTTTTTTTTTTTTCCCTCTATGTGTTATTCTAACTAGCAAAATGCACTTAAGTGGCATCACTGGGTCACTCACTAGCATGTAAGCAGATCTTTCTTGCAGCTACAGAATCAAAACTCAGGTGCTTCAATGCAAGTGAAAGACTTCTGAGCTTTCTTTCAATTAAGAAAAAATCAGAGAGTTTCTGAAGTGGGTTCCCTCTGTGCACCAGGTAAAAAAAAAAAAAAAAAAAGAAAAAAAATTGAGGATGTGGGTATACAGGTTCAAGAGGTTCAATCTAAAAACCAACTTGAGTCATCACCTCAAACTCAAAAAAAACCTTCACCAAACAGTCTTATAGATTCCGGGTACTTAAACTAAAGCCTCAAAAGTTCATTTGCTAACTTTTCTGGGCTAAAGCTTAATGTCCTTGCAGGCCATTTTCCTGTGCAAAAGCACCTCTAATATCAGCTGATGTAAAGATTTGAGGATTTAATTGTCTGCTTCCAGCTGAGAAGAGCCACTGACAGAAATGAGAAATCTTGTTTCCTCAAGATTTCCAGGTTAGCTTAAGGGATTTAATCATCTGGAGGAGCTTTGGGTGAATCACCTGAACTTTTGGATACCAACTCCAGTCAAGACCTCCCATCTTCTTTGTGTTTGCACATCCTCTCTGATAGACATGGCCTAACCAAGCGCTTTAACTGGTTGAACTGGGCTCACCTTTGCCGGACTGCCTGCACAAAGGTTGTGACGGGTTTTCACATGAAGACTTCCACATGAAAAGCACTGCAGACATTTCCAGTGGTGTTACATGAAGCTAAATTACTGCTTGGGAAAACTGCGTATACCAGCAATTCGAGGCAATGAAGTTCTCTCTTCCCAGTACAATCTGGGTGCAGACGATGGCAGAAGAAAAGCCTTCCAAGCTGCCCAAGATCAATGAATCTCACCAGTGACATAGGAAGACCATCATGAAGAGCCAGGGCATAGTTCAGTTTTCCAGTCTATCTATAGCTGGCCCTCTCCAACACAAGAACTTAAAAGAGACGGAAGTCATGAGCGCATGTCATGCGAGTCACTGGAGTTGTTTTATCAGAGACTCTCAATCTAAACTTGCTGCCTGGGCTTAATACAGCTGCAGATCTACAAGGGAAATGTGCTGCTATTGAGATGAACCGAACAAAATGGCAATTTGGCTTCCCATCCTTACCCAACACTCCCTGCTAACACTGCTTATAACTCTTCCAGAGGAGACAGTCCTCCCTGCAACTTTTGCAAATCTAGGCAGACAGAAATAAAACATTCACAGATTGGTTTGCCAGAAAGACAAGTGCTTTTTAGGCGATGTTGTATTATTAATAATTTACGCTTTGTTTCATTTTTTTAAAAAAAAAAGTTTCTTAAGAAGGAAAGGGAAAGGAAGGAAGAAAGAAAAACATACACGAGTGGGGGAAGGGGGTAAAAGGACAACAATCTGAGACTTTCAATGGGAATGTCCAAAAATAACACAAACAGGATCTCCCTGCCATCTGCTCCGATCCTCTCTGAATGGCTTTCAAAGCAAAAAAGCCTTGCCAAAACCTGACAAACAAAGCACCAAGCATCAGTTTTAATGGAATACCAATACTGCATTCCCCCTTCCCCTCTCTTTGCTACATATACACACACCTTCCACACCCCTCCAGTTGCCAAATAAATGACACTATCAAAAAAAATTTGCTTCGGTTACAAAGCTGAATAAACAAGGAATAATTTTGCAAGTGCTCCCATATGTCTCTGCTTCTCTGCTTACAATGGGCACTAATAAGATTTGCCATAACTAATTCATTCTTTCACACCATTACTCTATTGTCTACGTAGAAAAAAAAAAATTAAAAAAAATTCTGCCTATCCCATGTGAGTTTTTCCACAACTTTCACACAGATGTGCCACAAGGGTTTCAACAGCAAAGCTCATCACAGAGCGGACATTTCTTACTTAGTTTAGGCCTCTAAATGAGGTTTAAAAATGAGTTTTACTGAATTCAAAGGAACAGAAAAATGTTTGTTACTTTTTTTTCTTTGATTTTCCATTCCCATTAAAAAGCAAACAAACAAACAAAAACAAACAGTGAGGTGTCTAAGTGGAATGATGGGGAACAGGGACACACAGGAGAGCTGTAATCTAGACACCAAAAGCAATGTGTTAGTGCACATGAAGTAGAAAGTCTCAATTCCAAAGGCAGTGTGCTAGTGTCTATAAAGCAGAAAGCTAAATTCTTTAGCTGCAAAAAACCAGCAACTCTCCAATGCTTCACCTCAGCCCCACTAAGCAGAACAGACACAAACACCCAGCAGCAACACCCAGGAATCAATGCAGAATTCAGCCCGCGCTCCACTTTTAGTCCTTCACAACTAAAGAAAGTGCTGGGATGTGGAGATCTCTGTGAAGGTCAGAAACGTGTTTTACTGTGTTGTTTGTTTTGTTTTGTTTTGTTTTTTATTTTAATGATTCACATTTCTCCTGACAAACCCCAGAAACAAAACCAAAATGCTTAAATCCACACTTCTTTGTTGAGCTTTATTCCCTCTGCTATTGAGATATGTTTAAGTGCCGGCAGCACACCTTTACCAGTGCTGATCATGCTTTTTCTTGCCTTTTTTTTTTTTGAAACATCTGAGGCCTAAATTACTTGAACAAACAAAAGCATTTTTCCCTCCCTCTCTTCCCCGCTGCCAACCCCCCCCAACCAGTGCTGGATCTGCCCCTCCTCCTCCGGCACACAAATGGCCTCACACCAGACGGGGCAGAGGGAGGGCTCACAATTATGCCTCTTTATTAACAAGGGGCCACGGCAGGGAAGGGACTGAAGCAGGGTGGGGGACAGACAGCGGCTGCTGGCTCCTTCCCGCCATGCAAAATGGGGAATGGAGGTAATGGGTCATCTGCTGGGAAGGAATTTTGGGCCACCTGCCAGCCCACCCCGTGCCATGGTGGACAGGCACTGCTTGTCTGCTTCCACTGCCACGTCTGGGCGAGAGTGGCAGGGATGACCCCAGGGACTTTGGTTGGGGAGATCTGGGTGGTGATGGGAGCCAGAGATCCTTGCTGTGGTGGAGCAGCAGAAGGTAGGATGTCTTCTCTGATGGGCCTGGCTGAGACATATCTGTCTGCCCTGGTTTTCCACTTGCAAACTGAGGCGGACTTGAGGAAAGTGCTGAAAACCTACACTTTTCAGGAGTGTTCAGACACAATAGTTATAGGGCACTACCTGCAATTTTCTGTCCATACTGTCCATGATCTAACTCCTTCCTCTGTATCTCTGTGGTGATTCATTTTCTTGTTCCACCAGGAAAGATAGGAGGGTATTTTCGAGGAAAAACAACAACAACAACAACAACAAAAAGCCACAAAACACAGTCAAAATATAAAAATCTTTTCTTCTTTTCCCTTTCAACCACTTGCCTTTCAACATTTGCCTTTCAATGCTGCGGCATCACACCTGATGATAAACTTTCTGAGTCCCTCAGGCCTTAGATTAACCCATCAGACCCTCACCAGCACCGCCTGCATGACCATCTCCATCTGGCAGAGCCCAAATCCTCCTTTCTCCTTATCTCACTGTTTAAACTCCTCTCCCACTGGGCTGCCAGCTTTTCCTCAGGAACAAAGCACAGACCCTACGAGCAAACGTTTCTACCCATCTACGTCCAGCAGCCACGACAAAAACGTCTTCCCTTGCTTGTAAAACCCACCATCATTTTTCTCCAGACCTCACAACACACTTCACATCCTTTCCAACTCCTTTCCCACTCTCAAAAACTAGATTAGGTTGCTTTGTCCATCCTTTGCGTTTATTTATTTACAGATCTTTATCCCACCTGTGCTCCTTGTCCAGGTTGTTTGAGGTCAGCCTCTGTCTGTGTTTTCACACAGGGGACAAGGACAGTGGTCAGGCAGTGAAGCTGCAGGCAAACAGAAGCAAAGGGGGCTCTAAGGGGAGCAGAAGGCATTTTGACTTCTCTAACCAGGGATTAACACATGGGTTTTAAACAAGGAGACTCCCTCCCCAGCTGACAGCAGCAGCTGCAGCTTCTGACTTGCTCACAGGCTGGCAGGGAATTGAATCAAAGAGAAAAGAAGAAAGAGGACAACCCTTCCTTGGGGAGTAGGAAACACAATACGAGCTATTCTAAAACCCTGGCAAATACTGGCTTGGTTTTAGGTCAGGGTCTCCTTCCCCCTTCTGTCCCAGTCTGGCCCACACCCCCCTTCTCACAACAAAGGGAAATTGGTATTTTTCAAAATTCTTCTGAAAGCCAACCCGGCAGATGGTTCTTTCCATGTTGGGGAGGGAACAAAAAGAAAAACCTGCCAGGATACACATCACCGAGATGTGACAAAGATGGGCATGGTGGCTGGCCTCTGACCCAAGGATTTCACAGAGGCCTATTAAACCATGTGGCCAAAATGGACTGAGTCGGCTTATATCTCCAGCATGCAGCTGCTGTATCCCACAGGCTTGTGCTTTATTAGCTTAAGTCAGGTCAGACAGACTGAAACATGACAGGGTATCTGTATGTTTCCATCCTACCTTTTCAGCTCCTTAGGACAATCTTGCACACCAGCATCTTAGCGAATAGAAGTGAAGTTCAGTGGCTAAATTCACAATACAGTAGTAAAAGGCTTATTTAGACAATAATTACTAAGTGTCCTGCTTTACCAAAGTCTTATGTACTCATCAATAATATGAAGTCCTGCAGATGCAGAAAGCCAAGGGTAAGCCACTGTCAGCCCTTCTATTGCACTCAAATGCTTCAGGTTAAGGACTTGTTTGTCCATCACAAGAGGCCCTCTGTTTTCTTTAAAACCTCCTTTTTCCTCTAGATGACATCAACAGCCAAATTCTCACTCTTCTCAAGGGTAGTCCAAGCAGACCCAAGGGTTCCATATCCCAAGCACCCAAGCTGACTCCAAGGATGAAGGTTGACTTGCTTACGCACCGCATCTAAAATTAAAGCACAAGGAACAGCAAAAGATGTGCTGCCCTCCCACAGAGCTGCCCCATGGTCCACAAATTCCCATGAAGGACGTTGGCAGTTGCAGTCCTTGAGTGACTAATAGCAGGTCCTGCCCATGCCCAGAGTCAATGATCTAAGGACAGATCGATCCCTCCCCATCACGCTTCTCCCAGCTCCTCTTGCAATGGCTGTGCTGTAGTCACAGAAGGAAACAAGCTTCCCCCCCACCTCGTTCAAATCAGGAATATAATTACAAGTAATGCAATGGAATTAAGACAAGGGAGAGAAAAGGCTGGAGGGAATTAATGATTACATAAATTATTGAAGAAAAGCATCCCGTGGAAAGGGAGAGGCTGTCTTTGGGAAGAGTACTCAGCTGAACGCTTGTGAACACGACATCAGAAAACAGGCAAGACAAATTAATTATCTCCCCCCCTAACCTGCACATACATGGGGTATAATAAGTAAAACATATTGTCAGTCCAGTACCATCAGTTCCCAGTGGCAGATGCAACAAAACAAGTGCCTTCAAGCTCCTCACTAATACACATTAGGCAGGATAGTGATGTAGCAACTGTTCCTACAGCTGAAAAAGCTTTGGTATGAGGCAGAAATGAGGGCTGATCAAACTCTTGTTGGTGCTGTTGCTCCCCAGTGGAAAAATACCTGCCTCAGTTCTATTTTCCTTAGACTGAAGAGTGAGCTCTCAACAAATTACTCAGCTAGGAATATAGCAGGTAAAATTTAGACAAAGATAACCAGGCTAGCTCAATATTTTATCATACACTGGGGCATGAGGGAGACTACTGAAAAAAAAAAAAAGTCTTTTTAGACATTACAGTGTAGACTGTACCTTGAAGGTATGAGGAAACTATTTTCTACATATCCTCCTGGGAAGCTCTTGTAAAGCGTGTTACAAAAGTGTCCTTTCACAGAAGCAACATTTGGGGAACCAGCAACATCACCCCACAGTGAAGCAAGAGCACGATCGGTGGTGACCTATCTGAGTGTCCACTACTCATCCGTCTCCTCGTCAGACAGAGACATTCGCAAGGAGAGAGGGGCCATGGCCTCTGGCTCATCTGCTTGTGCCACTGCATTCCTCCTCAGAACGTTGGGCAAGGCAAAATTACCTGCAAATCCCCTCTGGGCTGATTCTCATCTTTCAGCCATGTGGATGGAGAGTGGCTCCCATGAAGCTAAAACACTCTGAAGTGCTGAAATTCCTTGATGAACCACCCAGCTTTATAGTGATAGAGTTGTTGTAACACTGATGTCAATAAAAGATACCATCTCTCTCTACAAACCTTGCCACCCAGGTGAGACACAGAGCCATGAGAAACTGATGAGAAGATAATGAGTCCTCCAATAAATATTCCTCATTTGACTCTTACCACATTTTAGGGTTTACAGACCAGAAGAGACTATTAAGGGCACTTAGATCGACTGATTGCTTGCTGGCCTCAAAACTCCACCCCCCTCATTTCTGAATCAAGCCCTAACTGTTCTTTCAGATGAATTTTATTTCTAAGCTACCAGTGAAGATGCAAAAAGCTAATAGTTTTGAAAAAAAAAAAATCACCAGTTTCAATGACAGGTAGAAGAGGACTGGCTTCCAGAAGGGCCGTGCTTGAAGATCAGGCCACCACCTGGGAAACTCAGTTGTGTCATGGTTAAGCAACCACAGGGCAATAAAAAAGACTCAAATGTTACAGTGGCCAACAACAGGTTCCTTGTGTGAGTCACTTAATCTCATTACTCTGTTTCACATACTGTACTAAGAGACAAGTTGGTTTCATTTCTCCTCCTTTTATTTCTGCAGAGCTTGTGATATTCTTGCAGGAGGACAGGCTCTCCCAGTGTCTTCACACAGGACCCACCACAATAGACAACAACGTGCAATAGGAACATGAGACACGTCTTAAAGGAAGCCTGGTAGAGACACGCTTAGTTCTGCAAATGCAGCTGCAGTTGACTGTCCTTCTTGAATGACCATGTCCTCATGTTCAGCAATGCTATCTTCCACAGTGGCCACAGTCCAAGACACATCTCAAATATAGCACCTTATTTCTGCAGTAAGACACCTTAGCCCTTCTGCTGTCCTTTTCACTGCTGGACTACAGCTCCAAGAAAAGCAAAACAAAACAAAACAAAACAAACAAAAAAACCCCACACTAAACCAAAACAATAAATTTTAAAATATAATAAGAAGATATTTTACTTCATTCCACCCTGGAGAAGGAGAATCTTTTCTAGGTTGACCATCCTACCCCCTACCTGGAAGCAGTGTCCTGCTACTGGTGCATGCACTGTGGCTTGAGAATCCTTCTCCTGATAGCATCTGCCTGCAGCTGGGAGTCCAAATATACTCATGATGTAGAAATAGTACTTCACGTCCTGAAATGAAGGAGCCAAGTGCCACTGGTCTATTCCATGGTAGAGGTCATGACAAGAAACAGAAAATGATGTTCTTATAAAAACACAAGCTAACTGGACTTGGCCTCAAGGGTCATGTATGAAATGGAATCATTTTAAGGTTCAAGAGTTGGAAAAGTCTCAGAGTTGAAAACCAAAACAATGCATGTTTACTCTGGAGATTTTTTTAGACTGGTTTCCTAAGGAAACAAGGCTAACATGATCACACTGTATTTGTGTTTATGTGAATGCACACGCGAACTTCTTGCCTGCTTGCATGACCCTCTCCTCAATATTTTTTGAGTATTTTGACCGATTTTGATCAAAACTGATGGAAGACAAGAAATCATTGAGACAGGATATTCAAAAACATTTTGTGCAAACTATTCCCTGGCTAGAAGAAAGAGACATCTAAGAGGCTCCCAAAGAAGGCCTGACCAGCAAGTTCACTCATCATCAGACACTAGAGAAGCCACATCAAAGGGAAGTGGTCAGCAACCAACTTTCACAAGTTTCAGTGAGGGAAACGAAGGGAAGGGGAAGGGGAAGGGAAAGGGAAAGGGAAAGGGAAAGGGAAAGGAGAAAAGTTGAGGGCACCAGGTGAGGCCCCTCTTTCCACTCAAAGAAACTCAAGGCAAGTCACATAGTCCCGCTGACTACACAGCAGAATACGGGCAGCGAGAAGCCCAGATGGGAATGAAGCATGTAAAGGATTAGACCTGACCTGTGGTGGCTAGCTGTGTGTGTATGTGTGTGTGTGTGTGTGTGTCTGTGTGTGTGTGTGTGTGTGAAAAATTGACTGAAGATGGAAAAGCTGGAGGTAAATCAGAAGGTGTCTGTGGTCAAGCATGCCTGGAAGAAGAGGAGAGGGAGTACTGCATGCAAAAGTTGATGCTGGAAGAATACAAACATGTGCATGAAAGACTGACATGTACCCCAAAATCTCTCTGTGAATGGAGACACAACCAGTATGGATGTTTGAGTCTCTGGGTACATGTACCAATGCATCACACCTCCAGCACATCTCTGGAGGCCATGGTGTTACGGAAACAACCAGCATGCATTGACTGGGTCAAGCCCTCATGAGGCTGCTGGGAGCAGTGTCTATTCCCTTCACCGGCCCAGTGGTGAGGACTGTGGGTACTCCAACCAGACCCTCATCTTCCCTGCATTGATGCCAGTTGCTTCCCCACTAAAGTCCTGCAGCGTGTCCTCAACCCCAAAACCAGCACTGGGGATATTCTGTCACAGTTTGAAAAGAGAAGTGCAGCACGAACAAACAAGGAAATGTCACAGAGAGCCATCAAAACTCAGCCATGGGAGAGACTGCTGCGAAACAAAACCTGTCCTCAACACAGATGGCCTCCACAAGCCCTGGTCATATGAGAGATGATCAAATACATTAAGTCTTCCTCATTTGGCGCAACAAGTTAGGCAGTAAAACCTGCTTAGATTTCCCCAGAGCATCCTTTCACTGCCATTTGCTTCTTTAAGAAATACTTGACCACGTGCAAAAAGAAAAGCCACAATTCTTTGGGAGTAGACAGGCATTGAGGGATGGGGATCTGCTGGCTCAGATAGAGTACTGAGCTGGACAAAAAACCCTGCTTTATTCCTGTCACAAGGTATCTATGACACCATGCAAGGTGGACAGTGCTCCAGCAGGCTTTGAAGAAGGAGAAAGAAGGAGAAAGAAGGAGAAAGAAGGAGAAAGAAGGAGAAAGAAGGAGAAAGAAGGAGAAAGAAGGAGAAAGAAGGAGAAAGAAGGAGAAAGAAGGAGAAAGAAGGATAAGAGCTGGGATCCAGCCCTCTCTGCTCTTCACGGGAAGGGTTGAACAACTTTCAGGAGAGACCAGTGTCCTCCAGGTGACTACTGGGGGCCTAAGAAGACTCAGCTCCCAGTCTTGGCACCGCAGGTGCTTCCAAGGACCAAGATAAATATGGGCCTGGGTGATTCTCAGCTTGCAGTGAAACAGGTCTCCTAAGCTCTGAAGTTTTTCCAAAGAAATTCATTCCTGCTCTTATTTTAGGGGAACCTGAGGTAACTGTGGTGAGAGGACACTGACCTGCAGCTGTTTCATCTGTACCCTCAACAATGTGGCAGAAAGAAAAACTAGCCAAAAAGAAACCTGGGACAAATAGCAAAGAGCCAAGTTTGTGTAGCTTTGCACCCATACGTTTTTGTACAAAGACTGTAAAAATGCAGCAGTGTTGTGCTTGTTAGAGTGGCTCTGAGTTGGTCATCCAGCTGCTGAAAAGCCAGTTTAACCTTACACGCAACTAGAAGAAGACTCCTCACTGTGCTGGCATTTCTGTGACTCTGCTGTTGCTGCATAACCTGGGCATAGGCGGAGGTCTACACTCCCGGTGTGAGGCTCAGGAACCTGCCACCAGCATCACTTAGAGCAGCTTCAAGGCTTTGTTAAGCAAGAGTGGGGACCAAACCAACACCGGCCAGTCTGAAGGTACTCTATCCTTTGGGGGGAAAAAAAAAAGGAAAAAAAAAAGAAAAAGAAAAAAAAAATCACTTCATGCGGGTATCACCACAAGTGCGCAAGCACCTCCTCCTCCTTGCTAAAACACAGGCAGTACAGGGAGCAAGCGCTTACTTCAACTCCCTGAGCCATGTTTGGGATCGCAATAGGAAGAGCTGACTCAGAAGATATCTCACACGGGGATGTCCTTAGCAAAGAGGAATAAGCATGCACTATGAGCAATTGGATGACCATGCACACAAATCACCAGGGAGAGAAGTCCAGCACAAGGATAATCTGACAAGAGCTGCGGATGCACATGAGAACCTGGAGGGAAAGTGCAATGTGCAGTCAGTGATGCAAAGAAGGGGGAAGGAGACGGGGGGAAGCATCCATGATCTGGAAGAAGAAGTGCAAGGGGAAGCGCATGCCCATGAGTCCTCAAGGTAAGACGAATTACAGGAGAAAGCTGCCTGAGAGGGTAGAGGAAAGGAATACAATTAATTAAATTTCAAGGGGAAAAGTGTTAGAACCAATTCCTGCAGAGAAACAGCAAATATCTACAGGAACTCAAAGGGAAAAAAAAATGTTGTAAGAAAATCCAAGGATAGAGTTTCCTCTGACTGCACATAAGGAAGCTTCACTTCCAGTTGACTTGCTGCCACTTATCTCTCAGTGATAGAACTCATTCATTCATTCTAAGCTCTCAAAAAGACACAGTGCAATAATAATTACAAAAAAATGAGTTTACATCCCCCAAAGCACGATGGTATGTGTATGGTGGAAGCTCCAAAGAAACTTTGTCAGGCTATGCTTAAAGAAAGAATGGAGGGGAATGAGGTGTTTGCGATACAAGGAAATAGAGAGGACAGCAAATGAAGGGGGTGGGGGGAAAGGTAATAAAACAAAACCAGGGAAATTCTGCTCATCTGGGGCTTGTTAGATAGTACATGACAGGCAAGGAATGCTGATGGATTGCTTTGCTGCATTTGGTGCCACACTTTCAGTGCCCTTCCACACTGACAGTGTATTTCCTTATCCACAGGAAAAGACACCTTTAGTGACACTGAGGCCGCTGGACCTGAGTAATCTTGCTGCAAGTGGGAGAGCAGCAGCTGCAGGGCTGACAGTACATCCTGTGGGCTCCTGAATTTCTTCTTCCCTCCCTCTCCAATCAAGCTAAATGAAATGGAGTCGTCTGTGGGTTTAGAAGTGGCAAGGGTTTAGCTTACTCCATCCCCAGGGGCCGAAGGGCTAAAATAAGAGCAAACGCACACAGAGCATTTGTGCACTTTACAGTTGCCACACAGACATCCCAAGTTGTGATACACCTTCTGAGTAGTCCCAGAAAAGGGGTTAGGAAACTACCTTCACTCTTGTTTTCAAGAAGGGGAAGCCGATATGAAACTTGGCATGGACATAACTTAAAAAAAAAAGAAAAAGATGTTGGGTTGCAGCCAAGCATTCAAGCTGGCAAAGCAGAGGTTCCCAACTCTGATGCTCTCACCGCCGGCCTCCCTCCCTGCTCCCGGGCATCAGCAACCACACCCAGCAAGATCCTCTTCTGGATTCCCTCCCCTCCCATTCATGATCACATAACATCCCCAGGGTGATTGCTCATACAGAAAAGCAACATGAGGAAAGTATTTAATGTATGTTTACATCTTTTAATATAGTGTAGCAGCTGGAATTGAAGGCAAAAAAGACAGGTCTCAGCACATGAGCGGCGTGGCTCTGCGCAGATCCCCCTCCTAATCATCGCTGCTCCCTGGACCACAGCTTTAGAAATCAGGCACTAGCCCCTATTGCCTAATTAGCAGAGCAGCAGAAAGCTTAGGAACAGGCATATCTTCTTCCTCCCTAAGTGGCCACTGAATAAATGCTATATCCCCAGTTCACAGCCCCTTTTTACATTGCTGGCATTACCAGTCCTTTGTGTACCCACATGCTGTTACTTAAATTGCTTCCATGTTTTCATTACTTGCCCTCTGTGCTGTGTGTATTGAAACTCCTGCAAGAATGCTGAAGTGGTATTTCAAAGCACTGGGGAGTACTGGAGATGTGGCTGAAATTATTATGCAACAAACTTAAGTGATTTTTCAAGTCCTGATGGAGATTGCTCCTCCTCAGAGGGGAAAGATAAATTGAGGTGCTACTTCGTGAGGTGCAGGACAACCCACCCAACCCACTGGAGATGCAAACACGGCACTTGCAGCTCAGGTTGTGCTCAGGTCTCCATCATTACATATGGGTCTATGGGGCCCCTATATAGGCCCTGCATCCATAAGCAAGATGGTAAACTCAAACAATGGTGCTGCTCCCATGTGCAAGGGAAACGTGTACATTGGACCAAACTCTCCTGGCAAAAATCCGTGGGGGACAGTGGAGTGATGCCAGCTGAAGGTCTGCCTCACTGGTTTAAATATGTTGTTCACTGCTGCTGCTACCAGTAGCTGCTTTTCTGGAATTTGTGCTGATTAAAGCAACAGACAATCAAACAGCGTAACTCTGAAATATCACAACAGCCAGAATCATTTAAATGTGACAATAACTTTTTCCTCTTAACCACTACCGCAGCTCTCAATGGTTCTGCAAGTACATGCAGAAGGTACCTGCATGCTCCTCTCTCACAGGGAAACCCACAACTGGATCAGATAGCTTCAGCTCCATTCCACTTTCAGCTTGCTCTTTCTCAAAAAATCTCTGTAACTTCCATGAGACACACACAGCAGCCTTGAAAACAATCGTGCTGCCAGCACAGGAACCCTTCTCCTACTGATTTCCAGCCTCCCTCTCCTGCGGTGCCTTTCATCACCCCTTGATACTATATGTTCTTGCAACCCACAAGCTAAGAAGCAGTTGTGTGCAAAAACCCCTTTGGCTGCAGGGATGCAGGTTGCCTCTCATCACGGTGATGCAGGCTGCAGGTCTCCAGGCATCAAACCCCTTGAGATCACAGGGCTGGGTTCTTCCAGATCCCTGCTGGGGACTCCTGTGCCGTGGCCCCAGCTCAGCAGCTGCTGCACGGCAGCCGTTGGGTGTTATGCTAATGGATGCGCTGGTGCGGCAACCCTCTCCCCATCTGCTCAGAGCATCCACCTGCTGGGGTTTTTGTTTTGTTTTAATGGCCAGATTAGGCCAGTGCTGTCACAAAGCGCTTCCAGCCTGTGCACAGGGTATGAACACAGCATCAGCCGGCTCAGACCTCACAGCACAGGTGCAAGCTGGACACAGCCACATTTGGGTCATGATCTGCTTTTTTTTTTTTTCAGACTCTTTGTCCTTCTGCAATCAAAGTCTCTCCCTGAGCGTAACCGCACTGCAAGGTGCTTTTTGTTTTTATTTTTTGCACATAATTTCTTTATAGTTATCGTTGCTTATTTAACCTTCCTGTATGTCCAGATGGAGCATACCTTCTGTACCCATGTGACTGGGTGATACATTGAAATGAAAGTTCTGATTTCCAAGCAGTCATATTTTCCACAGTCCATGAACAGTAGGCAGTGGTTTGCAAGTCCTTTTTTCTCTCTGCAGGGCCACCGAGGCATTGGTTGTGAAGCCTTTGCTGTCACTGAGCACGGTTTCACACAACCGCTAGTTCCCCTCAGACCTCTGCAAGTATTCGGGGGTGACGAGGAGTGGAAATAAGACATTACTCAGTGCTAAGAAGACAGTCCATCCTTCCCAACAGGTAGGAAAATCTCTTCACATTGTATTACAGGGCCAAACCTCTGGTCTGCTAAAAAAGGACAATTTTTTGCATGCACATGGAGTATGCCTTTTGACAGGATTCTGAGGAAAAATCCCCTTGATTTGGGTTTTTTTCTTCAAAGTCAGCTTCTAAGACAAGTACTCTCAGAGTGAGCCATATTAATCTCCCTGGGCTCTGCCTTGAGTCATTGGAAAATGTTGATGTTCAAAAAGTGATTTAGAGTTACCATATTTTTGGCCTGAGTCAGTCTGCTGAGGACACTGTCTCCAGGGACAGCCATTGGCAGTTAGCCTCCTCAGGGACTAAAGCAGCCATTTGAACATCCATCACACATACAAGTTAAGGGAAAAGTTGGGACCTTCCACAAAGCGATGGATCCAAGCTGCGTGAGCAGCAAAGCCAAGTCTTCCCACCGAGCTCTCATCAGTGGACACCTACATCCCAGATGAATTTGTCCAGGTTTTGGAGATACTCATGAGTCTATCAGCAAATCTGGGTTGCTGACTGAACTCATCATGATGCCTGAGTATTTCTAAGGAGGCAGAGGTGAAGTATTTGTATTGTGATAAAACCTCAAGCTGAACAAAACTTCTTTGTCTGACATTTATGACAGAAACCAACACTGTACCCAAAATAACATGAGCAGTCACTAGGTGTCCCTCCCCCGACCAGTGCTGCTTAAAACACTTCAACTAAATTTGTTTTAAAGAATAACTGTAGGGCACATCACTGAAAAATCAAGCCAACAGTGAAACAAAAGTGTGCTCCTGAAAACAGCTCCTACAAAGAAATGATTTTCTCTCTTTCCCCCTCCCTTTCCTGAACTACATTAAAAAAAAAAAAAAAAAAATCAACTTTTATCCAAACTTAAAAGTACCAAAATTTTTTCTCCAGAAGGATATTTCAAGAAAATGATACATATCTGGAAGAAAATGAGACTTATAATGGAAGTATTTTCTGAAGCATAACTATAGTGTTGCTAGCACAATGCTGTAATCAAGAATAATGAAGCCCTTCACACAGTATACAGGAATGGTTTCAATTGTTCACTGTGCACATACCTGTATTTTTAAAATGTAGTTGAAAGCTTTAAATGTGAAAAGACTCGAGCATTAGCACTCAGACACAAAGCAGTTTAGAAGTGGGCTCCTTCATTTATCACTCATGTAATGATTAATCTTAAATCTCAATTACACACAAAAATAGAAGAGGCCCAGCTGAACTTTTGATCCCTTCTGAATTGGTTCCTCTGAAGGATAGTTCATGATCATCCCTGCAGCATACACAGGATGATATGTGGTCTGTATTACCTCCTCTGCATCCAAGCAGGGCTTTGCAAACCTTGCCAAGGTTCTGCCACAGGCACAAACTGTTTGAGCAGGTTTAATCCTACCCTCTCCCTCTGTTTTCAGGAGAAAGAGGAAATACAGGAAAGAGTAGGACTTACTTACCTTCTTTTTGGAGTGTGACCTGTCCTCCTCTTTAGCTGTTTTGCTGTTTTTCCCAGCTCTGGAAAGCTTCTGCTCCCCAGGCTGCTTGATGGTGATTTTGATCTCAGGAGGGCAAATATAGTTCTCCAAGTTCTTTGGGGGCTTCTTGGCTCTCTTGGTGGTCTGGATCTTTAGTTTTAAACTCCCCTCTGTGAAGTTAGCCTCCTTGATGGAAAACTCCTGCTCCTCCAGGCCGTCTCCTGCCACCCATTTCTCACTGTCTGCATTGGAAGTGGAATCCACGTCTCTCCCAGAACCCAGCTCATCCTCTTCCTCGGGCTCCAACCTCTCGCTGCTCACCGGGATCCCTTTCCCCGAGCCTGTCGCTGGCAGCATCGTCTCCCCTGTGCAGCCTGAGGTAGGCAGAGGCTTCACAGAGGTGACGGCGGCTGGCAGAAAGTCTGTCTCTCCCCCCCTTTGCCGGGAGCTGCCCAAAGTCTCCCTGGGCTCCATAGCAAGACTGCAACACCCTGGAGTTTTATCAGAGGGAAGAGAGGCACGGGAGGGGATGAGGATAGGAAGGGCAAGTACAATCCTGGGGAACGAATGGTAACTGTCTGCCGAGTTCAACGTCCTGATCGCCCAGAGGCTGGAAAGAGCTCAGAAGAGGCCAAATCTGCCACTGTCAAAAGAAAGAAGAAGAAAAAAAGGAAGTTAGTACACGTACACACGTACAGAACATGAGTGTGGAGATGACTGAGATGGGTCATTCTTGGGCTTCCCCTGCAGCATCTCAAAGGCTTTCCTTGAAGCAAAATGGGAACAGAGGATGACCAGTGTTTCTGAGGGCTGGATCTGGTATAGCTAAGTAAGGAACTATAGACATGTGTGTTGCTAAGTTGATGAAAATGGATATAAATTAAAAAAAAAAAAAGGTGTATAAACACAAATGTTTTCGACTCTGGACCTGGGAAATAGATGAAAGGGTAACCAGCTCTCCACAGTCATGAAAATCTTCATTATTTCAATGTACTTGTGGTCACAAGGATTTTTAGGGGGAAACTAAAGCGAAGGCAGACACTTGCCTCAGGTTAAACAATAACCCAGTGATCAGAACACAGAAGAAATGGTGTTACCCTGTGAATCAGACAGAATCTTCAAGCTCCTTATTTCCCCAATTCCCAAGCAAGAAAGAAATGCCCTTGGCTGCCAGCTGTTCTGACCCTGCTTTGGATGAGTTATTCAGTATGTGCTGGACCAAGCACACACTACTTAAAGCCCAAGATGCTCCCTGGGATGCTGGAAGTGCCAAATGATCCACTTGGGTCTTTTGCAAGGGCAGGTCAGGGACCTCAGTATTGAGAGTGACAGAGAAAACTTAAACTCAATGTTTTCCAGAGTGCCTCATGCCCTTGGGTAACCAGGTCTGCTCTGTGGTAAAGGTTTGGATTAACTGTAGCAAAAACTGTGCTCTAACCCTTTCAAATGTGGGTGCAATTAACAACATCATAGATCGGATCCTTTGAGATAGAAGTACTTGTATTTGGTACCTTGGTCACAGTCAGTGGAATAAGCTGTGAATATTCAATTGAGGCAAAAGATATATCACTCAATGATACAGAAAGATTAAACCAAATTCCAAACATTCAGTTAAAAGAAAACAAGAAATACACATAAGGTGCTCTTGAAGGTGTTGAGGTGCTTTTATACACCTTTCCTAAAATCCCCCATAGAGACACCCCTTTACCCCACCCATCACGGTAAACTAGTTTAGGCTACAAAATTACCAGAAGAATATCTCACAGAGAAACAAAGATGTTTTTTACTACTTTAACAGAAACAGCTCCCCAGTGGATCAGAGAAGCATCACTTCTGTCATACAGAGAACGAAAGAAAAAGGCAGTGCCAGGAGTAGGTACTGGGAGTGCAGAACTACTCCTTCAGCAATAGCTCCCTGTGAGATTAGCGCTACTCCACTGCCAAGCTCCACCCCTTCACCAACTGCAAGCGAGATCTGAGCAGAGCCAGGGATTTCCCAGGCCATTCTTAGTAGCAATAAACCATAAAGGCGAAAGAAAAAAAATGATCTTGCCACCTATCACCAAATCGTAACAACGTTGTCAGTGTAGACTATTCTACTTTAAAGCACAGCTCATCAAGAAAAATGACATGCTCTTGTACCACTGGTTTCTTTCTACTTTTTAAAAATACTTTGCATGAGCTTAAAATTCAAAAAGAAGTAACAACACGCACCTTATATTAGTTATATACCCATATTTCCCTTGGACTATGGCCATGGGTCACTTGTCACTTGTCTGACCCTGGTACATATGGCTACTAACGGAAAGCCTTAAGCACTCTAGAGCTCCATGACATCGCTGGGTGACCGCCACCCAGGTCCAAGCAGACACAAATTCAAATAAATTTCCCATAAATAGTACAAGTTGATAGCCCAAGAAACAAAACAAAGGAACAACAAACAAACAAAACCAAAACAAAACCGTCATGGAGCCTGAACTGCCAACTGGCCTTAGAAGTGGTTTTTGTAGTTCACAGGAGACAGAAGTACACCATAAAAACACTTATGCTTAAGTTACACATCTTTGGGCAACAGGAAGGAGATTCATTTCCCAGAGCTGCTGCCACTTGTCTCATTTAAGGTGATCTTGAAGAACTAACAGACTCAAGGTCTCCTGCACACCTGCCTTGACTCACCCCGTGGTCAGCAAGTCTCTCCATTTCACCACCTGTGAACCAAGGATAAAGCTTACCTCATTCAAACCCATTGTAGGGGGAGTTAGTTAATGCCCCTGCATAGTTTTCAGCCCAAGTGTTTACTGTGTGGTAGTCACTAATTACTAACACAATAAATACATTAAAGCCATCCAGTTACAAGAGGCTGCTCCACCTAATTGACTGACCTTGCACCTCGCCTCCCCTATGCCCCTATGGAGGTGATGGGAGTCAGGGTTACCTTCCTCTTCCAACCAGTCCAATTAAAAAAAAAAAAAAAAAAAAAAAAAATTAAAAAAAGGCCGTCCTGTTTATCTGTCATTTTGTATTGTTAATCTCCTTGGAGAGGGACGTAATGTACACACACTCCTCAGCTGCAACACAAACATAAGGTGGTAAAAGCTCGGTGGTGCAGCATTCCAGGGAGTTACTGCTCTGGTATGCACGCATGTACAATGGGCACTCTGTGCTGGCCTCCACCCACAGGCTTTTAACCTCTCTCACTGCTGGTAAAAAGAGAGAAGGCTTCTGGCAGACAGCATCTAGCTCTGCAGGCAGGGCAGCAGGATGAGCCCACAGCCACCAAGGGTGCAAGGAAGTGACCACAGCCACCGTAGTAATGGACCAGCTCCCTTGGGACCTTGTGTCGAATGGATCCTGACACGAACTCATGGTTCTGAGCTGGGAAGAGTGTTTCAGGTTTAGAACCATTACCTAATGCTTTATGGAGGGAGAATAAAACACTAGGTTTCTCCTCCAAAGAGTGGTTGTAGGTCTTAGATCTCAGCTTTGGGTCATGATGCCCAAAAACACTCACCCTGTTTGGACGCATGCCTCCAGGTCGGTACAAAAAAGCAACAGATGAATAAAGTCATTGCATTACACTCATGTCAAGTGAGCTCACACTAAATCCACCTTAAAATACCACTTAAAAATACCACTTAAAAATATCCCTCGTGTTCTGCTGACAGCCTGCAGATGATGATATCACCAGACCCGCAGGTAGCAACAAATAACCTTGCATTCAAACACCAAGCAGAATTAACTGGGTCATTGTTTAAGGTATCTCCTTACTCTCCTCCAGGGTTAATAGTTACTTGACTTGGGTGCAGGGACATTATGCTTGTCTTTCTTGTTTGGGCAGGCTACCCGCACCTTGACTAATTAGAGAACCTCACTTCAGGCTTCTGAAAGTGTAACCTCTTTTGGAAACCTCCTCATCTCCCCTCCCCAGGCTGCCTTCAAGCAGAAGCGCTGAAGGGACAGCAATGAACATTTTTCCTCCAGCAGCTCTTCTGCCTTAACTGGCAATGTGCAGATCTGGAAATCTAGGGAGGAAGTGGATTTTCCGGGAGACCTCTAGCTCTATTTTAAACACCCAAGAGATGGGGGCAGTCTACACTTCTAAGTGTTCACCTAAACTGCCCTTTCAGGCCCCCAAGGCTCACCAGCATCAAGTCATGTTCAATAAGCAACTACAGAAGCATTTTACCATCCAAATTGAGCTCCCAGAGGAAACCGTTACCGCAGACTTCCTGCAGTCAAGTTAAATTTGAGGAGGATAATTCACAGGTGAATGACAACAAATTTCACAGAAGTTGGCATTAGCTCTTAATTAGAGAGAGATTCACACTTCCTCTGATAAGTACTGAGAAATAATCAAACGCCTTCATGCTCAGCCTTGCTATGGCTTCTCATACATCTCTTATCAGTTCCTCTAGGCACCTCAAACACACTTCTGGAGGCAAAGACCTGAGTACAAGACCTTCTTTTGGGTCACACTGGATGTTTCCCAGTAAGGGCTTTGAATACACTCCCTTCTCCAGCTGGAGGCAACTCCTCAAGTGTTCAGATACCACGGTTATAATACAATTAAAGTGAAAATTTGCTGAGGAGGAAAACAAAAGTGAGAGACTATGGTAGGGGGGGAGACATCCACCTATTCGGTGTTCTCCATTAAATGAAAGTGGGAACAATACTTGGCATGGCTTTTGCCCTATGCACAGAAGCAACCACATTAGTAAGAAGCAAACACTGATTAGGCAAATGCAAACAAGCCAAGTTCAGCTGCCCAGTGTTTGTGCTACTGCTCTGATTTGCTTGAGCACCAGCAGAGTGTTCAGGGTAATATTAAGAGATGCTGCCCAATTCCTCTAATATACTAATCCCAGCCACACCTGTAGCTACTGAAAATGCATTAATTTTATCCATAGAGACCAAAAATGTTCTATTGAACCGGTTGAAGTGAGGGGAAACTGAGGCACAAATCTGAGACTGTCATAGTGAACGTGAATTGCAGCCCACACCTTCTCAAACCCCACGTCTATCATGTTGCCTTTGGATCTCATGTTCTCTCATGTGACATACAGTTAAATCCCTAATCTCTGCAAAATGTTAGAAATCCTGGAAGCCTCTTTACACTCCATGTTTTTAAAACTGTTCACCACAAAGCACTGGAGGCTATACAGCAATATTTAATGATGAGCTATCACCTTTCACTCAAAAAATTCCCAGGTTGCTTCCTTGATTATATATGTAACTGCTGAAATGCGGCTGCCTCTGGGGTAGAAGCCAGTGGACAACCCACATTACACCCGAGGGAAAGTTTTGGTCAGAAATCTGCTTTTATGAGAAGTGTCAGTGAAACTTCAGAACCCTATCATGGGACATAACAGCCTGGCATGCAGCAAGCTGCACTGAACTCAGCTAACCCACATTAAGAATACAAAAAAAAAAAAAAAAAAACAAACAACAAACAAACAAACAAACAAAAAAAAAACAAAAAAAACAAACACCAAACCAAGAAACAAATCCAAACAAACAAAACAAAACAAGTCCAGTCATTTCTTCATTATTGTTTTACAAAAACACTAGGAATTTCAAGCGTGGTTGTGGTCATGGTCCATGCACTGCAAGATCACCAGCAGCACAAGTTGAATGCAGATCAGGAACAGGCATCTGATCATACTTTTATGGAATGCACCAAGGCACACAAGACGGGAGTTAAACCTTTCTTCATGACATCTTAAAGGCGGTTCCAGAGGATGGGTGACACATGTGAGCAATGAAGCCAGTGTGGTGCAGACAAGTGACACAGTATGACGGAACACAAAGTCTGCTGGGATAAAATTAAACCACAGCAAATTTATTTTTTTTTAAACAAATTTGAACCAGGAGAATGAGTTTATACTGGATCAATATCATGCACCAGTACCTTTTTGAATCTGATGCTCAGAGCCCTGGAGCTCAATTATCACATCTTTGGATCACAACCTCAGATACTTCCTGTGACCATGATACTCTGAAAGAACAACCCAGCTCTGGGAAGAAGCTGGAAAAATGATTATGACAGCTGTTTTCCATCCATGCTATACATCCCATAGGAAACAACCTCTCCCTTTCAACCGGCTTCTGTCAATGAGGACGGAAACAAGATAGAAGGACTTCCCCTTCAAGCAAAGCAAATGAATGTCATCTCAATAAAGAATCAGAGATGGCCAGGTGATGTCCAGATCCTCACCAGGCACAGCCCTGAGCATCCTGCCTTAGGTAATCCTGGGCTGAGCAATGTGGTTGACTGGACAATCTCCAGACATCCCTCCAACCCCAAACATTCTGTGCTTCTGTGATGTGGGTTTTTTTTACTATGTCCAGTGCTGAGCAAATTGGTCTCTCTACTGCATGACAATTTTAAATACACTGCTAAAATTCCTGCCTATGATATCACCAGATATAGGTATTTATAAAATAGATGTGGGTATACAACAGACACAGTATGAGATCCTCAGCTGAGAAAAATAATTGCAAGCAAAATGACCATATGTGAATGCCCGTAATCCACAGATTTTTTATAAGAAATAACTAACTAACTATGGTATGTGATTCATTGACTGGTTGAGTTAGATGCACAGGGGTTTACACAGAAGAGAGGTGCTTCCTCTCCATGTGGTCCCCTTGCCTCCAACACTGCTTTTGTTTCAGTCCTTACACCTCTGCCTCTGATTATGCATGGGTTATGCAAAGGATTTCTCTGAAGGGAAGGGATGAAAGCTCTCCCAGATGTGGTCTATCCACATGAAAACAAGGAGCAAGGATTAATGGTAGTTACTAGAACAGTAGAATGTAATCTTCACTTGTTTCTATTGGATTGGCCTGCCTCTAAGTGATACCAGCCCCCTGCACTCGCACCAGCATGACTGAGTAATGCTGACTGATGGTTCTGTCTCTGCGTGATGAAGTCCAGCAAAAGGAGCCAGGAAAAATTACACTGGAGGGGAAAAGACAAGGTAACTTAAAGATCTCTCATAGCCAGATGAGGCTGAAAGCATCCTCCCAAGATAAAGAGGCAAAAATAAATGAAAGCCCAAGCATATCCATAATTACAGAAGCATGTGAGTGTGCACATTACATATATGTGTATCTGTCTTCTCAACATAGAAGCATTAAGAGGAGATTACAGAATCATATTTACCTCCATAATTAGGTTTGAGACTCCATAATTAGATCAGATAGTCACCTTTTCTATGTAAATAACTAACTCGTACAGCACTGAAGGGAGGGCCAACTGAATGATTAAACAACTGACACAACCGTAGATCACAAGGCACATAAAACCAACACTGCACAAGGTGCAGCTGTGGCGACAGGTAGCGTAGCAAAGCACCCATCTGTAGTAGGACAAGAGATGCCCATCATGTTGCCCAAGGACTTTTACAAGCTCCTGCCTGAAAACTGTGCCAAGGTTTTATAAATCTACTCAGTTACAACCTCAAGCTCTATCTGGCTGTTGGGAAAGGGAGTATGGTCACCGGACATGTAAACACCTCCTGATGCTGACTTCTGGTCTCTAATGGGCCAACCTCATCCCACTTGTGCCCTTGAGACAAGTGCTGCTGCAGGACTGCCGTAAAACTGGGTTCAGTTCAATGGATTTACATTTCTGAATCAAGGAATAGTGTTTGATCCCAATGACATCAAGAGTTGGTGCATTATCTTTACCCATTGCCCTTGTGAAGAATAGGCCTCCAGGACATAAGAAAACAGAATGAGATGCCAACTGTGCTCCAGCTCATTATAACACAAAGAGCCAACCAAGGAGATTCGTCAGATCAACATCAGGTTGCTGAACTCCCAGACCAAGCGTGATAATCAAACATAATCAAAGATGACTTCTAAGATGATTCAAGACAATACCATTAGCAGTATACTGGTTGCAGCAGTGTGTACTACTACAAGGATAAAACTTATTCCATTAACAACAGCCATAAAACCCTTTGGGGAAAAGTATCAATATGCATGAGTAGAGGACTTCAAATGCTTACTCTATTCTAGCCAGCTCTTGCCAAGTGCACCATCCTGGAGGTAGTGGCAGCCACTCCAGGCTACAAGTGGAAAGTTTTATGGGTATTTAGGGAAAGGTTATTGGCACAGAGATCAGCCACAGAAAGCGAAATTCTGCACAGTTCCATCATCTGTGTTACCAAACTTTCCTAGATCAGCTCTGGTCTTGGAGAGTTGCCATCAAACACAGTAGCCTCCTTCTAACACAGTTGTGCTAGGACAACAATCTCTGCTTCTCCCTCTGATCAAACATTTCCCTCCGCACCCTGAAACATGTGGAAAATTATTTCTTTATATAAATCACTAATGAGAGGTTTATTTTTATTCACGAATTCTGCCACAGGACTCATCTTTCCTCCTCTTTTTTTTTTTTTTTTCCTCTCTCCGTTATTTCATTTTGCTTGCATAAGTACCAAATACAGCAGCTTTCCCTCCCTTCAGGAAAAACAAAGAAATAAATAAAATGAAACAACACATCTGATAGGGAATGCACCAGGTTTTGGCTCAGCATCCATTCCTCAGAGCCATAAGCAATGGCACAAGGAGGACCAAAAAGGGTTTGGTCCAGAATCTATCCTGTGTTCAGTCCAGAGGCTGTACAAACAACACATCCCATGTTACTCAATTCTGCATTGTTCGAATGAGATTAGGAATAAGAAAGATTGGATATTTTCCATGCAGGCTTGCACTGTGCATTTCCATGCTACGTAAGTGGTGGTAACTTACTTGGTGCTGTACAGTGTACCAAGCATCCTTGGCATCAATGGGGGACTGTGGGCATATAGGGGGCATGGAAGAAGAAGAGCAATAATTTGGGGTGTTTAGAGGAAGGAATTGAGACTGCTTTTCCTTGCAAAACATGTTAGTCCTTTGGCTTTGAGTGAGAACAAGTGTCCGGGTCAGCAAGAAAAAAAATAAAAAGAAGTGCCTTTAAAACCTCACAGACCGCAGAAGAAAAAACAGGAGGAAAAAACAGCGCAGGACACAGGTGGGTGTGCCTGGATGTGCACAGGGCAGAGAGCAGAACTTGGTACCAGGACGGTAACATTAAGAGGCATAAACGTTAGTCTGGAGCATGCTGGTGGGAAGACCCGAGGCCAGGAATAAAGACAAGGTAACAGACAACTGCTATGGGCAAAGGAAAGGAGAAGCTTCGCCTCTAATGAGGTTGAAGAGGAAGCGGTTGCAGAAGTGCTGGGAGAAGTTGAGTCAGACGGGAGATAAAAGCCTGCTGAGTACCTGCACGCCCAAAAAGCCTCTCCAGATGAACTACTTCACTGTACTCTGTGCAGCTTTGTACACATTTGACTCCCTCCCTCACTCACTCAATCCAAACAGGTTTGGGAGCATGAGGTTTACAACTCATATCTCTGTTTAAGGAGGACTATTACTTTGAGTTGCTATTCCCTTGTAATGCCACTGACTTCAGGAGGATGTTAAAGGTCAGAATAGGGTCAGAATTCAGTGGAATCCCAAGGTTAAGTCATTCATGGGTGCCTTCTCTCTGTGTTGTTGACATAGGGGTCTCTATTGCCTAATCTGAGTCTTTCACCTAAGTCTCAACCAAGCAAAATTTGGTCTGTGGGCTCTGATGGGTCGAGACACCCCTGAACTAAGGCATCCATATTGGAGATGGATGCAGGTTTGAATCAGGTCTTATTGCCTACTTATGGCCATATTGCAGCTTACTGCTATTTTACTGTTGCTCACACTATTTTTTTGAGATGTTTTCTCAAGGGCCCTGGGAGGTCTCTTCACTAAGCTAAACCTGAAGAAAATGTTCTAGCCTGAAAACCACACTTAAAAGTTGGCATGTTTTTAGAACAGATCTCTCTTCAACTCTGATAAATGGAAGGAAAAGCAGGACCTATGTTCCTGTGACTACCTCCTATGATACAGAACTGAGATCTAATGTAAACCAACACCCATAGCAAATTACATTTGTGACATTTATCCATCAGGATTTGCAGGGACAGCACGCCTCTGTTTAAGTCAACTGACTGAAAGATCTCAGCCAACTTTAGGATGCCTACAATGACAATTAAATTGTCATGGCTTTGGAAATGGTGACCTCCATTTTTTCTTGTACCACTCACACACCAAAAGAAGACAGATGCCTTCAACAAGCCCTATGTTTATATTCATTTATCAGCTCAAAGTCCAGCAGGTTAGACTGCTGCCCTCTTTAAAAGCATGTGGTTAGAATAATTTAAAAGGGAAAAGTGGTTCCTGTTCTTCACTTTTTCTGAATAAATTGGGAAAAATAAGGAAGAACTGACAGCTGGAGAGAATTTACTCAGCCTTTCAGGAAGAAAATTGCTATCAAGCAAAGAGAAAGCATGACATTTTTCAGCCCATTAGATGAAGGTTTGTGGAAGTTACAAGGACGTGAATATATGGGTTAATATTTTAAATTGTTTTGCAACCTTAGGAACAATGGGCATGTATAATAACACTTTGCCCAGATAGCTGCTGTAGCACTTTACTGTATACAATCCTGTTTGAACACCTACTAAACTCTCTCAGGTAAGCTTCACATCTCTGATCCCTTCTCAGAAAGAACTGAGGAATTCAGAAGAGAATTATTCCCTTGTACAGAATTCTATTGAATCCCCACTATAGAGTTACATAGAAAGGTTTTAGAGAAAAGAAAAAGAAAAAATTTATAAATAAATAAATAAATAAATAAATAAATAAATAAGCTACAGGAAGGATTTCCTTGTCTAGCAAACTAATAGGATTTCAGAGGAGTTTTGGAGGAAACCCCACTGCATTCTCCAAAGCCAAAAGTCTAACAAGACTAAGGAGAGGTAGGCATGGATCACAGCCTCATTTCAGAATATGCTAGGTCTGGAAACACACAGGGAAGCTGGGCCAATATCCAAGCCTTAAAAATCACATTGGTAGGATATCCAGGATACGTGGATACAGATGGAGGAAAGACATGCTTGTAATGCCTTGCAGCTTGACCTCTGGTTTTAGTATCCTCATTTTCTCCCTTCCATCTTAAAACCAACTTTCCCATCTGCTGAAATACCAGGACAGAAACTGAATGATTCATTGTACACATATATATCTCTCATTTTTAAAGGTTAAGGCTTACAAAAATATCAAAGTAACATAAAACCTCAGGCTTCCAATCTTTAACCCATCTCTAATTTTGAGGTATTTAAGTGAGCTCTGGGTTACCCCATGCTTGCCTACTACACATTCTTCTGAACAGCTTTCCCAAGTGCTATTACAGGAGATACCATACTGCAGTGGAGGGAACTTTCTGCTCATCACTGTCACATTCACAGAGCCTTAAACTGCCCAGGACTGCACAGCAAATTCACAGCAATTCACAGAAACAGTGAGAAGCCAAATAAGTCTCACCCAAAACAGCTTTTAGCTACCACTTCAGTGCTCCACTCCACCGGCCGTTTGCATCCCAATATATCATGCACTGCAGAGCCGAGCCTTGGGCCACGTTGTGCTCTGGTATTCACCAGTGTGGATCAGAGCCTCACCACCACCTTCTGACCTTGTCTTTTCATGAAAATTGGCTTCTCCACAGATTGAGTTTGCTTTCAAAAAAGGTGGATCAGATTCACCAGCCCTACATAGAAAAGACAACTCAGGCTCATCCTTACCGTCTATATAACCCCCTTTTCTCTGCAAAACCCCTGCACTGGATGCACACAGACATGAGCCCCACCACTGTCACCACTCAAAAGCAAGAGTAAACCTGACCCCGGGATCTGCGAGCAACATCAGTGACCGTATTCCCAGGGTAGGTCTCTGGCCACCTTCCTGTTTTGGCACCTGTGCTTCAGCCCCATCACTTTCCCCTCCACTTCTGAAGTTGGCGGGGTCATCACCACATACTACCAACAGCACAGGGGCTGGGTGAACAGGCAGCTGGACAAAGATCATAGAGATACAGAGACCTGAGACCTCACAAATATCCCCAGCTGGACTGGGAAGTAAAATAGAGCTGTAAAGATCATAATCAAGCCTGGATCAAATCCTTGCAATCCTCAGGCTGTTTGAGGTCCAGAGTTTCAATTTAGACTTTTGGAGAGAGAGGTGACTAACCCGAGAACAGGTCAAAATTTTCAATTTCGTAAAAGACAACAAAAGCCTAAATAAAATAATGTCAGAAAATTGTTTTTCATATCCAGCTGCCCCACAGTTTACAGTAAAAGCTCATCATTGTGTTTGGACAATCTGTGCTGCAAAGTAAATCCCAGTCCAAAAGGGCAAAATAGCCCCTAACTCTGCTCTCTCTCAAGAGCTGATAAACAGAAATTACCACCTCCTACTTCCTTCACACATTTCCTCAGCTCTGAAAAACAAGTTGCATTATTCTCTGACTGCTTTTATTCAATCTAAGAAATGATTTTGCCTTCCTTTTTTTTTTTTTTCTTTTGCCCCCCTCTATTTATCCCGTTCGCTTTGCTCTCTCTATGACCAGTTAAATGAGAATGCAGAATCCAGGTGCCTGTTGGGGACCTGCGTATCTTCCCAGAATCCAGCAGGTCTCTAAAACCAGGTGTGAAGACGCAATGAACTTTTGAAGCTATATCAAGTGAAACCTTCACATTGGGAAAGGAGAAAGAAACCATCTCTAAGGGTGTGAACACACCTCAGATGCAACTGTGCTAACAACGCAAAGAAGGCAAAGAAGTCCTAACCTTTACAGTTTGGACATCGTTTTCAGATCTGACAGTCCCCCGAGGCTAAAACCTGAAGTTGAGGAGTTTTAAAACCTATCTTTAATCAACATGACAATTTCCAAAAAGGGTGAGTAATTTTATTTCGTCAACAAAAATAATGGGAAAAGAAACTGTATTTTTTTAAATTTTTGCATATTTTTATATATCAGGTTGGAAAAACAGAAAGTAATAAGAACAGAACATCTAATAGCAGCAAAACCAGTTCCAGTAGAAGCCACAAGCCCTACAGTAAAACACTGGGAACTTTCTCCGCTGAAGTTCTCTCACAGATTCTCGCACTTTTGCTCGGCTCTGGACTAGCTCTAAACCTTGGATAGCTGCTGCACTAAGAGTGCCCAGACTTCCCAGCAATTAGGCTAGATCTTGCCATGCATTTCGCCTGGCCACCTGGCTTCTTTATGTACAGATCTACTGGCCTTAACTCATAATCAAATGTATGCTTAACTGTGGCACTTACACACTCAAAACTGTGTGCCTATATGTTCTGGCAGGCAAAAATGACATGCCAAATTTTCTGAATATGGCTTAAATCCTGTTAGGTTGGCCCTACTGTGGGCCATGGATCACAGAGCACATTCAACATCATCACAGACCCACAGATCACAGATAGTCCAGAGATGGGTAGCTAACACGGAGCAAGAAAGACCCCCTAGGCATACAATTAAACAAATCAGTCATCAATTCACTGGGAGAGCTTTCATTTACATCACAGCAATCTGTTGGAGCCCAGAACTGTTTTTACGTGGTTCATTAGACAATAGCCTTTCTTGCTACTAGTTGGGTCAAGAGTCAAAACTGCTGTGTAATTGCAAGACTCAGAGCACAAGGCCAGAGTTTTTCAGTCCTGAAGGGTGTTGTCCAAAGGGGAAAGAAAACAGAAGGGAAAGATTATGTGTGAGCAATTGAGTCCTACTGAGAGGGGCAAAAAAAAGAAGTCACTGAAACTGGGATTAGCCAAATCTTGTAATGGAAAACAAGAGTCCTGTTGGTAAGCTGGCACTTACACCTATGAGATGTGTGTGCTGGGGGAAAGGAGCTCAAAGGATGGGTCAAAACAGACCAGAAGAGGAGATTAAGCAGCATCTGAAGCCAAAAAATGATGGTTGGACTTTTTCACGCACTTAACTCCTCGAGTTGTTTAAGCACATGGCAATAGCAGTTATTTGAAAAGAACAGTTCCCAACTTAATCAAAGTACATTATTGGAAATGATACTGAGGAACCTCAGTAGAAAAACCGAGTAAATATAAATTCAAGCTCAGTTATTATTATTATTATTAATAAATTGTGGCCACTGTTTCTTTGTTTGCCAACAACTATCATAGTTCATGGCTCTAACAAACCTAGCACACCATTTTATTACATTTCAGAGAGTGCATCCTTCTAAAATGATAATGTGTTAATAATCTATGCTGGGCTTTTTGGCAGGAACCGAAGAGCTCAAACAACTTGAAATAACATCAGCAAAAAATTATTTATTCCCCATCCCTAGTTGCAGAGAAAACAGAGGTTTTCTTGGCTCAGTTACTTCTCAATAGATTTCTGGTTTCAATTAAAACTTTGAGTCTGAGAAGTTAGGAAAAAAAAAACAGCCAAAGCCAATAAGAGATGGAAAAGAAGTCTCCATTCACTGAGTGTTTCTGCTTTTTTTTTTTTTGTTCCCTGCTTTTACATAACCCTTCTGAGTTAAGATCACAGATTAAAGTACAACTTCATTGTTTGGAGAGGTTTTTCTCCTTTCAGCTAATAATCAAATGGAGATGAAAAATGTTTCTCCTTTGAGCAGAAAGAGCTGCTGACTGAGGGGAGTAATCTCAGCGAAGGCCGAGGAAGTGCAGAAAGGTGTGGGTGAAATAGCCACTTGCACATTTTCCCTGATAGACATTTTTTTCTACCATCTGCGATAAAGGGTCTTAGACACTTGTTTCCTCAGGTTCGTGCTATCGCTGCCTAACGTTAGATGGCCGATTATATCATTACTGTAGCCTGCACCAAGTTAGTCCTGGCTGCAGGGGCTGTCGGATCAATAATTATTCCCATTTGGGTCCATAATATTCAACACGGGATTGGATTTGCCAGCAGTCCTTTACCCATGAAATCCTCCTGTCAATACGAAAAGGATCAAATTACTTTCCCTGACAGCAGAGGACTAGTAGGCTCAGCGCTTTGCTCGCCTCGCACATCCTTTGCGGTTTGACAGATGGACACACCAGGCATCCCGGCGGGTACCCCCCGCCCCGGCCCGGCCCGGCCCCGGCACGGCCACGGCGGCTAATGAAACACCTCTGCTTGCGGGGGGAGCAGCCCTGCCCGGCTCCCCCTTGCCTTCCCCCCCATCCCCGCCGGTCGCATTGGTGTGTGGCGGACTCCTCCCAGTGCCCGGCTCGGCTCGCCTTGCTCACGGCAGCCGCCTGCCCTCACCCCCAACCCCGCGGCGGGGGCACCGCCATCCCCCCCAGCACCTGGATGGGTTGGCAATGCACACCCCACTCCCCCCCGCCTCGCTCCCCAGTCGCCTCCCATGCACACCCTCCTCCGCGGGGAAACCCCCCGCATCTCTCCTTGAAAACCCGCCCGGGGAAGGGGGACCTGCCCGCCGGAGGGTGTCGGGCAGGGTCCCCCCCACCTCAGGCGGCGGCTCCCGGCAGCGAAGTGCCCTTTTAGCATCAGGCATCAGGCCCGAGATTATCAGGGACGTTTATTTGAAGCGGAAACGAATCGGAAATCCTTCTCTCAACTGCCTTTTTAGACACATAAATATACACAGGCAGGGGCAGGCAGCGCGGGGACCACCAGTGCCCGATGTGATGCACACACACACACACTCACACACACACACAAACAAACACACCAGGAAACAAGGGCGGGAGGGGGTCCCCACCTCGCCGGAGGGACCTTATTTCCCACTGCCCGTCAGGGAGACCCGGCAAGGAAGGGGTGTGAGTGTCTGTGAGCGTGTGTGTGCATGTGTGTGAGAGTGTGAGTGACTGTGTGTGCACAGAGGTGGGCAGGGAGCCTTGCGCCAGGGCTGGAGTTGACAATAGCCGCCCGCGGCTACAGGCTGCGTTTTGTCTTGTCCCCCCCGCCAATACAAACACCTCCCGCCTCCCCTCGATAATATCGGCGATATTCAAACCGCCCAAAGCTGAACTCCACTTCCACCCGGGGGGAGGGGGAGAGAGGGACCACCGGGATCATGGGGGCGGCAATCACCCGCTTATTAATAACGATTATTAAGGCGCCTCACTTCGCCACCGAGCAGGGGGAGAGGGGCGTCCCGCATTGCTAATTACTCCCCCCCCCCCCTTTCTCCACCCCCCGCCCCCTCCACACACATACTTCTTTGCTCCTGCAAATATCTGCTTTTCGAGGCTGCGTGTCCTTTTCAATGTCAAAACAAGCGCGGGGCCGCGGCGGCCTCCGCGGGGCAGCGGCGCTTCCCGCGCCCCCTCGCACCCAGCGCCAAGCATCGCCGCGGACCCCCAAGCACACACACACACACTCACACACACTCACACACACACAAATCCCCATAAGGTTGCGATATTGCTCTCTAGCTCCACTTAACCTGCAATTTACGAAGCGGAGGGGGCTCCCCCCCTCTCCTTTCCACACGCACACACATAGCTGCCACCTACCCCCGGTACCGTCGAGGAAACACAGGCTAGCAAAGCGGGGCGGAGGGGGGGGATATGGAGGGGTAAACGCGTTATACAAACTCTTAAAAAAATTGCAACCCCTTCCCAGCAGCAAGATCTTAAGACACCCCCCCGCCCAGCCACACACATACACACACCCCCCACCGGTCACAAAGCATGGGGAGGGAAGGGATCGGAGGGGGAGAGGACTCACATGCATTGCACAGCGGAGAAATATTCCTTCCCCCCTCAAATAAATAAAGCCCTTTCCGCGCCATTGCGAAGTCACAACACGAAAAAAAAAAAAAAAAAGGAGACGACATTAACTTTTGCATGCAGACGGAAAAACGGGGGGGGGTGGGGGTGGAGGGAAAAGAGAGAGGGGTAAAACCCTCCTGCAAACCGAATCATCAGGACAGACCTTTCCTCGATGGCTCAGGATTTTTGTTGCTTTTTTTTTTTTTTTTTTTTACTAACCCATATCCCCAAAACGGCAGCGAGGGCTTCTTAGCAGCTTCCTCTTCTTTCTTCCTCCTTCTCCTCCTCCTCCTCTCTCGGATTCCCCCCTTCTTGTCTCTTCTCTTTTAGATCCCGGTTTCAATCCCTCGCCACAGCCCCCAAAGGTGCTTTTGCTTGTGTTGCGGCAAACCCATGGCGGTGTTCATCTGTCAGATTAGGGGAGCGCACGGCCGCGCAGCACACGCAGAGCGGAGAGGGAGGAGGGAGGGGGGGAGGAGGGAAGGCACCCGGAGAGAGGGAGATGGACGGACAGACAGAGGGATAGATAGCTCGATAGAGATAGATAGATAGATAGATAGATAGATAGATAGATAGATAGAGTGAGATAGAGCGAGAAGGGGGGAAAATGGCGTCTTGGAAGACGGAATCCCAGAGTAAATCAAATTAACACGCAACACCCAGAGCAGTCCCGGCTAATTTTAGCAGGATCCAAAATAAAATGAAAAGGAAAAGGGGGGGTGGGAAGGAGGAGAAGAAGTGGGGGGGGGGGCGGCTGAAAGAAAGGAGACGGGGGAAAGAAGAAGAAGAAAAAAAAAGGGAGAACAAGAAAAAAAAAAAAATCAATGCACTGGATAAAATCCTGGATTTGAAATCGATGTTGCTTGTCTCTGATTCTCTGGTTCTCTCGCTTTTCCTTGTCTTTTCCTTTTTTTTTTTTTTTCTTTCTTTTCGGAGAGGGGTCGTTTTTTGCTTTCTGTTTGTTGTTGTTGGTTGTTTAGGGGGCCTTTTGAAGGGGGCGAGGGGGGAACCGTTTTCGGTTTTGCTTTTCCCGGCGAGCAGTTTAAAAAAAAAAAAAAAAAAGAAATGAAAAGAAAAGAAAGAAAAAGAAAGAGCAAAACCCCGAGACGAGAAAAAAGGCTGCTCTGGCGGCGAGGAAGCTGTTCGCTTTATTCTGGCTCTCTCTCGTCTCCGGAGCGGGCCCGTGCTGGTGCCGGAGCTCCGGCGGGTGCGGGGCTGCGGCCGCCCCGCTCCCCCCGCCGCGCAGCGCCGAGGGAGGGCAAAGGGGAGGCGGGGGGAAAAAACACCCCCTTTTTCTAACGGGCACGGGTTCGGTGCTCACACATACACACACCCCTCCTTGCTGAGAGTACAGTCTCGGAAAGGGGGCGTCTAGGGGCTGCCTTTTTTTTGCTCCCCGCTGTATTTCCCTTTCTCTCTTTTATTTTGTCTTTTCGTCTGGTTCCCCCCTCTCTCCCTCTTCCTCCCTGCAAGGGGCTGCGATTTGTTTAAGCAGATCTGGGGGGTCGATGGCTCCGTTTACTCTCCCCGTGTTTCTCTCGCTCGCTCCCGGAGTCTTGCAGCATCGGGGCGGCAGCAGGGTGGGGGGGCGGGGGGGCAATATATGGTAATGATCAGGCTCACACAGACACACACACACACACACACACACACACACACACTTCCACGCACACATACGCACACTCGGTGTGGCTGCAGTGCTCAGCCCTGGGTTAATGTACTCAACAGTGCCACTACCTGACACAACAGCAGCAGTGATGGGGCGGGGGAGAAAAGGCAGAGAAGGTGAGACTCAGGTTAGTGGTACTTATCCCACTCCAATCTCTCCCTCTCCCACGTTTCCCCCCACCCCAACCTTTTCGCAGCACAACCCCTGCGGGCTCATGACTTATGCAAGAGGTTTTTTGGGATACAGTGACTGCTGTTCTGACCTGAGGTGAGGAACCCCTTTCTGGGGCTAGGGGAGACAAGCAACACATTTTTTAAGGATTAAAGCTCCCCCCACCTCTCAATATAAAGCAGTAGCAATGTCCAAAATACATCACAAATTCAGCTCTGGGTCAGAGGAGATGTACAAAATCAAGTCCTTGGGCTTTCACTTTCCCACTCTTCTTCTTCCAGCAGTGTGGATGACCCTGATGTTTGGTTTACCAGTCTGGCAAACTGTTACTCACAGGACTAAAATGTTGACGTGCCTGTGTAATCACACAGGTGATGAGGAGGAACCCACAGAAAAAGGAAGGTTTGTGCGATGGAGCCGTGTAAGTGTACTTACAGGTACAGGTAACATTGTGGGGGAATAGGGAGCATCCTCCTGGGTACCTCTACATGTTTGATCCCCTGTAGAGATGGTGCCACAGGGATCCCCGTCCCAGAGTGTTGAAGGAAGCTCAAAGTACATGGAGTTTCTCCCTTTTGTTCTGGGATAAGTGATAATCACAGGCCATCATACAAATGACCTGAATTCAGGGTTCAAGCAATGCAAGGACTACCTGGGTTGACCCTTAGTAGCCATGAAGGTTTATTGATATACCACAATCCTTTACATGTGTAGCAAAATGTCTACAACAGAGGTTTCAATCTGGAGCCAGAGGGGTAGGAGGACTTCATGTGCTCCATGAGACGCCAGCGCACCCCTCATCAGCCCTTAGCAGGCTCAACTATATGGATGAGCATGTGTCCTCAGCCCCACAGTGCTTCCTCATGCTTTCTGGGAAAAGCTCCTAGATAAAAATCACACCAAGCCATTAGTTCCTTTTGTATATCTCTGTATGATTGACCTCTGCCTTGATGCCTTCAAATCCCAAGCTGATGGGTTTGGATAGAAACAACAAGGCTTCCTCCTTCTTTCATTGTCCTTTCTTCCCAGCTTCTCTCCACCAACAGAAGAAGACAAACAAGCAAATCATTAAAACACACAAAAAAATGAAGACTTAACAGATCAACCACACCTCCACCCTAAACAAATGCATAACCTGAAAACTTTTGAATCACAAATGTCACACTGAAAATGTTGACACTTCTGATTGAAACCAAACAAGAATTGTCATTTTGAATCAGCACTTTGACATGGCTTGTTTCTTTAAATTAAGTCACTCAACTGGAGCTACATTTCGTCATTTTGTATCTAAATGAAACAAAAAGAAATAGTTTCAACATTTATTGGCAGAGCCGCCAGTGACATTTTCATGTGAAGAATTCTGTTTCAAAAAGTTTTGGCAGGTAAAGCCTATGAGTTGAAGAGCTCCATTGACCATTGTCTTCCTCCTTGGAACAAACTGACACATGATTATGAAATAATTGGCTGGATTGGATTAACACAGAAGACCAAGTTATGGACCAAAATACTAAAAAAAACAAAAAAAACCCAAACCAAACCAAACCAAAACAAACAAAAAACCAAACAAAAATAAACAAACAAAAAAGCTTTTGATTTTGCTTTGCTAGAAAAACTGATTTGTTTAATAAGTTCAGGATAAGAAGTTTTTTTGTGAGACTTCACTATTTTTGCCTTGTTTTTCTTTTCTTCTGTAGAGTATACGTATACATATACACATACAAATGTATCTAGGCAGCCCCATTAAATTTCAAACTGAGAAGTTGAATTTGGGAAGCAATCAAGATAATGACTTATTTAATGCTCACTTACTATGAAAACATGACGGAGTCTAAAAAATAATAATAAAAATGCCTCAAAATTACTAAAGGAAGATTTTTATTCACACAAAGTTATTTTTAGACCTCTTTTATGTATAACAGGGGGAAAAAAATAATCACACGTGGTTACTTGTAGACCTCAAACTCTGAAAAGACTGATCAGGATAAACTTCATAAGCAGAAAAAGATCTTTTCCTTTGAGTGGTCACCCTGTATGACATGTGTGTATAAATCATTGCAGATCAGGGTTGACATCAAAGGATTTTTACCTATGGTTTTGTCTTCTAGATGCAGAACATTTTACTTAAAAAAAAAAAAAAAATCTCCTTCTGATTCTGCTGTGTGTCATGGAGTTCATACAATTTAAGCAAATAATCTGAAAAAGGAAATTCCCTTCTTTTTGTTCTTTTCACTTAAAAAATACCGTGACATTCATAAAGTTGGTTTGATTCCTGCAGTGGACCTGAGATGAGTTTCCTATTTGTGTCTAACAATCTGTACATAACCTTGACTGCATGAGACAGCCAGATGTTTTATAATGAAGGCCATGAGTCTGTTATTTTTATATAAATAGCATACTGAGCTTAAAGTGTATACCAGTCTTTCTAGGTTCAAGGTATTAATTAATGTTATGCGGAATTATTGAGTGATTTGTAAGTTAATGTGAAAGAAAAAGCACATCTTGCAAAGCCCCCAGTGAACACTAGCAACATCTTATAAGATCCAAAAATACAAAGAAATAATTAAAAATAACTATTCATAATTATTTAAATCAGACCAATTTCCTTACGTGTTTTTGCTTTTCAGTTGCCTAACATTCTTCTGAGCTTTTCATAGAAAGCTCTGTCTGTCTGTCTATCATCTATCTATCTTTTCATAGAAAGCTCTGTCTGTCTGTCTATCATCTATCTATCTATCTATCTATCTATCTATCTATCTATCTATCTATCATCTATCTGTTTATATACACATAAACTCTCAGACATACAACATTTAGCAATTCATTTTATTCTACTATAGTGTAAGTGATGAGCAATTTAACTCCAAGACAGATGAAAACAGACAGAAATATGCATGCATTCCAATCCTCCAATTTTTTGCTCAGGAATTGGAAATTCAACTGTTTTCACGATTTGCCCCAAAATAGAAATAATAGTGATTTTTAAAGTTGCCCTTTTATTGTGTAAATCCCTCAGACATGTGGTATCAAGTTTCAACATTGTTGTGTGTACAATGGTGGGCAAGAATCAAAACCCAGGGCAAAAGAATTGGAAACCAAGTGCAAAACTAATTTTAGAAGACATAAACCCTCTTTTTTGTTTGATTCTCCATGGGTTTAGTATATTTATACTCCCAGTATTCCCAGACTATATCTTTTGTACATTATTTTGATAATTGAGTTTGTTATCCGTATCTCAGCATCTTCTTGATATTGACAAAGACTGTGCTATGCTCACTACTGTCCAAAAGTAAAAGAGGATTTTGTCTCCGATTTCTCAACCAGGACAATTAGAAAAACCCTTCATAGCTTAGCAGTACCTTAATCAGTGTGGGAGATGACTGCATGTGTAGCTCAAGTTCAAGACCAGACTTTCTTACCTATCAGATCTTTCCACAGCTTTTTTTCCCGCTACAAAGCCAATGACTAAACATTTCTTTGTCATCAAGCAGTATATAAAAATTGTAGGACTCAATGATGCAGCGCTTGCTGACACACCAGCACAAGTCCAGGAGCTGCCCTTTGCTCAGGCTGCTCAGACACGCAAGTCCTTTTGAAAACCTTTGAATGTTAGCGTCCTGTAGCTCTTTCAACATGCATCAGTTTGTTACTGCTCTTACAGTTGAGCTTGTGTTTTGCAGCATTTCCTGAGCAAACAAGTAACTCTGATCTCGTAAGCACATGAAATTCTTTCCCTCATAAATAACTTCAGAGAAACTGATTACTAATAAGTATCAAATCCTATCCTGGATTCTCATGGGCATTGTTGATATGTGATGGTGTGGATTTCAATCACAGTTTTCATATTCATATCAATTTTGCATGTATATGTACATATAGCCTTGAATATTCATACTTATATATATTTAAAGCTTTACAGACTAATAAAGAAGTAGTAACATGAAGAAGAAGCACAACACATTAGCAGAAATATAACATCAGTCAATGAAACACAGGACTGGCAGAAGGAAATTTAAAACTACATAATTTAGGACAGGGAGTGAAAGGAAATACTAGGTCTACTTGAGAATTCCAGGTATAAAGAATTGTTTCATTTAGCTAGGAAAGTCATGAAAGGAATTGATAACTAGAAGCTAAATTCAGAGAAGAGATGACATTACAATGAAGACATACATGGTTAACAGTGATTAATCATCCCTGAAACTCAATAGGAGGATTGGTAAAAATCAGCATCTCATGACATTTGCAGGTTGGAGACTGTATGGCTTCCTAGAAGATGTGTTCTAGCCAAGAAAAAGTAATTGTGTTCAGGACAAGAGGAGACATGAAATGAGTTAAGAACTACTTAACTGACAGATCTCTGAAAGTAATTGTCAATGCAGAATTATTGTTGAAGAGGAGTGTTACTTGAGGTTTCCCTTATGATATTCATCAGTAACCTGGAAGTAAATGTAAAAGTACTCCTGATGACATTTGTAGATGACATTATGGCTGGTGAAATAGTAAAGACTGAGAGTCAAGGGCAGCCTGATTTAACAAACTGCACTGCCTGGCTTGGGCAAACAAAAAGGATTTTAACACACTAAGATGATAGTTTTGCTTCTTGTGAACACAGACAAAAACACTATAATGTGCGGTACTGCAGCCTGGACAAGCATGACAGTATGGGTTTAGAGTTGGACCCTTGAATCCAAAAGTACCCATGTGATCCTTAGCTCTACAGCCAGATGACTTGTGGTGTATGGCACCAGTAAGATTGAACTCCAGAGGCTGTTTATGGGTCTGACAACCACACTCTAAAACATATGGTGACAAAACTGGAGAGGGTACAGAAAAGAGCCACAAAAAAATTATTGAGGGCTGAAGAAAGTGATTTATAGGGCAAGCATTGAAAAATTATGTTTAGCTATAAGGAACAGATTTGATTTCAGGGGAAAAATGTCTTGTAGGCAAGGAAATTACATGGTACCAAGGGACTGGAGTTAGGTACCTAATTTCTCAAAGAAGCAAGACTGGGATCATTCCTCCCTTCAGCATTTCCCACATGAAAGTTTAAGTGACCCATACCCATTGTAAATCCACACAATTCCTAGCTCTGTCCACATATTGCAATGGAAAGATCTCACTTAAGGCTTTGGGGTCCAATTTGTGGCTAAGTGTTGCATTGCCCTGCTGCAATTCTGGGATTCCTTTCTAGACATAAAGTTTCATGAAATAAAATAAAACTATTCTTTAGTCTAAACCAAACTGAAACATCTATGAATCCAAAAAGCTACATTGTCCTTCCTGGCTTGGCAATCTTTGAAAATGAATTTGCAGAAGAATCTTGTATGTGTCTCCTGAACTCTGAATGACAGGAACATATACACAGTGCAGTTCTATGAAAGATGACATATAGTACCCAACAAAATCTTACTACTCCTTGTTCAAAGTGGCCATCCCATGGCTGAGAAAACACTACCATAAGGTAAGGACAAATCATTACTTTTCCTAAGAAATTGTGGAAGCAATGAAACTGGAGGTTTTTGCTTTTACTGGGTTTGGCTCAGAAGATTTATCCAACTCAGGGTGGTCTTACTGGCACAGGAAAGGACAGACACTTGCCTTCATGTTAAGATCCCACTGGTGATGTGTGATATTATCAGTTACATTTCTACACTGTCCAAGTCAGAGCAGATATTTGAACCTTGTCTTCAAGATATTTCGAGTATGACTCAATTGGCTATTGCTGGATGGGTCTGCCATTGTATTTTATTTGTCTGCTCTGTTAGGCACAAATAACATTAATTGAATCAGAAGTACTGGATTTCTTTTGTACCAGTATGTTCTTAAGCCTATGGAGAAGGTAACAATTTTAATTTCTCATGAAAAAACACAGAATGGCCTTGATTTTATTAAAATTTGAAATATTCTCCCCTGCCTCAAGAAGAAAAAATATTCCACACCAACAGTCTTCAGAGAATATGAAAACATCTCACACTTTTTCTCTGTGAGGGCCAGTCACACAGTAGGAAGCACAGAATATGAGATAATGTCAGCAGTCAGGGGGTACATTTCACAGGTGAGCTGAGGTTGGCATCAGAACTTATTTGGAAGAAAAAAAATGAGAATGCTCACATGCTATTAGTAACGTGTAAAATCCTTCAGATGAAAACGGGTAATATCATATGAATATCTATTCATGGATAATATCCATATGGAGAATATCTAGTTCTCAGTACCTAGGCACCTTTTTTATCTAAACTTATATCATCTTAGCTGTTCCTTTCTTCCCAGAGCTTCACAAAACTTGACACATGGATGCTCTATATGCCTAAATTATTTATCATTGTTGTGGGACACCTGAAACTTTTGAAGATGGAAACTTGAGGAACAAGATGTGTCACATTTCAGTGTGAAGCTCCATCTGAACGATAGTTTGGAAACATACATAATACTTTGGGGTGTCTGGCACCGTATGTGTGAGTGAAACTCTGCCAGTGCATGCACAGTGAGAAGGAGACTCCACTAGGCCAGAGTGCAATATTCAGCAGGAGTTATTACTGCTATTGAGCCCCTGTCATTTGTGCTGGTTCTCATCTAAGGGACAGCACCTTTAACAGCCAGGCAGTTGGTGGCATCAGACTGGTCAATGTGCTTGTGGGACGCTCGAGCCTCTACAATGGCAAACGGCAGCACACCCAGTAGAAAACAGATTATATTTATGAGTGCCAGGTCTACAGCAGAGTCTCAGAATGCCTAATTCTTCATTTTCTTGTTTTTGCCTATTAATTATTATTCCATGACATCCCCATGGTGTTATCCAGCCTTGGCATCGGACGTGCGGAAAGCCCCTGAGTCACACACAGCAGAATCAGGCGCCAGCCAGAGTGACCCTCTATGCCCAGCCCGAGGAAGAATCAGGCAGGAAACGCTTGGTCTACAAAATTGACAGCTGACTGATTCCCCGTGCTCAACTTTTTAATTCACACCTAGGTCATTTATCAATATTTTCTTATCTCAGATTTTCATTGTCAGCAAATTAAATTTGGAGAAAACTCCAAACTGTGTGGTTGTGTGGGGTTGACATGAGTGGGTTTTGCCACATGGTTATAGCACTGCTTTGCCTCTTTCACCGCAGCATTTTTTTTTTCCTGCCCTTTCCCCACCAACCTATTTTTTTTTTTTTTTTTTTTTTTTTAAATTTATTTTTCTTTCCGTTTTGGGCGGTTTTGGTCGAACAACCATGAAGCATTGCCCCCTGCCGGCAGGTCGGACACCTGGCTGCAAGCGCGGGGTGTCCGTGTGTCTGTCTGCAACGGGTCCTGCAGCGCCTGGGGATAGGAGAGGATTAAAAGTATAAGCATCCAGCAGCTCGATATTTAGATTTTAGAAAATAAAAGAGAAGAAAGTCAGAAAGAAATAATCAGCACAAAAATGTTGGTTGCATCAATAAAATTTAATACACAAACACCACAGTTTTCCTTTTTTTTTTTTTTTTTTTATTAATGCTTTAAAATAATAACTGACGAAGCATTTCTTGCTCCAGCTGCACAACATTGTGCTCATGCAGCAGCATATGTGATTGAGAGAGACTTGTGCAGTCCCATTGTTCATTAGGAGCAAAATGCAGACTAACAGCATGGGTGGTAAAAAGTCACTGACAATAAAAAATTGTTCAAGGATAGGATGCAGCTATCTTAGGTGCTAATTTCGCCTTTGATTGTAACAGGATCTGAGCAGCCCATAGTCTCACAGAAAAACATTTGTACACACAATCTCCAGGACTTGAGGGGACTCCACTGCTCCCATTTTAGAGTCAAGGAGATAAAACATAAAAAATGAAAATTCTTTACATCAGGTCACAATGGGAGACTTAGGCAGGAGGGTTTGAATTCGTTTTTGTACCTTAGACTCATCTCGCTCAGCCCACAAATGAGTTTTTCTACCGCTGAAGTTTATACCAGCACTGTCCATTTTAAGCTGTGAGAAATTTAGGTAACAGAATACATTTTAACTTTTTTTCCAGTTCGACAAAACTCTGCATCTCAAATAAATTATATAATATAGAGCAGAAAACTTCTAGTGAGAGCAAGTTAAAAATATAAGATTTTTTTTTCTCTCCATCACAACTCCTGTTCCCAAATTACACTTGCCTTGCTCAGAATCTTAGAAAGCTGACACAGAACAAATTGTCCTATGTAAATTGCAAGTTTCCCCTCTGATTGACAGCAATCCACAAAGATGGACTAATTCCAGAAGAAGTCAAACAAAGATTGTGTCATAACTATTAACCTAATTTTAAAGATGCTCCAAATTGCTGTAGAGTTGTCAGCATGTCCTTCATATAATGCTGGATGTAAATCCAAAGTATGGGAGCCAGACAGAGTACGTGTGAGTGGGATGTAGTGGACAACAGGTTGTATGTGTGCAGTTCTGTTCATCTCACTACCGCAGCTTGTGTTATGGGGGACAACCATGTATTCCTTCATGTCTTCTGGAGACTTTTGTCTTGAAGATATGCAATGGGAGGTCAGGAATGTGACCAGTTATGTTCTTTCTGACTGTTTTGGTTGCTGTTGTCCTTAAAACAAAGTAAATCATTAAGGGAGCATGGGTAATTATTTTTTTAAATTTGTATAAGGGAAAGTAAGAGGGAATATGGGCTGCTCTAAAATTGGTATTGTCACACAGCTGACTTGACTGATAGGACAAGAGGAAATGGCCCCAAGTTGCACCAGGGGAGGTTTAGATTGGATATTAGGAAAAAAATTATTCCTAGAAAGGGCTGTCAGGCATTGGAACAGGCTGCCCAGGGAAGTGGTGCAGTCACCATCCCTGGAGGGGTCTAAAAGGTGTTTAGATGAGTTTCTTAGCGACACAGTTTAGTGCCAGAGTGAGGTTACAGTTGGACTCAATGATTCTAAGGGTGTCTTCCAAGCAAAATGATTATATGATTCTATTATTTGATTGAGCCACCCCTCACTGCAGAGCCATGACTGAGTTTCTCGAGGTCTCCCTTTGCAATTGATAATGAAACTAATAGCTGCCCACAGCTTAATATTTTTCTTGCACTACATATGTTCACTTTTCGTCCTTAGATTATTTTTTTCTTCAGTCTCCATCTGTTCTTTTGCCTTTGAGATACTTTAGTTACCATGGAAATGACAACATCATCTGGATGGGTGGAGCTTCATGCAGTGTAAAGTTGGTTTCCTATATAAAGTGATTTGCAAGGTACAGGGAGGGATGACAAAAATGTAGCATTTAATGAGACAGATTTTCATATTTTATGTGTGCAACAGAGAGACACCTGTGTGTGCTTGTGAGTGTGTGAATCTCAATGTGCATGTTCCAGGAGGTGGCACGTGTTTTATTTTTGCTCCACCGGATGAAATATTTCACTTGAGTCTTCTGTGCCTGCTTTCTTGCAACCTTTAGTTGTAAGTTGGGTTTATGTGTGTGAGGCCTATTGTAAGGCACTTTCTGAGTCCTGTGATTGTCAGTTGGGTCGGGCAAGTTGGAAATCTCAATCCCTGGAGATTTGTGTCTTTTGTCATCATTGCCATGAAGGAGAATAGGAGGAGTTAACATATTGGGAGGTTGTCATATGGGCATTGTTGTCTGATTATGTGTGTGATATTGCTTCCTTGGTCTCTGGGAGTTGTCTTGTATCTTCAGCAAGTCCACATGACAAATTATGCATGATGAATACAATCACTCAAAACAATAATACATGGATATCACACTTTTCATCTCAATGAATCTGACAAATCCAGAGCAGAGTCCTGTTTATACCAAATTAGACCTTATTTCAGTGGTGACCCCATGGACTTTAACACAGTCCCAGAAGCTGTTATCCACTATTAGCCCCCATTGCATGTGGCAGTATTGATTATATAGCTTCATGGAGACGAAGGTATTTTAGATGAATAATAAGAAAAGGGCCAGATAGGTCAAAAAGATGAGAACTTGGCTTATGAAACTTAGTATTAAAGCCTGTATATTCTCCAAAATGCTTTTAGGCTAGTTCATATATTCAGTGGGTGTCTCTTCAAGAACCTGAAGTGCTCTTTGCTTGTCTAATCAGGTATGTGGATGGGTCCAGGGGATCCGTCATGAAAGAGGTTTTAATGCAATTCCCACTGAGACCAAAGGAACAGGAAAGTGCTAATTCATCAGAGAATATGCAAACACAGGTTCCTGAACACAGTCACATCTGACTGGCTGGGACAGAATTCAGTTCTTTTGAAAATTTGGTGGACAAAGCATAAGGATCTCACAAAACAACAGGGATTCTCATGCAAAGTCCATGAGGATGACATAGATCTGTGCTTAGAGTTTGCTGAAGAGAAGAGTTTTAGGTTAAATCCTTAGATTCTCTATCCTAAGCATATTTTATCATGTGGCTAGAGTGATACTATTTGTTTATTTCTATTATGGTAGAAGTAACTGCAGCTATTTCTTATTGTGACAGTTCTTTCAAGACACAGCCTCTCTAGCAACTGGAAATGTTTCCCATGGGAAAAAACAAAAACAAAAACAAACTGAAAAAAGCTACCACCACCACCAAAACCAGCACTACCACCACCAGCAAAACCAATCAAACAAACCAACCCAAACAATCAAAAAAACACCCAGAAACCTAACAAATCCAGCAGCCAACAGTCAAAATCCTTCTCAAAGGCACATTGCAGCAATAAATAAACTTGAGAAACAGAAACTGGTGGTGGTGGTGGGTTTTTTGCAAAAATTCAGGAAAATCCATCTTTTGGTCCAGCATCAGTGACAAAATCCGGAAGTCTCTCTTAATTTCTTTTTTGTTCCTTGGCTGTGGAAAGCTGGAGCATTCACATGTCAGGGACCATCCTGGCTGAAATACAAGCAATTGCACCAGTAGTGAAGAGCATGACCTGTTATAATTGGTGCTGTGAACTTTTAGCTGGGTGGCGATAGGCTTCCTCTCAGTCTGAAGTAAGTACAGAAGGAGTGCTCATCAGGCAGACTCATCAGGAGTAAATAAGGGCCCAGAGGGAAAAAAAAAAAGCCTGGTTTCAGACCACTTAGATTTGGGAATGTCTGAAGCGCCACATTCTCAAAGGCTATCAGCAGCTGGGGATGCTTCTAGCCCTGTGGTGTCACGCTCTCAGCGTGACAAACCACTTAATAAACCAGCAGCTGCTCCCAGCGTCCATTTGTTTCTGGAGCAGTTTCCATCTGAGCCCTTTGTGGAGTGTGTTGGAGTCATAGAAAAATAGGGCTTTAAGTGATCGTGAGGGGTCACCACTGTCAGCTCCACTACTCACTGGCGCAGCCCATGCAGCAAGCTCCAGATCTGAGAGGACAGCTTTGAAACATCTTGGGCAGACACAGGCAGGAGCAAACAAACAAAAAATCAAATAAAAACCCCCCTTTCCTGCTATAATATGATCATCTAAGAGCAAGTGGGGATTCAGCAGTGGATGACCTCTAGGCATCTCAGTGGTGCATTTCAGTCCTTTTAGCTGGCTGGTTTTCTTTCCACTTAAATTGAATTCACTAGGGTTGCTTCAGAGATCTTCAATCACTTTCCCTGGGGGTCAGTTTTCCTGAAGTCTCTTTAGCAGAGACTTCAAAATCTAGTGTCGGGGCCTTTGTCAGGAGGGTTGGCCACCTCTAGCAATGCTCCCCATGAGACCACAAAAATATGATATCTTCTAAGGGAAGAGAGGAGATATTCCTCATCCAGGAGCTCAGCAATCATCTCCAACACAACATACACATGATCCAGATCCAAAGAGAGGTCAGACATGAGGAGATACTGCCTAGTCCTAGATGTACAAAAGAGTTTTTCTTACATTAAACATATGGTTGTTTCAACATAAATTCTCGTTGTCTCCTTCTTTTGACCTGATTCATAGTGGAAATCCAGAGTAACTGAAATTAATCCAAGTGCAGAGCCTAGAACTCAATTCTGATCTCCATTCTGATCTGTTCCCAAGATGAAATCACAGCGGGGTAAGCAGATCCCTAATCTCCTAATAGCTCTTCACCTCACACTTTATAAGAGGTGTTTTACAGCTTACATGTAGCAAGAAGAAAAGTAGGGCTTGATATTTTTTCTGATTTAAACCTCTATGGGAATAAGCACTGTAAAAGGTTTAAAAGTTTCCAGTTTGTCATTAATGTATCTGTTTTTAATGAACTATTTGTGTTCTACATTGGCATTACAGTCATGTGAGCAATCTGCTTCTTGGTCTGCTAGCCAAACCTCTTAAAATAATATGAATGCTTTTCTTTCAGGTTATTCAGCTTTTAAATTTTTCTTGCTCTTTACCCACCAAAACAGTAGACTGGGAAAAAAAAAAAAAATGAATTCACTGTTTTTGTTACTATTTCTTAACATTAGATAAATAAGGAACTAGAGAATGTGAAAGTAAGAGATTTTGACATGAAGACACAAGTCTTTTTTGAACAAAGCAATCAAAGCAATAGAATGGATGAAATAAGGATTCACAAATCATTTATATATATATAAACAATTTTTTTTTCCCTTCTAAGTACATATCAGATTACAAAATGTGACCAGGATCTAATTAGGATCAAGATATTGAACTGGCATTGAAAACTAAAGTGAAGGTATTGGTATGCGGGCTTTATGTATTCAGGGTTGCTTTGCCCTTGCAGGAAGTGAGGAGAAGTGGTTTGTATCAGCTGCACCCTGTACATTATTTTTTAATTTGTCACCAAACGCCAGGAGTCACAGTAATCCATCCTGGAAGTGACAAACATATGATGCCATGCAGCCTGATCCTGTGGGAGGAAGGGTGGAATTTCCTAGGGGTGCAGATGCCTCAAGAACAAGGACTTTTTCTAAGCCTGGAGTCTCTTCCCGGTGGTTCCAGGTTAGTGATGAATGGATCATGATTTCAAGGCTTTACACCATTTAATTAGTCTTTGTGAGTAATTTCTATAGTTTTTATTGTGAGTATGGGATGCAACGGGACCATAGTGGATTTAAACTGCAGTAGAAATCATTGCCACATACAGAAGACTAGAGTTTTTTTATCCTCAATTTACTGATTCTCTGCATCTGTTACTTGTACCCTTATTTCTCACAATCATGCATCTGTCAGAATAAATTCTGACCTTTAGCCACACAAAAAATTATCTTATAACAGGATTTACAATGAAAATGTGTACTCATCTGATGAAAGCCATTGGAATGGCAGCCATTCTCTTAAGGGCAGGATTAAGGTTACAAAAGCAGAAGGAACATTGTTATTTCCTGACCTGGTGAGTGCTGGACAGTCCAGCCTCTGGGTTATCTCACATCCTATATGATTTATCCATAACTATGAATCAAACACAAAATCTTGTTTGCTGGAGTTTTTCAACAGTTGTTTGTCATCCAGAGACGTTGAGCGATTTCCATGTCATATGGCAGTATCTCCTCTCCTTCCTCACACCCCATTTCAACATCCAGGTCTGACACATTTGGAGCAGAAGCAGAACCATGACCCATCATGTCTGAGATCCTGCTCATGAACACAGCTATGAAAAATGAGGTAGCTATGGGTTTGTTTCTGTGGATCCACACACAGTAACATGCAATTACACCAGTCCATGGATGTTTAACGATGTGCTGTTGCCAAATTCATATCTGGGGAAAAACCCTGCTTAGTTGGGTTTGACCCCTACCCCATATTGCTTTTGAGGTTGAAGGGGTCCTTGGTTGTCTGTTACATTATGGTTCTGCAATGATGGTGCACCTAAACCCATAGCTCCTCCTGAGGTTTGACTGATGTGCTTTGAGCATATGGACAGTGTTAAGGCTTTTTTGATGGACACGGGAAGCACCTACTGCATAAAACTGAAAAGTGTTTCACCCAGACTGTTGCAAATCCATTGTGCTTCTGTACCACCAGCTGATCTTCCTTCAGGAGAGACACTGCTGCTGGTCACAGCAGTGTTTACTGCAGGCTTAGGCGGGGTTGTAGCTTCCTGAGAAGCAGAAAAGAGCAGTGCAAGCTGCAAAGATTTACAAAACTTGACCTTTACGTCACGCTTGGGACTGGTCCCCCATGACCACTACATCCTTTGGTTTGAATTCTAGATACTCTTTCTGGTGCATCTTTTCTCCAGGTGTCTTGCGTCTAATATCTAGCATTTCTGTATCTGCTCTTCCTCCTATTCTAAACTTACTCTTATTATCACAGGAGCACCTGTGGTGTATAAGAACACAACAAAAGCACTTACTTTAATTTTACATTTTAATTCTGGAACCTTTGTTATTTTTTCTTGAGGCAAGTATATTGTTTCCTTTACCTATCAGTACCTTTACACTCAATTAAGCTGGTAAGAAAACACATTTCCTGTTCAGGAAGAAATGTTGTGTTTTTTGAATTTGTTCTGATTTAAAATTGAAGTTCTAGAAATTTCAGAATTTTCCATTGAATGAAAATTCTTGCTAAAAACCTCCACCTGCCACAGTTTAGAAAGACCCAAACAACAAAAGGATTTGCATAGACAGATTTCAGACTGTGCATTTATTATTGTAAAAATAGTATGACAGTGATTCCAATTCAATTTTCCACATATGGATTTCTAATGCTGTTTAGAGTATCTGGGATACCACCAGAGGCCTGAAGTATACTGTGCAGGATTTCTGCCCTTCTGGAAAAACCCATATAGACCTGGTGGGGTGCTCAACAACCTCTCAGATGGCAACAAACATCTCTGTATGGGTAATGAAACAGAGCTTTGAAATTGTGTGCATCTCATTTTGAGGGACTCAGTCTAGGAGCTCAGTCCTACCACCACTTATTTGCTGACATTTGATCTCATGCATCTCATTCAAGTATTGGCACTGTGCTGATTTCAGCATGTGTGCCCATGTCTGAGAGATGGTCCACTAAAACTTCTCCAAACGAGGGTGTAGAACTGTGAAGCTTTCCTGAGTGCCTAGCGCACTCTGAGTGTGGACCTTGATTTACATTTGACCTATTTATCCTTGTCACACTGCTAACACTAACAGCTCTTGTATCATACCAGAAAAAATACAGAACAAAACAAAACACTTCATATCATGTTTCCTAAAGCCTTGTAAAGTCTGTGTGGGATAGACAACTTCAGTGCTGAATATACACACTCTAGTGTCTGTTCAAATAACTAGGAAAAAAAAAATCAGGTATGTAAATAAATAGAGCACAGCAGATTAAATTGAACTGTGTTACAAATTCTGGACTCACTTTATTCAGAGTCCAGGTCATCACTAACAACACGGCCTTGATAGTGCTCCCTTCCCTCTTTCGACCATCTCTTTTAGGTAAAGCCTGTGACCTTGGGTAATCAAATTCAATTTGCACCTTGACTTAATTACAGCCAGAAGAGCAGAGGGTGTAATATGATAACCGTCCACATCTTTATCATAGCTGAAAACAGGCAAAGTAATCATGTAGGGTGGCTGAAGTAGGTGAGGCTGGGAGTAATGAGATGGAAAGTTTAGATTGAATAACAAGACAAAATTACCCACAATACGTTCTTCTGGGCAAGGGGTTGTATTAAGTCTCAATTAACGGCAGTATGATCTAATAGGACCACAGCTACTGACAGCATTATGGTCCCTTGGCCTATTAAATCATCTTTAAAATGAAACGATGGAAAGCTGAACTGGACAAACCACTGGTAGCTGTAATATAACGACTAATTCTGTGTTAGAATCAGAGTGGAATAGATAGGTAATTTCCATGTCACTCATGATAATATATTGTACCAGGTAATGATATCCACCAAGCTCTGTGTTTGTGCAAAGATCCTTGATGGCATTTTCAAAGCTGCTTAAGTGACTTAGGAGTCATAATCCTCTTTTGAAAACCAGTATGGTAATTTAGGCATCTAAAACCTATTGTATCATCTAGTGAGAATGAGATTCATGAAGCTTGGCACAGGATAAATGAGGCCTTTTTATATATTTTTTTTAATCTTTCCCTCATGGCAGGGGCTTACCTGCAGTTTGCAGTGCAAGCAAACCCTAAACCATGACAAAACTAGGATGAAGTCTGCCGAAGTGGCATTTTGTGAGATATTTCTTTCTGAATGTGTGTTCTAATGTCACTGGTATTACATGAATCAATGTATGTCACTGCCAAATGTAAAACATCTTCGATGCAGAAACAAGCTAGTGACAGACGAGCAACCAGCTCTGAATCTTCATGTCACTGCCATAAGCCTGAATGCTATAGAAATATAGAGCATCAAGGGTATTATTACAATTTGCATAAGTAGAAAACACAGTGATTAAAAGTTATCAAAGAAAGCTATCTCTCGGTTGTCAGCTCCACAAGCAGATTCTAGCGATGTCTTCACAGCTCCTTCATAATAATCTCCATAAGTTCTTTCTAAGAGCTGCATTGAAGAAACCTGTCATTTACTCTGCATTTCACCAATTCAGCTCAAAGAGATGTGCCAGCTGTGATCACTTGGAGTCAGAACTGCTGTGTTGCAAAGCATCACTACAGTTGCAGGAAAAACGTACCAGTTGGAGGTTTGGTGAACCCAAAAGTCATGGGAAAAGTGGATCTGTATCACCCATAGCACCCTACCATTGCATCAGGAGATGTACTGCCCTGGGAGAGGAGAGCTCTGTCTCTGGTATGCGATGAACAGGGGCACTATGTAAGACAGCATTCCTTGTCTCAATGATGTCTTGTCTTCTCATTTTGTGGTTTCTGCTGGTCTCTGGTGTGGAAGCAGGCTGGGCAAAGGCTGTGGAAAGCAGTGTAGGTTGTACCTCCTGGTGCATCTGGAAACCTGACGTTTTGTTGATGATGAGTAAGTTTTCATCTGATTCAGTTTTCCTAATATGTACTGCTGAGTGCTACTAAACTGAGGGGGCTTAGAAAGCTCTCTCAGGCAAGTTGATGTCACTTCTATCCTAAATGTGCCTTGGAAAGACAGAAAATGCCACTGTCAGTCAAACAGGAGGTTTTGTGGTAGAAATAGACATTGAAACATAATTGGCTCTTTCCATGGTGACGTTTCTCTAATCTAGAAAGCATCTCCTGATACACGTACACTTAGGTGGCTGAGCTTCCATCTCCCACACTCAATTTTTATTTTTTTTTCTTTCTATCCTTAATCTCTAAGTGCAAGTGTTTAATGTAGACCAGTTTAGCACAACTGTAAATTGGTGCAATTTTACTCAAATTTCTAGAACTGAGACCAATTTTGCATCTCTTTTTCTGTGAAGCAAAACTCATTTGCTGAGGCTAAAAGTGAAACCAGCTCTCCTGCAGAGTCAGAATCATTCTGTGGACTGCGAGTCCTGCCAGTGTGCTTTTTCCCCATTTTCCATTTCATTACCCTTCACCACCTGATATCACTGGGTGTAAATCACAAACAGTCCTGTGACAAGGTTGTCTCAAAGATTTGGGCTTCTTGGAAATGTCAGCCTATCAACAGCTAGTGGGTTCTTGGGGCTAAGTGGGTTAATTACATTTTCTTCTATGGAGCCAATTAGAGGCTGATAACATTATCGCAATTATCTGATTAAACTTTTGCTTGCCGTCCTTAAGAATTAGTTCCAGTCCTCTTCAGACGCTAAAAAGCATGAGGCTATGAAACAAAGGTAGTGATGCCGAGAACTTTCTTGATCCTGTCATTGCCAAGAGACCAGGTGCCAAATGGTTCAGGTCTTCTCCAGCTGGGAAATCTGCATTTGTCTGGACTGTAGAAATATAAGAAAATGACACAGGGCATAAGTAGGACAAATAAAGAAGAGACTCATGGGCTTCAGTGATCCAGGTTATGTTTCAAGCCACCTTTGCCACGGCACACCAGAGTCAAACCTCAACCTCAGGACATCTTGATTAAACTAAGGATCTGTCTCAGTATAGTCGGTCTCTTGAACTTGACTTGATTTGTTATATTGCTAATCTCAAGTCCATTACATGCAGAAGCATTTAAAACTTAATTTACTAAGGAAATTGTGAGAAAGATAAACAACAAAGGAAGAAGGAAAAAAAAAATAGAGAGGAAATTCCAAGATATTAAGGTATGCTTTTGAGGACTAGAGATATGTGAGACCTCTCAGTGTGAGTTAATCTGAGCGGTTTTCTCCATATAACTGTGATGGAAAATAAGTCTCTTGAAGTTCGGAAAAGCGTGTGGTTAGACTTTCTTCCAGATTTTGGAACCTGAGGGACTTATCTGGGTTCGATGATGACAATACCTGAGCACCTCAGCTTTTATATTTAAACAGATGCAGATAACTGTATTATTTCCAGATGAAACATGGAGGCACATAGAGCTAGGTAATCTCTAGCGGATTTACCCATATCCGATAGCAAATCTGTGACAGACACAGAAAACAAACCTAAAGTTTACCTGGCCCACAGAGACCTTCTCATCTGTAATTTATCTGTAATTTATCTGTAATTTAGTCCAGGATTTTGAAGGTTCGAGCAATGCATGCAAAGGACTGTGTCTCTTTTAAAAGAATGAAACACCATTGCCCTGAGTCCTTCCAGACAAGGGCTAAAGCTCTGTGGGTCACTGAGCTCAGTTTTTCAGTGCCTTCTGTTTTCTGCTGGAGCTTCAAGACTGAACAAACTTCATGATTCGGAAGAAATCCTCAGCTACAGCTTGGCTGCTTGCACAGTGACATCATGTGGAACTGCACACTGGTCCAAATCCTGACAGGATTCCCAGACAACCTGCCTCAGCTGGGTTTGTAGCTCAGCTCAAATGAACCTGGCTTCTGCTCTCATTTTCATCTACTTCCCACGCCTCCCATGTTTTCTCTGGCAGCAGGTGTCTTTGGTGCCCAGATCTCATAAAACCTAAAGGTGGTCTTAAACCACGTCGCTTGATCTTGGGTCAAGATTCAAATTTCCAAGCATGTCTGAGTCCAAAATTTCTGTTATTTGGCCTGACATAGATATGAAGTCATTCTAGAAAAGTGCATCTGGAAAACAGACAATTTCTGATCATTCAAGAGATGTTTTGGATTAGTGGGTACATCCATTTCTGCATCTAGCATGAACATTGGTATTCTAATATTTCACTAATGCCTGTAAATGCAATGGGGTTTCTAGGTCTTACCAGGGCACTAATAGGAATGAGCCCCATTTTTGTTCTCAGTTAAGATGTGACATTCAAGCCCCACCCCCTCCCCACGCCCCAAAAAAAAAAGAAAAAGAGTTCTTATATTGCAATCAGGTTTACTAACATTTTCAAGGTTATGAAGCAATCTGTTACAAAACTGAGAGCAGGACATGTAAATCCAACATTTTATTAAAAGGGTGGAGCACGTCAATAGAATAGGGGATATTGTCTGTTGGCAAATGCTATGGATCAATGTGTTTTATTCCTGGATACATGTTCATGTGAAATGGGGCTAACTTTCCTCTCTGTCAAATATAATACATGTGGTTCTGGCAACATCTGCTTTGTTTCACTTCCTAGAGCTGTGGGACTTTAGACTCAATAAGGTCTTTCCAATTCAAAGAATAAAAGCTCCCAGGAAAGCTAGCCAAGAGCCCCCGTTTTTACAATAGATTGCTTGGCACGTTGCAATCCATTCAGCTAAACATTTTTTTTACAGAGTTTGAGAGCACTGTGTGAATACAAAGTACATGACTTTTGATTAGCAGCTTCCCTTGGAACTCTCCTTCTAGGAGCTCTTATTTGATTTCATCTTGTCTCAGGTAAAGAAGAGAAACAAGTAGAAATGGCCTTTGACCCACTGATTAATTCTTTGCTTCTGTTAACTATTCCTCCATCAATGTTATTAAGTGGCAGCATCCGAGGATAAATAAGCAACAGTGTAAAGACGCTTAAGTGCCATCTGTCCTTCCATTGCTAAGGTTCTTTTGCTCTTTGAGTTGATCCCTTGGTCTCTTTTTTTTTTTTTTTTTTTTTTTTTTTAAATCTTAGTAAGAGATTTGCATGCAATATGATTAAAATACACAGCTGGCCAATTCAGCTGTAGATCCATGTCTGTTTGAAGGCACTCAGCGATCACAAACAAGTATAGTTACGGATGCACTCTTTATCTCTTAGTGATCAGAGTAACGAAGACAGCAACTTCTGTCACATGCAGAGCAGTGGTGATTAGCAGTAGTTGATGTGTGTTTTGCATGTTAGCAGGGAAGTATTTACTCATACAGCTCTGATGATGATTTGCAGTGAATGATAAATACTCCTTCCAGGAACAAGCCTGGAAGATTGTTGTCTGATAGCACTCTTCTGTTAGACCTGTTAGAAACATGGCTCTAAGTCTCATTCATCACCCTCTTCTTATGGCATGCATTTTGTCCTGTGCAAACAATCAGATATGTTTTCTACCTAGATGTCGTTTAAGTGGAAGAAAACAAGAAAGGAAGATAGATTTTATTGATCTGTCTCTGGGTTGTTGGTGAATTGCTCCTGCAGGTGAGTTGAAGGATGGAGAATCTAGCCAGGGATGCTTACAAATGCTTGTGCAAAATGATTACACCCTCATTCACTCATCTAGTTGCATCTTACTCTCTATTATGTGATCATTCTATGCCTGGATGGATGCTTGTTTCCATCAGGTGGTTTGACACCAGCCTTACTCTTCAGATTTCTAGTTAATGTGAGAGGTCAGCTCTTGAACAACCTGTTACTGTTATAGCCGGCATATTGTGTACTTCTGCAGAGAGAAAGACAATATAACATTGTGTACAAGACTGCAGGGCATCAGGGTTCAGAGAGACCAATAGGACTGGTTTACATTTTGCAATGCTCACAGTAGGTGAACCTCTACAAAAAAGCAGGGTCAAACAAGATTGTGACAGACTCCAGGTCTACTGATGGAGGTGGGAGTTGTGGCACTTGGTAATTTTCAGGATTCTGGACGCTTATCTTTTGAGATTAAAGTGGACTCATGGATTGTAAGGTTCTAGTCATAAGCCAGTGATTTTTATAGCCTTTAGGCAGGATTATTGCTGAGCAGATCAATACTATCTACTCAAAATCCTAACAGAAGTACAATCATTGTTTCTTTGCCACAAGCGATCCATGAATGTGGGTGTTTGAAATCTGCGTAGTCGCAGTGCTGAAGCAGAAAGTAGTAAGACTGGTTAAGTTTTGCAGACTGATAAAATGACCACTGAATAAAAAGTGACCAAGTTAGTTGAGCTGCATTTATGTAATTGAGGTTACAGTTAGGCTGCCAAGGCAAGATACTCCCCTCTACCTTGATGCATCAGAGAGCAGAACCTGGCCGAGAGTCTGTAATCAGTTTGAACAATCTGTCAGGTGCTTTGGGATTTGGAGGTGAAAAGTGCTCTGTAAATGTCAGTCATCATTTTCTGAAGCACTACATCCAGGTTGAGAAGCGCAGTCTGCCAGAGACACTTCAACAGGGTGTTAGGAGTGATCTCAAGAAACATATTGCCCTAGATGTATGGATGTTTGTTGAGCATAACCATACAGTTCTAGTTACTATAAATCACTTGACACACTTTCCTTTATCTCCTTATCCTATCTAATTTTCTTCCAAGTTTTCTTTACTATTTAAAGAAATCATACTAAATAGCCATGTATCAAGATATTTATTTATATGGAAAAGATGTGATCCCAACTCCCTAAATGTTTTTAATAGAAACTAACAGAGAAGAGTGAATCATTTAAGCTGGATGGTTTATTTGGTTATGGATTGCTCTTTTTGATTCATGAAATGTTTATACCAATCACAACATTCTCACGTGCATTCATTGTTGAAAACAACCTGTGAGGTAATGAATAGCTCACACAGGGGCTGGGGAGTGCATTTGTTGTCGAGACTTCGAAACATACAGTGTATCTATCACACTAGTCACCCAGCTGTCTCACTGCTTCCTGATTGCATTAATTAATTATTTAACCAACTGAGTATGAATTTTGAGTGCTGGACCCGTGCATGTGTCTTGATGCTTGATCTCAGGGATATTCAGTGTCTCAAAAGACTTAAAGGTAGGCTCAGATAAACAAGTTGGTCCCACGAGAAGGGATGAGCCATCAGCAGCTTCTGATGTGGATGTGACTTTTCCTTCAGTGGGTGTGACTTTCTGTTCCAGGCTTGCTTTTCGATAGGCTAAAGCTTTCTAAAACTGAGCACAAAACCAGAGATGGGACTATCTTCCTGTTTGGGACATCTGTGAAAAAAAATATCTTTCTGGGGGGAAGCTGAATACATTTTTGTTTGTTTATTTGCGGGTTTTTGTTTGTTTGTTTGTTTTTTGTTTTTTGTTTTTTTTTTTTTCCTGAATACCTGCAGAATATTTTTTATACTGCATGGCACCAGTGAAGGGATGAAGAGATTCCCATTCCCTCTTTAGAGGGAGAATAGGTGGTAAAAGAGAGAGATTTTGGGCAGCTGTGTAGAAAGAAAAACAAGGCTGGAAAGGAATGAGAAGGGGCTTTTCTTCTTCAAGTCATAAGGTGGCCTCAAGTTATATCAAGGAAGATTCAGATTGGGTATTAGGAGAAATATCTTCACAGAAAGGGTTGTGAAGCAGAACAGGCTGCCTAGGGTGTGGTGGACTCACCATCCCTGGAGAGGGCTTAAAAGATTTGTAGATGAGGTTCTCAGGGACATGTTTAGTGCTAGAGTTGAGTTATGGTTGGACTTGATCTTGAGGGTCTCTTCCAACCAAAACAATTCTATGATTCAGTGTAGGGGGACCAGGTGGAAAGCGGATGTAGATGAGGTAAGGTTTATCTCCCATGCTCTCTCTGTATGCTTTGCTCAACATAGTTCCCCTCAGAGAGCAATTCAGAGCTCTGTCTTCAGAAAGAACAGGTTCAAAAGGTCATCTGTGAAGACTTTCTCACCTCTCACTGTTCTTCCTTCTGTGATCTATTCAGTTCTTGATCTCCATTTTCCTCTTTTCCCTTTTAGTTTCCACTTTATTATGGTGAAATCAAAGTTAGGAGCTGTTTGTGTTTTTCACTTCAGTTTTGAAGGTGAAACATGCAAAATCCTTTCATCTGTGACATAAAAATCCAAGTTTTCCTTAGCTAATAACACGTTCTTAATATATTAAAATTTCAGTATCTCTAAAACAAAGGGTGCTTTTCTTGTCTATATCTTTACAGGTTTGCACATGTAGATAGAACCCAGTACCTAAGGATTGCAGAGGTATACTTCTCAGCAAAATCATCTGGGAATAGACCAACCTGTAAGTATAACTCTAAATTTTGTACATGTGTTATTTTGTGTGTATTTGTATGTTGAAGGAACATGGTTGTCTTTTGTAGCTAGCGGTCTTTTTGGAACAGAGTTGTTTTGATTTGAGCTGTTAAATTGGAAGGTCAAGAAAGCAAACAATAAAAATAAAATTATTGTATAACACAGGACTCTTATTGGAAGTGCAATACTAAGAAGTTATTACTGAGAAAGGAGCTTCTTCAATTTTACACGTACTATAGATTTTATAAAGCTATTTTCATATCTGAGGGCTGAAAAAAGATAGCGTTTTTTGACACCAGTAACTTTTTTTTTTTCTCTCTTCTCCCAACACAGTCAGAATCAACATCAAACTTCCCAACCTTGAAAACAGGGATGAGAAGTCACTAATTTTTTTTCTTTAATGAAAAAATGCCTAAAAATAATTAAAACATTTAAGTCACTCAATAAAAGCATATTGTTTAAAATCAGGATCTGAGCATAAAACAGACATTTAAAAAGTAGGGGAAGATATGGGACATGTCTCCACCTACTACTCTCTGGTTTGAATATTTATTATATGCAGGCAAGTTTAGAGAATGGACCTGGCAGCAGAGGTCTTCATGAAATGATGGTGGTATTTATGAGATATACTTGTGGTTTCAACTCCTTTGAAAGAGTGGGAAAACTGCACCGGGTTTTCTTGGGGCAACTACTTGTCACAATCTCAGCTGAGACCTTCTCACTAATCCTAGGCAAATTTACCTCATCAGCAGGCTTAAGTTTCACTAGAAAATGTTGAGAATGGTAACCACTTTGAGAAAGAATATGTGAATATAATACAAAGGTGAAAGACACCAAAAAAAAAAAAAAAAAATTGAATAGGAGCTTTTGCTAAATACAATGCAAATTGCTCAAAGGGTACATTTAAAGGAAATTGGTCATAAATCCGTAAGTATTTGTAAAATCTGGATGCAGCCATCTGTTAGCAAAAGGATCCAAAACAAAGTCAGACTTTAGAAATGTCTTAAAAGTTCCCTTATCACAGAAACATGAACCTATAAATTAACCATGTATATAGCTGAAACTCCTGCCCACATCAATATGATCTTGTTTCACAAATAAGTAATGTAAATTTTTTATTATTCGTATTAGAAGGCCAAAACTATATGCCAACTCTAAGTGAAAGGTTTTCAGCAATAAACCCTAATACAATATATATGCAGCATAGCATTCTGCTTATAAAATGAACTATCACATAAAGATAAAATCATGTGCTGCAATGCACAGTTACATGAAATTATAAAAATACGTGAACTTGCAGGAATTTGGCCCAGACTCACTCTACTAACTTTCCAGTGTCATTCCCAATGCCCATCATGAGCAACCTGATTGAAACACTTTGTTCTCTGAACCTCCCTTCCCATCAAAACTAGGGGAGGGTGGTATAGCAGATACTTCAAAGTGACCATGATGCTGGCAGACCAAAGCAGCATTCCCTCCATCTCTCTCTACCATTTGCTCTAGTTAAATTAGTGCCCACCTTGGTTCCAGGCTTTGCCCCTTCCATCATGAAAGAGGCTGCTGGAAGGTTTATGGCAGTGCTTTTGCCCCCACTGCTACCTCTAAAAAAGCCAATTCTAAAGGAGAAGATAATAAGGCTTGTGGTCTCAGCCATATGATTATCCTGTCCTAATGTCGCCCACTCCCCCTGGAGTGCAGAACTTGTAACTATTACATGACTTTCATTTCTACATATGTAAGGAAAATACCTTGATTCCCACAAGCTGTCAGTTAATGTTACAATGCTTTAACTGAGAGGCTGCAAGCATCACCCACTCCTTAAAATGCTAATGATCTGCCTCAGATGTGTGATCATAGAAGCCCATGATCTGGGCTGTTTTGTAGTACCCTTGTACTTTTAGCCTATAGCAATGATCTTGTGCTGTGTACTTCTGGGTTGGCACTTTTTTGTTTTTGTTGTTTGCTTGTTGTGTTTGCTTTTTTCTTTTTTTTTTTTTTTAAACCTTCCATGTACTCACTGGATTGACTGGGTAAAAAAAAAAAAAAGAAAAAAGAAGCTCACTTCTAAACATTTCTAAATCACAAATAGAGGAAAAAGCAGGAACAAAAACATCATGAGAAAAACAGAATGGGACATACTGCAGAAGTAGAAATGCAAAACATTAGCTCTATTTCATCTTCTGCTTGCAACAACTCCTACCCCCACAGAGCACTTAAATTAGTGTTTGAAGCTTTCTGTTTTGTTGTATTATTGAGAGGAAAAAAGTTAAAGTTCTGGAATTTCCAGACCTGTTTCTGAGATTCAGCATCAATTTGCAGCACTCAAGATGAAGTCTACTCCTGATATGGGAGACTTACTTTGGTGATAGGGCTGAGGTTACAAAACAAAAGAAAACCTGCTCACCCACTTCCTTTTTCTCCAGAACTTGCTCCCCTAGAAATGTGTTTCTTGGTAAATATGAAATATTTGATTTCATCTTAGTAAGCCCTATGTGCTGCACTGCACAGTCCCACAGAAACTTTCAGGATCTAAATGAAAATTAGCTTCAATACAAATCCCAGTGCATTTGCAACCTAGATTAGAACCAGTGTTTTGATGTCTAATTAGAGAAGGTGAAAAGTCAAATAAAAAGTTGACTTCTTTGTCAGTAAAATGCGATGATAACTAAATCAATAATCAAGCCCTAGGGTGTTTCTGTGAGATTTTGAATGGCCCTTAAGTGTATCGTCCTTTAGATGCATTGTACTTACTTAGCACAACACACATTTTAGCTGCTGTGCTGGTGAGAATGTGTATTTTTTAGGGATCTGGTTGTTGTCAACACTTTGATTTTAAATCAAAAACCCCCAAAATAATAATATTACTCTATGCAAAGTGTTAATATTACTTTGAGATGCATATCTTTCCCTGTTCCCAGTGATTGACTTAACCGGTCTAAATGGCCATTATCCCATTCTCTCGGTGCCAATGAGTCTTTATTGATTTTACTATTATTTTTTTTATTCACAGTTACGCAGCTTCACATAAAAGGATACCTGAAGTTTCAGGGCCCCTCTACCCCTGAAATTTTGTCTGAGGTTCAGTATAGATTGTCCTCTGGAAGAAATGAGTACAAAAAGGCGTTCTTCAAAAATCTTGCCAGGGTAGTGTTGAATGGTGTTGGCATCTCGATGGTTTGAGACTCGATCTCCTACAGAAACCTGACTGACGTCTCAGCTGAGAGTTTGAAGACTTTGTGATAATTTCTACACAGGGAATTGGATTTTTTTTTCTTTTTGTGGATCTCGTTCTTAGGCCAGAAAACAGTATTCAAGCTGTCTCTCTTTCCTGGGGCAAGTAATTGAGCATCCAGTGTATTTCACCTTTATTGGTTAGGAAAAGAGGTTATAAAAGAATGTAGTCTATTCTTCAGGATTTTATGGTGTCATTTCAATGAAGTTAGATGTTAACTACTTGCATGAAACACTTTTTAATGGAATACACTTTTGCCAGATGGGAGAAAATATGCCACTTGCTGTTATTTTATTCTTTTGTATTTCCCTCAGGCTCCATCTCTATTACAGCCATAACCTGGTCTCAAAACCTAATCACAAGGTTGCCATCTTACCCCATTTCAGAGTAGTTAACAGTTCCCAAGCTGAAGGATTCTAACCATGTTTCTGAAGCAAGGTAGGATGTTAGAAGGTACCTTAATTCCACTTGCAGTTCAAAGATTTAACAAGATCAAAAGGAATTGGTTATCACCTCATTGGTCCTCCTGGATCAGTCATGTTGAACCAGGTTTTCTGGCTCAGGTTAGTTGTATTTTAGTCCAGATTTTAAGTTCACATCTCTCAGCACACAGCTGTGTGAGCAATCAATACCCAAGTGAACACCGTTCTTCGTGATATTAAATGCTGCAGGACCAAGGGCCCAGAAAAACCACTGGTTCTTGTCATTCTTTTCCCTTCAAAAGAGAAAAAGCTGGGCTGTAAGCCCAACTTATAAAAACCCTGACCAGCTCCACAAAAGTGACAGTATGCGGGTTCATGTGATTTTTTCCATTAGGGCAGTAGAACCACCTGAGACCATGCAAGTCTCTGCCTCAAATTGGCTCATGGATCTGGAATACGGGAAAGATTTAATGACAATGTCATGTGTTTAATACTGTATTTTCAGCCTCTTTTTGAGTGTAACTTGCAGTGCCATCCAGACTATGACTGGAAAGACTCAGTCCAAGGTTTGACTATCAGTAGTTATGAGCATCCACTGCTTTCTGTAGTTAAATCTGCAGAAATAGGTGCCAAGTGCTTAGGAGGCCCAGCCCTAAAAGGATTTTACCTTTCCTAGATTTTCATTGCCCAAGGCAACACAGTTGCCTAGAAATAGTTAATAGTGTTCTTTGCAAAGTCTCATTCTCCTTTTAAGGGTCATCGTTATCTCCATTTTAAGACTGCACTGAAATTTAAATTTAACTTCATGTTATTGAGATGCAAATCACCCTGATCTCATAAGTATTATAGGTCTAAACCATATTTTTCATCATGAAACTCTCTCTTTTTTTTTTTTTTTTTAGTTTTAAGTGTTTCCCTTTAAGTACATTTTTTGTTAAACTAAATATATTTTCATTTTTTTTTCTTCTCCAAAGGCAAGGTCCTTTCAACTCATGCCAGTGTTATTATTTCTCAAAACGAGTTTCATCTTGATCCATAAACATTTTATGCCAAGAATAATGCCATTTTAAAGACAATAAGTGCCTATTTCTGCCTGAGGCCGTCAGAAACCCTGTAAAGGAGGCAGTAGGAATTAAAGACACTTAATCATATTTCCCCATTTTTAACTGTGTGTTTTTTTCTTTTTTTTACACTCTGAAGCAGTTTTTCTATCCTTGCTGAGTCCTATTGAATGCCATAAATCTTAATTAAAGATGTACTTTTTTTTTTCTTTATGAAATCTGAGCTGGAAAAAACATTCCTTATTTTTAAGACTAGCACTGTGTGCAGGCTCATAAAACAAACAAGACTTTTACACTCGCAGGGTTTCAAAACCAGTTATTGCTGCCATCATGTTGAATTGGTTCCGTAATTATTATTATTGTTGGGTTTGGTGTTTTTATGATTATTATTAATGCCTGAGCTTTGCATTTTCTGTGCACAAGATATCATGGGGAAAATAATAACTTGCACAATGTACATATCTGTATGGAAAGTAGAGGAAGGCTTATAGAAATATACCCATCGGCACAGGGATTTATTTTTAATAAATTCATTATACGGTAGTGTGATTTTTTTTTTTTTTTAATTTATTTTTCTTTCTTTTAGTGCGGGAGCTGTTTCAGTTAGGTACACTTAAATAACACAGCTTGTTTGGTGTGAACTTGCATCAGTTTACTGAAGCTGAGAGAATTGCATTGTTTTATGTTGGGAGAAGTGCTTCCTCTGATAATGTAATTTTCCCACTGTTCCACACACTTTTCATGTTGAGAGGAAGGAGAAGAGTAAAATTTCACTGTTTCATCTCTATTGATGGGAAGAAATAGGTACTCTATATCTCTCAAGATGAGCCTGTATTTCTAGTATCTTTCTGTAGCTGAAATGGAAAACATTGCAGAAAGGTTTTGATCTGAAGCCCATTAAACTCAATGGGAAGATTTGTGTTGGCTCTTGGTAACAAGCAGTACTTGCTCTGTTTTAATGGCACCTGCTGGAAGTGTATCATTTGGCAGCTTTGTTTTGAGTAGTAAGGCATTTTATGAGCCTGCTCCAAAGTCTAGGAAAATCAACATGATTTTCCTCAACGATTTCACAACTTTTTTTTTTGATTGAGCTTCTTGTAGATTAATTGAGACAGATACCATCAGAGTGAACTTCTCTTGCAACAGGGGTGATAGGAAGCACTGGATGCCAGGTTATGATGACTTTCCAAGCACTTCTCACCATAGAAATAGGCTGATGCCACCAAAGTGGAATGCACTAAACTTAAAAAATTACCAAGAAATCGTGGTGTAGAGGAAACAGCAGTCCTGGCACATCCATAAAGGTAGTCCAGCTATTCACAGCTTCAAGCCTGGCAGATGCTTGGGGAGCCCATTGACTCTCCATGGGTTAATTTCAAACTTCATGGAAAGGTTAGTTAAGTATTTACATGCTAACACACTTGCTGTCCTGCTGGTTGGTAATGATGTGTCAATTTGAACTTGGGTCTTCTACATGGAGTTTTTCTAGTTAATACTGGTGAGTCTCTGCAGTTTAGAAAACATAGAATCATTTTGGTTGGAAGAGATTCTCAGAATTGAGTCCAATCATAACCTAACTCTAGCACTAAACCATGTCCCTAAGAACCTCATCAAAACACCTTTTAAACCCCTCCAGGGATGGTGACTGCACCACTTCCCTGGGCAACCTGTTCCAGTGCCTCCACTGGTGCAACATAAGGTCATTTCCTCTGTCCTGTCAGTTCTTACCTGGGAGAAGAGACCAACACCCTCCATGACACAACCTCCTTTCAGATAGTTGTAGACAACAGTAAGACCTCCTCTCAGCCTCCTGGTCTCCAGGCTGAACAACCCCAGTTCCCTCAACCGCTCCCATCAGACTTGTGCTCCAGCCCTTCACCAGCTTTGTTGCCTCCTCTGCACTCTCTCTAGTTCCACAATGTCCTTCTTATGATGAGGGGCCCAAAACTGAACACAAGATTCAAGGTGTGGCCTCACCAGTGCTGAGTACAGTGGCACAATCTATTCTCTAGTCCTGCTGGCTGCACTGCTTCTGATACAAGCCTGGATGTTGTTGGCTTTTTTGGCCACATGGAAACACTGCTGGCTCATGTTCAGACAGCAGTCAATCAACACCCCTAGATCCCTCTCTGCCAGGGACATTCCATCCACCTTTTCCCAAGCCTGTAACACTGCCTGGGGTTGTTATGACCCAAATGCATGACCTGGCATTTGGCCTTATTAAACCCCATATAATTGAACTCAGCACAATGATCCAGTTGGTTGAGAGCCCTCTGTAGAGCCTTCCTACCTTCCAGCAGATCAACATTCGCACCCGATTTGGTGTCATCTGCAAACTTACTGAGGGTGCACTCAATCCCCTTATCCAGATCATTCATGAGTCTATAAAAACGGGGCACTTTTAAGATTCAGCTGGACAGAGTGGTGGGCCATCTTTTCTAGACTATGCCTTTGTCAAGGGTTCCTTCCAACCTGGTATTCTATGGTTATTGCACAACAAGGAGCAAGCTGTTGCTTAAAAGTGTGAGCTAGTATGTGAAAATGTGATTCTTCAGTCACTAAGTGCATGAATAATGTTGCTTCTGTGAGTAATGCTGCTAAGTCAACAATGGAACATTCATGTTAATAACCTACCTATGGCTAAGTCTTTGCAGGGGTGCAATCTCATGCTCTCACCTTCTGCTGCAAGGTCACTGTGTTTCCACAGCTGCCAAATTAACCAACAAGACACCAGTGGCCTTTATCAGATACTCATAGTTACTGTTCCTTAACATAACATGACCTTCCTCAATGAAGCCTGAATGAAAAGGTCATTGATTTACTGGTTGTGAAGTGATGTTTCCTCACTGGCATCTAAGAATTTATTTAAACCATGGTTTTACCAGGAAAATTGCTCATTATTTTAGATTCACATCTCTGCTTTCAAAGACATTTTAGAAACTAGTGAAAATGCAAAGAGAACACATTTCCCATCACTGACTAAGCAAGCATACCAGTCAGAAACTGTGTTTTGTGCAGGTTTCATGCTTGTGGCTGCACTATCTCACTTCTACATGGCTATAGAATTTGGGAGAAAAGCAGGAAGCACTTATTCTGCATTGTAAAATTGTTGCTTTATTTGGCGGTTTCCATTTCCTACCTGATAATTATTATTTTGCCACAGCTATTCTGAAGCTTCATATTGGAAGATCATCATTTTCATGGTTGCTCTATTTCATAATGGTAAAAGGACTATAATGTGTGGAAAAAAAAAATGCAATTTTTTTCTCAAGGTAGTATAATTTTAGAGGCAAAGTTCATAAAAGAAAGAGGAAACTTTCTTCTGAGGATGCCCCTGATAAGTACTAGTTGAAGGAAAGACCAGAAGCACCCTGGGATCATGGACTGAAGGGAGGAGGAGTGGTTCTGGCTGGGATCAGGCAATTAGGAAAGCCTGTTGAAGGGCAGGATTGATCAATATTTCCCAAACTTTTGAAATTCAGAAGAATAATTTGTTTGGACAAAAAAACCAAAATTTAAAAAAAAAAAAAAAAATCCAAGGATCATCTTGTGCAGCGTTACTCCAACAGGCTACATCTATGACAAGAACTTTTTAGGAAGATGGTTTGACATTTGGTACTCAGTAATTTCTTTTTCCTGTTTCCCATTTTTAATTTTTTTTTATTCTTTTGTTCCTCAGACTGTGATCCTGTGTGATCTTACAAGAATTTTAGCAGTCACTTTATGGATGCCATTCTGACACCTTGCAGATACTCAGTAGTCCATATACCACCGCCTGAGAAACATAGGACAACTTCTCCAGGCTACAGCCATCCTAATTTGCTATAATGCTGTGATATTGCGAGCTTTTTGGTGTACAAGTAATTTAATGTCTATGAGTGGGGGACTGGCATAAGTCACTTTGGTTTGTTTTAGCTCATATTTATTTTGCAGTTCTTGATATATCTTGTTGAAAGCTGATTAGCTGTGTTTTTGATTGACTGTTATACCACTTCTTTTTAAAAACAGTGATAAACTTCTCCAAATCACAATATTAACAAAACCTCCTTCTGCTACCTCTGACAATGGTTAGTGAAGTTTGCCCATGTTTTCCAGTGCTCTTCTTTTTTGTTGTTTCACCAGATATGCACACACACATATACGTCCCTACCTATGTATACGTATATAGACACACACACACACGCACACACACACACATATATATATATTTATATGTATATGAAAAATTACCTGTTTTCTTGTTCAAGTCCTAAAGGTGGTGGATATTCAGGTAGAATATTGTTAAACCTATATTTTGAGAGGAGCTTAAAGCTGGCTTTTTCACATGTACATTTTGCGTGCAGCTCACAGTTTGGAAGTGTAAATACGATTTCTGGATTAGCGCAGATATGTACTGAATTCCAAACCACTGATGTAGTAATGATGTTGACACCAAATGGCCATTCAAATGTTTCTGATGAGTGTTTGCAGCTGATGAGGTTAGTTCTCCTTCTGTCAGAATGGTGAGGAAATTGGTGGGATATTTTTTTTTTTTTTTTGTGAAGCTTCTGTTCCTTTGCAGTGGTGAACCTAGTATTACTAACCAAACCTGAAGAGAGTATTACAGTTTTAGAATATGCCTCATAACCGGAATACTTGGATAGGTCTGAGTAGAGAACCTCAACTTATTGCCTTGCACTTATTCTATGACTTAAGATAAATTTTATGGATAGGATGCAGTATCAAGTTATTAAAAAAATACTGTAATCCAAGGACTACTTAATATCTAAAAACATAATCTAGCCTGTTCTACATATTAGAATTGGTTATTAGAATACAAAATCTCCTCTGTGTTGCAACCTAGGAAGAAGTTCAGATGAATATACAAGGATGGTCTTGGATCTATTGTGGCTTAAATTAGAAAAGCAGAGTCTGAAAACCATTGGTGTTTACAAATGCTGGGATTCAGATCTGCTCTGATGAGGTTTATGGTTCAGGTCCATCTTTATAATAACATTATTCTAACTTTAAAAAAGACTTCAAAGCAATTTAATAGGCAAATCATAGCAAAAAATTATCAGTTCCTAGCTGAGTCTTCTTTAATTTTTGTTTTGTTTTCAGAAGGTATAAACAGTGCAAGCACTTCAGTTATGTGAGGCAATGAAATCTTTAGCAAAGTTAATGTTTTAATAAAAAAACGACATTTATCTGATAATTAAATAACCAGTGAATAAAATTATGTATTCGTGCTGAGAAATAACTAGTCTTCCCTAAACAGAAACAGACACATTTTTGCTGTTTGTCTGCACTTCTGGACATAAGAAGCTCCCTCTATGGATGATCCAAAGGATACCTTTACCTCCTGGTGAAGGCAATGGAGGGAGTTGTTGACATTGGTGGTGCACAGCCGGGAAGGTGAGCAGTCCCCAGCTGCACAAACAGCCAGATTTGCAAATGTACAAGAAATTAATCTGATCTTCTGAGTCAGATCCAGGAAAGGGCTGTGCATCTGAAACTCTAGACTGCTAAAAAAAAAAAAAAAAAAGAGGAATTCCATGTGATATGAACCTATAGGATTTTACCTAATTGAATGGGACTAAATTGTATAGAAAATGCCTCTGTTCCAATGAAAATACATCCTTTTCATGAGTGTATTTTGCCACTTACTTTTTCAGCTCTCAGTCAATTTCTTAACAAAATACTATCTTCTGGAAGATACGATTTCATAATAAGTGAAAAAAGTATTCCAGGGATTGGCTGAAAGTCCAGTCATTTTGAACAGGTAAAGGTAAAAGGCATCAATTGAAGTTGTTGCTGTCAAGTATATTTTTTTGTTGTTGTTGTTTCAAGAAGGTAAAAATATTTTTCTCTGGCTTTTTTTTCTTCCTAAGTAGGTTTTGACTACTTATTTATTTATTTATTTACTTACTTACTTATTTATTTTTAGTGGAATCTATGTAATGTACATATTTGTATTGTATTCTTCTGTATGTGTCAGCCTAATACAGTATACAGCAGCCTGGTACAGGAGAAGTGACCAGACAGAGGACTGTCAGCTCCTCATTCTGATACAGCCTGACTATGTACTGTAAGGTACAGCTCTTCTGCAAGAACTGGTTTATTATTCAATACATGACCTAGCTGGAGCGTTAGGGTTTAAAACAAACTGTGGCCTCTGGCATCCAAAAAAACAAAAATGAAGCTCAAGCCAGGTGGGAAAGCTGGATGGCCTGTTCCTTCCAGTTAGGTGCGATGTGGTGCAGTTGGGTGAATTGGGCTTATCCCATCAGGATGATGAGCAAGAGAGCTACAGGAAGGTGAACCAACCTGGCTGAAGAAGTGTGACCTGTGGTGGTCCTGCTCAGGGTCAATGTTTTAGCCCTGTTTAGCTTTACTTTGAGGTTCAGAAATGAGACTTCGGGTACCGAGCTGGGGCAGGTGCTGATCCCAGAAACATTTAATGTGTGTTTTCTCAAGACAGGTTCGCTGCATAAATCAAAAAATAACTCATGTACCAGCCTACTGGTTGTAACCATTCTTGTCACCCAGTGCTGCACACTGTATTTCGAAGAATTAAGTCTTACACTCAGGACAGAAAGTTGTCACAGATGTAATTATACATGTTGTATGGTTAAATTCTGCCATCAATCACAATAATCACCATACAGATATAATCTGTTCCCTGATAAAATACAGAGGTTTGTAACAAACTATACATTGCACTCACTGAGAAAGCCCTGCCTGGGACTCAACGCCTTTTATCCACTTTAATTGTTATTACTTGTAGTTGTATGGTACCAGGGGGATAATTATTATCATATTGTGTGTTCTGAAAAGGCCGAAGTCATTCAGGTAGCTGAATTGAGAAAATGAGAACTAGAGACTTAGATGAGGAAAGAGATTTTCCTCTCCTGGCCAGGTTCTTCTTACTGGTTCAAAGATCACCTGTGAACTGGATCACAGAATAATTCAGGTTGGAAGGGACTGCTGAGGATCATCTAACTCTGCCTGTCCTGTTATGTGGGGTTAGCCTATCCCAGATACTTGACTCAGCATTGAGATGTTTCCACCAGCCCATATCTCCAGGCTGTTAAATTCTCTCTGAATAAAAGCTTTGCCTTCCAGAGTGTGAGTCTCTCTCAGTTCATCATCAACAAGCTTGCTGAGAAGGCATCCCATTCCCTTGTCCAGGTTATCAGTAAAGAACTTGAAGACTATTGTCTCCAGCAGCAATCCCTGAGGTGTGTCACTGACAGATGGCCACAGGTTGGACTTTGTACCACTGACAACCACCCTATAAGTTGGGCAATCCTGTTTATTTTCCACACTCATAATAGAATTTTTATTTAGTTTATATCTTGGCAACTTGGCTACTTTGGGACACTGTGTCAGAATCTTTGCTCAAGTCAAGGTGTATAATGCTTACTGCTCTCCTTTTGCACCCAGAGCCAGGATTTAAATCTAGACATAAAATATCACATTAATTTTGCAGAGTGGGAAGTTGAGGCACAGACAATTGAATTGCTTACTGGCTTCTAGGACCACAATAAAGAATATTAAGAAAGTAGAAATGGTTCTTGAAGGGTTTGTATATTTTGCAGGGGTAAGGACTGTTTTCTCCATGTTGGTAGGAGTAGGTACAATACAGCTGTTATTGCATTAGAGTGTTGAAACCCCACAGAACACCATCTATTTGCCTGTGTGTGCGATGTACCATTTTAACTACCCTCTGTTTACTCTCTTTATGGACATCTCTTCCATTATTTGAAATTAGGCTTCAGTGCATCAGCTTTACCCACCAGCACGGGTCAAGAATCCCAACCAAAACATTTGCCCTAATTTAACTAAATCAGGGGTACACCATATTTTTTAGTTTAACAAAGGCATCTAAGCATTTAGATCATCTTTCTTCTTTCAGCAGCTACCCCTTGCCTGGCATGTAAATTAAGAGCTCTTGTGCTAAACATTGATTTTCCTCCCCGGTACTAGTATCCCAAGGGGGCACATCCTGCTGGGTTTATTCTTGAGGAAGCCCATTCCACAGCTGCACAAAGCTGGCATTGTCAGGAAGATTTAGCTCCCGATGATAAAACATCTTTCATTGTGAATTCTTCTCATCATAAGGAGCTTACAAATCCTAAATCACAGTGGGGCCACCCTTTCTTTTGCTCTCAGTGCACTATCGTAATTCTTCCACCTTAACTATCAGAGGAATGCTGTCTATGCCTCTTATCATGCCTGGGTCAAAGGTGAATATCTGAGCTTCTAGGTCATGGCAATACGAAGTGCTGTGAAATATGGTAGTAACAATCTTTCAGGAATCTCTGAGGCTGCTCTGTAAATGTACAAACGGGTCTGTCTGACTCTGTTTTTTGTCTTCTGCTGCAGACTTAATGGTACCTTGAAAGAAGAGGTTAAAAATCCCTCTGAAAGCAGCTTCTGCGTTTGGGGCAGTGAGATGGAAAGGGCTGGGTTTCAGTCATTGATAGTATTGGGGAACAGCTGGCAGGAGAGTTTACATAGCTATCTCTGGTCTGCAGTTGAGCTCACAAGCCTTTGCAGGCTTGATGTAGGTTGCTAGTGTAAATAGACACTGATTGCACTTGGAGTCATTCAGTAACATTTCAGCACTCCTTCTCCTTAAAAGAGAGTTCTTTGTTCATGGGACAGAACAAAATAAAACAGGAGTCTCATCCATGAGCTAAAAGTTTCTAATTATCAATTATCCTTCTCTGAGATCAGGTTTTGATTTTATTTTTATTTTTTTCTCCTTCCTGCTGGACTTCTGGCTTTTGATTTGATCTCTACTATTTTTCTGTAAATAAGAAAATAGGTTAACTGACCACCATTGGCCTCCACACAGATCTGCATCTTCTGGGAGTCCTTACAGTCTTTGTGGAGTCTGGACAGATCTTGGGTGTGAAGAACCAAGGTAAATGAAAATAAGAAACAGAAGAGCCTCCCTGGGCTTGTGGCAGGCAGTAGGGGAAGGCTGGAGGAGCTGTCGAACAAAATGCTCTTTATTCTGCAGAGCATAGGGAGCAGTGTGCATGCATGGTAATTACAGGAGAAAGGCCAGCCGCTGCTGGTGTGTTCTGAACCCATAATAATCATAATTGAAATAAAAAACACTGTGAGATGGAGTATGATTTCCTATTGCTGGGCATGCTGAGGGAGCATGGGGACTTGCTTGGCTCTTGTTGCTGGGAGCAGGACACACAAAGGAGGCTTTTCCCCTGTGTGTTTAGGTAACGGGTAGCATCTAAATAGACTGCAGGTCACTCGGTCAAAAAACTGTTGCATTTCCATATCCCCAAAAGGAACCAACATAAAGATGTGTTTCACATTAGTGCAGCAAATATACTGTAATAATACTGTGACATTAAATTTAACATTCACTCAGCAGCAGATAGCAGTCTCGTCATCACGTTCTACTCAAAGTCCTTTTGGTCTCTTCAGTGCTCCCCTTACCCCTTGTACTCCCCTTCTCCCACCCTATCTCACCTCTCCTCCCCAGTGTGCTTAATATCCTGAAACTTGCTCTCTAATTGCTGGGGTTATGATTTGCAACCTGTCCAGTGGTGCTGGGAAGTGAAAAACAGCCCTTTCAAGTGTGGAGAAATCAATCTGTCTCCAGTCAAAACACAGGGATGTGTTTCTAGCTAATTCAGAGGTTCGGTGATGACAAGCCCCATCAGACATTGATGGTTGGCTGTGAAGTGTGCAGCAAAGTCAGGAACTCACCCCATGGGAAGGGAAAAGGGCTTTTTCTTTTTCACTTTCCTTTTTCGTACTCAACTTATACGATTGCACACACCAAGGAAAAAAAAGAAAGGGGAGGAGGGGCTGACCCTGGACAATTTTAAAGCCTGTTTTCAATCAAACTGATATTTTTTTTTCCCAAGGTCAGTGTTCCTCCCACTCCCCTGGCTCCACTTCCTCCTGCCCTTTTCTGAGCTCTAATGTCAAGTTATTTTTTAAAGAATTGTGACAAGAGTCTTTGCAGGCTTCAGATTTTTGATGTCATAAAGTACAATTGGATACATAAGAAGTATGAGGACTAGAGGAAAATAAAGGTCTCAGGCCTGGTTAATTTGTGGCATATCTTGACTGAACAGTAATGCTAACAGTTACCACAGAATTCTTAAATAATATTGTACTGATAACAAAGAATAATAGGAAAATGTAAGAGATTTAGTATGACATGTAAAAAAAAAATAGGTTCTCCATTAATTGAATAGTCAAAATGTGGGAATGAATCAAAATTTTCATTTACAGTTTGGACAGAACCAGAAAATAATGCATTTTAAGATCAAAAATAGACCTTAACCTATCTGCTTTTTCAACCTCCTGTGTAGAAAAGCTTGAAAATATCATCCAGCTTTTTCAAAGTTTGAGAAATAGTAGTTTAATTTCCCCTTTCTCCTTGCCATGTTTTAAAAAGGGGGGGGAGGAAAGCAAAGGCATGAAAAAGTTGATGCGAATTTCCACCTGTGTTGCAATGTACAAATGCAAACCCTGAATTTTTTGAACACACTCGTATGTATACAGCCACCAGGACTGGTGCAACAACTTGTTCCTTATCACACAAACACAAAATGGTTTAACTGAGATCTATTAAATGCCATTGGCAGGAGGTCACTCCCAGACCCTTGTCCTAATACAGGCAGTCTGAAATCTTGTAAAGAGGTTCCCATTTGCTTCTGTGCATAACATCAAAGGAAAAACCTGAGTTCTACCTTTTCTTTGGATGTATTCACCTGTGTTGAAGAGCAGAGAAGTTGTGGATACATACTGCAAACACTGTCAATGGATAACCCCAAATACCCTTCTATAAAGAGCAAGTGAAAAAATGCATACCTTGTAACATAACCGTGACTTTCCCCCATGTACTGTGCATGTAACTTTGAGATTTCTATATATGAAGGTTGCTTTTTTTCCTTATGTTAATAATACTGATACAATTGTATGAAAGGGAGAATGACATGTGTTCTTATAGTGACTGTGATGCTGCTCTGGCTGGTATCACTAAAATCTTGCTGGATGTTCTGAAAAAAACAAGAAGATCCCTGGATACTGAAGAAATTATTGTGAAGGCAGTGGACATTTTTTCATGTTTAACTAGGTTGTTCAACTGGTCTAAGTAACTACTGCATCTTGTTTGCAATCATGAGTACGGGCAAAACTATCTTGACCTAAAAATTAGTAACCACAAAGTATTATTGCCCCATAAATTGTTGTATATTACATTTCAGATGTATGTACACATATTTAGTCACAGAGATGCAAAAGGAAGGGAAACAAACATCACTTTTCAACTTAAAGACTAATAACAGCTTTAACAAGCTGTCTTACATGCTTCAAAGGAGGAAAACCAGGGTATTTTTGAGCTCCTTAACCTAATTAATTAAGGCAATGAAAAACTACATATGATCAATCATAATAATTTCTAGAAGATGTATTTCAGAAAAAGCAAGATTTTCAATGCACACACTTAATGATAGACTGAAATCGCAGGATAATACAGTTAGAGAGCAACCTCTGGAAGTCAAATCTTCAGCTCAAAGGATGACCTAACCAGATCAGATAGCCCAAATCTCTGCTGAGGTAATGAAAAAATCAGTAGAACTTTGTGTCTTGAAATACCTCAATGCGCACATCATTCCTCAATTTGTATCTACCATCACTCAACATTACTGAGGTGTGTTGGGTTCCAATGCTGAGATTACCTCAGCAAGGAGCAGGAGACCAACTCTGACACCTCCACATCCTCATACCCTTCAACAAGAGAAGCTGCCAAGCTACTGTAGCACTGTTCCCTCAGAAAAGACATTTCTTTCAGCTTTAGACATCTAAATTATAGTGGAACTAGTTTATTCAGGTTCTTTTTCAGTCCATCAAGAGAAACAGGTTATTTCAAAGCCTGATCCAACTGCCTTTTGAAACTATTCTTTCTCTCCACTGGTTGTAGGGAAAACAACACCTGATGTGACACCTGTAATGGAGCATCCAACTGATTAAATAAGAGTATCCAGAAGGCAAGTATCTTTATCACTTCACTAGCCAAATATCTTTAGCTCACTTTATCATCAACATAATAAATAGCATGATTTAACACATCTTATAGTAGATGTCTTAAACAGGCAGATGAATCTTCAATGCCTAAACTTGATCAGTTTTATCCCAACCTTTACGTCTGGAACCTTGCTGAGGTCTGGTCAAGATTTACTTACAGGCTGGCTCAAGAACTAACTCAGACAAATGTCTTTTAAATAGCGAAGTTTGAACTTTGCAACCAAGATAGACATCTTACTAAAAACACTTGATAGACTTAATTAGGAAAATGCTATTTTAGGTTTATGTCTTGTTCAGGTATAATTCTAAATGTTTAAGTTAAAAAAGTGAACCTGCTAGAGGTTGATTTATTTCCTAAGGAAATAAATAGAAAGTGGTTATAGGAAAATCAGAATGCAGCTGAAGTGGCAAACAGCCCACTGTAACTCTCACAGTACTCATCACTTTTTCAGTTTCCACTCCTAACACATTACAGTTGCTTCCACTGACTGGAATATTTAGACAAATTTCAGTTAATTTTAAAAGGAATTATTTTCTTGTTCTCAAGAAGTGTAAAGAACTCTAGAGAACATAGTCATTGCGCCTCAGAGAGTCTTCAAGTGTGACCAAGGTAGTGTATTTCAGAGAAAGGGAGATGATAGCTGCCTACAGTAGTTCTGACAGAAGTAGCTCTGGGGAGTGTTTCCTTCTCAACTCCAAATACTTAAAAGGTTAGTTTAGGCCATGAAGTAGGAAGGATTGCTTTAGTGTGGTAATACAAAGAATTGCATAGAGTTCTCTCCTGAGTATATTGGGTTTTAATGTGGAAGAAGAGAGTTTTCAGGTTAAGATGAGAGGAAGAAGCACCTTAGTAAAACTGAAGCTGTGAGATTCTGATTCTCAAACCTGCCCACAAATTGAAATTGTTTTACACAGAATGTTGGAAGATTCTACCAGATTTAACTTCCTGATAAAAGGAAACTGAGACTGAGACAATGTTCTTAAGTACAAGTATGAATTGTATTTTGATTCCATAAAAGCTGATTTACTCAGTTTACTGTTCCAGACTTCATTTAGATTTCTTTATGACTGCAGCATTACTGACAAAAACAAAAACCAAAACCCACACCAGAAGAAGGCTTGTGTTTAAGTGGAGATGCTTAAGATGTTTAGCTATTTCTTAAAAATCTGAGTGATTTTTGTGTGAACAGGTAGGCATTTGTTAGAGCGGATTTTCACTGAGCAGCTTAATTAGCTCTTTATGCTATTTAATATTATGATAAATGACCTACCAGAAGTTATTAATTAAAGTATTAAAGTCTCGTTATTTGTTAGTAATGGGACATATGGGAAGAAGAAAAAGAATAGGACTTTATTATTAACATATTTCAGGGAACAGTGAGTAACTTGGATAAACAGTGGAAATATACATCTGGCTGCTTCCATTTGTTGTATAAATCATTTTATCATTTATACTTGTTGCAGGAATCCTATAAAAACTCATGTATGTCCAAATACTTTAAACTAATAGTACTGTTGGCTGGTGGTTAAAATAAACATTTCCATAGCCAACTTTAGGAAATCAGGACTTCCTCAAAGGAAGTCCTTGGCTCCTCAGTGTACATCTGTCTCTATTTAGCCACACATTAAGCTCACTGTGTGAACGGTCATTTCACTTTGGCATATTTTTAACAGTGGAGATTGCAAGTGATTTGCTCATTACTGGGCTGATTAAGCACTGTGTGTCATGATGACAGGAGATGAACCTCAGTGTCTCTGCTCACCCTTTCCTGTGTCACACCCTTGAGGAGTGAAGACTTGAACTTCTCACTCTTCCATCAAGGGCTGACCTTCAAAATCACACATTTATCCAGGAGATGAGACTGTTTGGAGACCAGGGTTGCAGTTTCTCTCGCCTGCCTTCAGGTGTCTGTGGTGCATGTGTGTCTGAGTTAGGTTTCTAGGTTCCCATTATGTAGTCACTATTTGGGTGGAATGTGAAATTAAGGGTATAATAAATCTCATCAGAAGTGTTACATAAATGTAGTCGGGGGAATTTACCCCTGAATGCTATTGATAATGGTGTTAGATTTCATTCACCTATGGTGGGAAACAAGATAACTTGAACAGACAGCTATTGATACCGCAGGTATCTTCAGTCAGGAGGGAGGAATCTCACTGTGGATTTTACTTGCAAGTGTTCTCCTGTGGTGTATATTGTGATCGCACAGTTCTTTCACAATGTAAATGTGGGTTCTTTGAGAATGCATGGGAAAAACCCAGCCTAACAGTGATGAAAGCTAGAATTACTCTGTCAAGTTCACCCTCTGAAAGGAAAAGTTAATGCAATGGAGGAAAAGACCCATGTTGGATAGCGCTGCAGCTTGTATGTTTAATAAGTATCAGAGAATCTAATTAGAACCCTTTTAACTTTCAGTTCATTTTCTTCAGATGACTTGTGTATTGTGTTCTCGTCTTTTGTGAGTGGTTTCTCATTCAAAGTTCTGTCTAAGGCTGGTGCTCAGAAAGTATTACTCTGGTAAGACAGAAGCAGTTCTGGTTGCACATAGAAGCAGAGTGTGCCTGTGGGCCCAGCAAGGGTTTTATAACTTCCACTTAGACTTCAAGTTAGGCATGCAAAGGAGACAGGTGGAGACAGACTCCCTCAAAAGCCCCATGGTACTCTCTGTTTAATGAAATGAGTAAGTAGATCTCTAAGGGTCCCGTAATTTATTTGTACTGCTAAGTGTAAATAAAATCTGCTACAGAAAATCTGAGTCAATCTTCTCAGGCATCTGCTGAGCCTCACAGCAGGTCTCAAAGAGATCTTGAAAATTGTTCCTGATGTACAACCAGTATAAAAACTTAATCAAAAGAATCAGCACAGATTTTGGTCTTCGTCCAAAGAGAGAGAGAAAGACAGTTGTTTGGTTGTGTTTCAACAATGGGATAAAAAGGAGAATTCTGAGTCCTTTTTGACATTTCCTCCCCACCACAACATTATTATGACCTTGGGAAAAAAGCTAACAAGATCAAGAGCAACTTGAATGCATTGAAATTTGAAAAACTCAATAGGGTTTACATTTTGTCTAATTATGCAGCATGTCAGCTAGAACAAGGAGGAATGCTGTGCTCAGCTGTGGAAATATTTCTGGTCACCGAGATGTATTTTGACTAGTTTACCTCCCCACAATGAGAAGTGTCATGTGCCAAGCTGAAACACTCTCTTTGCTGATAAATTCCAAGTGTATGCACGTGAAGGAAAAAAAAATGTTCACAACAAAAGCACGAAGGTGAATTACTGCTTGGGAAAAAGATCTTCAGGTCAGTGTTGAACATCATTGACAATAACATCTCATGTTCAAAATTGTTATAAAATGTGAATAAGAAAAAAAAAAAAAAACAAAACAAACCCAAAACCAAAACCAAACCAAACCAAAACCAAAAAAGTGCTAGTAATTGTATAGATCTGTGGATTGTCTATATCTGAAATAGATCTCAGAAACGGTATGGGAGAATAGTACAAAAAATAAAGTGGTGCAGACCGACTTCCATTTGAGGAGATGCTAGGCTGTGGTCTTAACAGCTTAAAAATGAGAAAATCAGAGTAGATGGTGGATTGTGATTAATGTCCATAAAATCATGAATGTTTTATGGGGAAAGTGCATAGTAAATAATGATTAGTGTTTTCACAGTTAAAAAATAACTATCAGAGGTCACTGAATGAAATTTGTCAGGCAGTAGGTTTAGAGCAAATCTGATGATGGACTACTTTGTAATAAAATGTGTGGTTAAACTATTAACACATTCCCAGCACATATTGTGGAGGTCAAATATTAATTATTAGAGAAACAAGCTGCTGCTTGGAAAGTTCATACGACAGTGGAAAAGGGATGTTATACCAAGAGAAGGGTACTATTTTACTACCTCATTGCTCAAATATAAATTATTTTCCTAAGCGTCTGCTGTTAATGCTGGTACAGATAAATAATAAGCTAGATAAACCTTTGGTTTGACCTCTTATTCTTACATTTCACGTTATATTCTTAGGGCCTGGCTGCCAGATGCACACCTCCAACCTGGATGAAAAGACAAAAGAGTCTGGATATCCCAGACCTGACTGTGTGTACATACCAAGCCATAAGAACCTGTATTATGTATCAGGGTGGATGTGGTAGGGTTTACCTGCTAGATGGTTGCAAAGGAAGGAGTGTAATACAGAGGTAAAAGTGATCAAAATGCATTTGTCTGAGGAAGAGGGCCAGTAGAAACACCCTGTGTAAATAAAAAGGAAAATAATGTCTCTCCGAGTTATTTGCATTACTTCTGTGTTTTTTAATGTCCTCAGTCAGAGAAAACATAACACCAAAGATTTTTTCCAAGCTAAAGTGAAAAGAGATCAAACCCTCCATGCTACAACTTTCTTTCAGGTCATTGTAGACAGCAATAAGGTCTTCCCTCAGCCTCCTTTTGTCCAGGCTCAGCCACCCCAGTTCCCTCAGCTGCTCCTCATAAAATTTGTTCTCCTGACCCTTCACCAGCTTCGTTCCCTTCTCTGAACTCACTCCAACACCTCAATGTTTTTCTTGTTGTGAAGGACCCAAACCTGACCCCAGGTTTTGATGTGCAACCTCACCAGTGTCCAGTCCAGGGCAAAGTCACTGCCCTGGTCCTACTGGTCACACTATTCTTGATGAATGCCAGGATGTTGTTGGCCTTTTTGGTCACATGGGAACACTGCTGGCTCAAGTTTAGCCACTGTTGACCAACAACCCCAGGTTATTTTCTACTGGGCAGCTTTCCAGACCCTCTTCCCCAGGCCTGTAGTGCTGCCTGGGGTTGTGACCCAAGTGCAGGACCTGGCACTTGACCTTGTTGAACCTCAGACAATTTGCCTCAGCCCAACTACCCAGCCAGTCCAGATCCCTCTGTATGACCTTCCCACCCTCCACCAGATCAAAACTCCTGCCCAACTTAGTGTTGTTTGCAAACTTATTCAGGGTGCACTCAATTCCCTTATCCAGATTACTGATCAAGAGTTTAAACAGAACTGGCCCCGATACTGAGCCCTGGGGAACATCACCCATGACCAGCTGCCGACTGGATTTGACTCCATTCACCACAACTCTTTGGGCGCAGCTGGCCAGCTAGTTCTTCACCCAGTGAAAAGTACAATTATCCAAACCATGAGCTGCCAACTTCTTCAAGACAATGTGGTTGGAAACAGTGCCAAAGGATCTACTGAAGCCTAAGTACTCAACATTCACAACCTTTCCCTCATCCGCTAAACAGGTCACTTTGTCATAGAAGGAGACCAGGTTGGTCAAGCAGGACCTGTCTTTCATTAACTTGTGCTGACTGGGCCTGATTGCTTGGTTGTTTTATATGTGCCATGTGATGGTACTCAGGATGATCTGCACCATGATCTTCCCTGGCATCAAGGTCAGACTGAGAGGCCTGGAATTACCCAGTTTCTCCTTCCAGCCCTTCTTGTAGATAGGCATCACATTTGCCAACTGCCAGTCAACTGGGACCTTCCCAGCTAGCCAGGACTGCTGATAAACAATGGAAAGTGGCTTGGTGAGCACCTCTACCAGCTCCCTCAACACCTTTGGATGGATCCTTTCTGTATCCATAGATTTGTGGGTGTCCAAGTGGTGTAGCAGGACACTAACCATTTCCCTTTGGATTATTTCGGTTTCATTCTGCTCCCCGTCCCTATCTTCTGGTTTGGGGGGCTGGGTACCTGGAGCACAGCTGAGGTGAAGAGGGCATTTAGTTCCTCAGCCTTTCCCTCATCTTCTGTCACTATGTTTCCCCCGTGATCAAAGGATGTGATTCACCTCCAAAAGCAATACAAAGGAGGGACTAGGACTAGAAAAGGGATCAGAGTAGCTTTCAGAAAGCTACTGAACAAGCAGAGATAAAATTTCATGGGATTGCTCAGCCCAGTGAAAACAAATGTGACAGGGAAATGACTGCAGTCTCTAAGGAGTACAGAAATAGAACTGAAAGGACAAGTTACACAGGAAATATGTATGAGCTGACTACATTTATGTTTTAGCTGATAATAACAGGAACAACAATTAAGAACAGGAGTTCAGGACCAGTCTCTAACAGGAGAAGGATGGGATCCTCACACCCTTAGAAAGGACTTGCTGGCAATATGAGAATCATGTAGCCTTCGTGACCAAGAATGTCTGATCTGGTTTTCTGATCCCCAGACAACATCGTGTAGCACTTCAGCATTGCATCTATTCAAACCCTTTTCGTTACTGACATCTCTTTTCCTGTTCAGTCCCTCCAACTGTCTGTCCCACCTTGTCTTTGGAATTCAGAATGCTCCCTTAGATGCCCTGTCAGCACCTAGTCCACTAGTTACTTTTGTCTTAAGCACTACATTAAAAAATTACTATTAATACTGTAATGATCATTAAACTGAACCTAGTAGAGAACAAGAACTCAGGTTTCCTGTGTGGCCCTAATTCTGACCTCCTGTGCAAATGAATTGTAAGTATTAAATTATAAATCCTCATGATTTAATTAAAAACAAGCAAACAAACAAACAAACAAAAACAAAAAAAACCAAAACACTAAAACAATGAAATGCTCCATTTTATACATGAACTTGGCAGATGTCAATAATAATTATTTCTTTCTGAACTTGGGAAAACTTGGTTTTCTGAACTGAGCTGCAATTTGTATTTGCTTCTTTCTGTCTACACAGAAGTATTCAAATAGAGAATACAAGAAGACTGCAAGGCCAGACTTCCACTCATTTTCAAAGATCCTTATATGCTTCTTGGTGCAGGTTCTTCTTTTAGTTTAGGTGAGAGCAGGACAAGGAGCACCATGAGGCAGCCTCACTGGACAAATATTCACTGCTTCTGTGCCTGCAGTCACAGAGATAATTTCATAGACTACATATAATGAGCATTATGGCTTATTACACTGTGACATTCCTGGGAGAATATACCTGTACCCCATGAGGAACTCTCTCACCCTCTCTTCATTCACAGGTGGTTGTTCTTACGCTGAGCTGCTGAGCTGCTGCTGCTGGAAAGAGAGCACAAAAGTTACTTAGTTCCCCTCAAAATTCTGTCGTATGACAAAACCTGTACGAATTAGGTCTATAAGCTATGTGCAATTCTAAGCAGCCAGCCACAAAAAGTAATCAAAGTACACAACAAGTACACAGAATTTTAAGTGTGTTCCTGTCTTTTACCTAACTTATTCACAATCACTTGTTGGTTCTTTTAACTACATATTAAAACTTGGCTCTTCTATAGAGTAAGCATGCATATAAACACAGAGATCAAATAAATTCTCTCAAACCTTTTAACTTAAAACTTTCTGAGAGAATGGGAGGAGACTGCAAATAACCAAGCTGTAATATGACTTTCCATCCCAGCAAATCTGTCACCAGGCATGGAGTCTTCAGGATCTGCTGGGATGAAAGACAATAATTTGCTGTTCTGAAAGACCAGCTACTGAAATAGTCTCTAAGTACTCCAGACTCTGCCTCTCATCTATCTCCTGGTGTTACAACTGTCAAGCAGATAGCCTGTAGACTTGGCAATGAAGGCATCAAGTGGTGGATTTAACTTCTTTGGTGTACATGGGCGCTGCTCATTGGGTCTCTTCTATTAGCAAAAGAGGTGAGTCCTACCTTGAGGATTGCCACAGGGTCATCCACAGGGTTAGGTCCAAACAGTAAATTTCCTTTTGTTTAACAGTGTCTCACTGTCCCACACTGTCACACATAGTTAATTCATGGATTGGATTCAGCTACTGTGATTAACAAAGCAATAAGTAAGTGAACATCCATGAGAATCCATAGCTCCTATGGAATCCAAGAAAATAAGGTATTTTCAGTTCACCTCCTTCATGCTTTTGTCCTTGCCTTGCTTTTGTTTGCATTTTGGATTCAGTTATTTTCCTGGCTTCAGTTTCACACCATTTTGTTTTAACTCACTATATATCTCCTATCCACACATATGCATCCTTTTAATCTAGTGATGTACTCTCTGGTCTGGTCACTTTAGGGTTAATCTGTCATGTTTTGGTCAGACAGTAATTGCCACAAAGCCTTCCCCAAACTTTGCAGACCTAAAACTGGTATTTTTACAGCTAGTGTTGAGTCTCTGCTGGTTGTAATCCACAGAAATGCACCTGGATGCAATAGCGCTCAGATAACTAAACCTGACAGATGTGTTTCACTTAGTGGGGACTCCGCTTGTTTCATTGTAGAGATTAGAGAGTGATTCAGCATTCATGAGAAAATGTGGCAACAAAAGGTTAGCTGAACAGTGCTAGGAGTGAAGCCATATTGGGAGCAGTTGAAGGAGGAAATGGTCTGGATTTATTGTCTGCATTAAAGATATTGTGGATCCCATGGATACCAGGAGTGTCATGGAGACACAGCTAATAGGATTTTTATTGGATTATTGTCTGGTTGTTGCACCTGCTTCTGAAGGGGACAGTGCAGTTGATTTTCTGACACAATCCTTGAACAGGGAAGTGGAAAGGAGCTATGGGAGCTGGAAGATCCAATACTAATATTTAAGGAAACTTTTATAATTGCCTCAAAGCTGTTTCAGGCAAGTCACCAGTCAGTGAACACTCCTACCTCTTTGTAAATGTTCCCGCCTAGAAAATATATTTGCTAAAATGAATGAAGACACCAATGATCTAACTCGTAAGCCTCTACTCTCCACAGTCCAGATCTAAGTTAGATTTTAATGTTAAATTACACAGTTTACCTCTATGTTTCACATTCAGCAAACCATTTCTCAGGTCCACATTTTTCTTTTATTTTGTCCAAAGCAATCAAATCACATTTTATCCAACAGAGAAGTGAGCTGAGGGGGAAAATAATTGAGTTTACATTACTAGTTAATTTTCATTTTCACCCCTGGTTTCTAGTGAAGTTGAACATTAAAGAAACTTGGAAGACCTCAAAATTCAGGGCTCAAGCTAAACACATCTAGTGTTGATTTTGAAGTGCCTTACTAGATTTTAAGTAGGTTTGGATGAATAATTTGTAATAAGTGATCTCATTAATTGCATTTAATTTGTTTTTTCAGGAGTTACTTGCAAATGGAGTCAAGTTATTCCATCCAGGACCTAATCCAAAACTCTCTGTAGTTCATGAAAGGAAATCAATGCGTTATGGATTAAGATGCAGGTATATTTTGTTGAATATTGTTGGTTTTGTAATTTATTCACAACTACCCATTCCTAAGATCATCCAGTCTCAGAGAAGTTGTGCTTTATCTCTAATAGAAGTTACATTTCTGTCCCCACATGTCAGAATGTTCTGACTTTTTTGTCTACGTTTTCTTTACAAATACATCACATTATAGAATTTTCTACTAGAATCTTTTGAATATTTTACATTCTTTTACTTTAAAGGTATTTTTTTTAGAAAGTATTTTTGCCAGTTAACACTTGTAGGTAGAAAAGCAAGACACTGGATCTCTGAAGTCAGGTATTTTAATGTCCATATTGCTATGGCCACAACATCTGAGCTCAGGGTGACACCTGTGCTCTATCTTGCAAATTTCCTTAGCTCTCAGCAGAAAAGCGCAAGCAAGCATCAGGCAGACATAAAAGTTGTACTTCTGGGGTGTTACTGTTTTTGTAAAGGTGTTAACTGACCCTCTTCGGTCAACTCAAGATGGAATGATATTCCCAAACTGGAAGTTTCGTTGTAAGACAAACAGTTCTTCATTTGAACATGCAGAACTCCTGTTTCCCAAGCCTTGTAGTTCTCTTCTCTCTTCTGGGGAGAAGACGAGATGAGAGGCGAGGCGAGGCGAGGTGAGGCGAGGCGGGGAGGGGAGGGGAGGCGAGGCGAGGGGAGGCGAGGGGAGGGGAGGGGAGGGGAGGGGAGGGGAGGGGAGGGGAGGGGAGAGGAGAGGAGAGGAGAGGAGAGGAGAGGAGAGGAGAGGAGAGGAGAGGAGAGGAGAGGAGAGGAGAGGAGAGGAGAGGAGAGGAGAGGAGAGGAGAGGAGAGGAGAGGAGAGGAGAGGAGAGGAGAGGAGAGGAGAGGAGAGGAGAGGAGAGGAGAGGAGAGGAGAGGAGAGGAGAGGAGAGGAGAGGAGAGGAGAGGAGAGGAGAGGAGAGGAGAGGAGAGGAGAGGAGAGGAGAGGAGAGGAGAGGAGAGGAGAGGAGAGGAGAGGAGAGGAGAGGAGAGGAGAGGAGAGGAGAGGAGAGGAGAGGAGAGGAGAGGAGAGGAGAGGAGAGGAGAGGAGAGGAGAGGAGAGGAGAGGAGAGGAGAGGAGAGGAGAGGAGAGGAGAGGAGAGGAATAAACTACTCCAGCTGGAAGAAACCTACAATGATCAACTAGTCCCACTGTCTGATCAATTAATGGCTGACCAAATATTAAAGTATGTTGTTAAGGGCTTTGTCTAAATGCCTCTTAAACACTGGCAGTTTTGGTACATTGAGCACCTCTCTAGGAAGCCTGTTCCGGTGTTTGACCACCCTCTCAGTAAAGAAATGCTTCCTGTTGTCCAGTCTAAACCTTCCCTGGAGCAGCTTTGAAACATTAACATGTGCCCTGTCACTGGATGCCAGGAAGAAGAGATCAGCACCTCCCTACCCACATCCCCTCCTCAGGAAACTACAGAGGACAATGAGGTCACCCATCAGCCTCCTTTTCTCCAAACTAGCCAAGCCCTAAGTCCTCAGCCGCTCCTCATAGGACACACCTTCCAGTCCTGTCACTAGCTTTATTGTCATCCTCTGGATGTATTCAAGGACCTCAACATAATCCTGTAATTTTGGGGCTCAGAACTGCTCAGAGTACTCAAGGTGAGTCTGCGCCAATGCTGAATACAGCAGAAAAATCTCCATTTTTGACTGGCTGGTTATAGTGTGTTTGAGACACCTTAGGATGCAGTTTGTGCTCTTGGCTGCCAGGGCACACTGATGACTAGTACTGAACCTGCTGTCAACCAGCATCCTCAGATCCCCTTCTGCAGGACTGCTCACCAGCCACTTCTATCCCAATTTAAACTTGTGCCCCTAATTTCTCCATCCTAGGTCCAGAATCCAGCAATTTGACATGTTAAATTTCATCCCATTAATCCTAATACAGTGATCCAATGTATCTAGATCCATCTGCAAGGCCTCCCATTCCTCAAGAGTGTCAAGAGCACCTCTCAGTTTGGTGTAATCAACAAGCTTACTAATGGTGCATTCAACTCTTGCATCCATATTGTTGATAAATGTGCTGAACAGAACTGGTCCTAGGATTGAAGCCTGAGGGAAACCGCTACTGACCAGTCACCAGTCAGATGTAGGGCCACTTATTACTACTCTTTGAGCCCTGATCTTCAGTCGGTTCTTCACCCAGAGCACCTTGTACCTGCCTATGTCACAGTTGTACAGCTTGTCCAGAAGGATGCTGTGAGAGACAGTATCAAAAGCCTTATTAAAATCCAGAAAAACCTACATCCACTGCCTCCCCTTTATACACTAGGTGGAAGACCTTATCATAGAAAGATATCAATTTAGTTAAACAGGACTTTTATTTTGTAAAACAATGTTGATGATGTCTGATAACTGCATTATTCCTTAAATGCTTTTCAATACTACCTGGTATAATCTTCTCCACAACTTTTTTCAGGAATGTAGGTTACCCTAACAAGTCTGTATTTCCTTGGGTCTTCCTTCACACCCTTTTTGTAGATAGGAATGGCATTGGCCAACCTTCAGTGAGCAGGGAGCTCCTCATACTCCAAAGACCTTTGGTACCTTTAGTTTACAGCTTCCTCTCAAGGGGAGGAGGAAGGGTAGGCATTGGACTCTTCTCTTTGACAACCAACGACAGAACCCGAGAGAATGGCAGGAAGATGTGCCAGGGGAGGTTTAGGTTCGACATCAGAAAAAGGTTCTTCACCCAGAGGGTGCTGGAGGACTGGAACCAGCTTCCCAGGGAGGTGTCATGGCCCCAAGCCTGACAGTGTTCAAGAAGAGACTGGACAATGTCCTCAGACACACGGTGTGAACTGTGGGATTGTCATATGCAGAAACAGGAGTTGGACTTGATGATCCCTGTGGGTCCCTTCCAACTCGGGACATTCTGTGATTCTATGGTAGATGGTAGACAGAGGTCCAGCCATAAAGTCTTCTAGCTCCTTCAGTACTTGGGGATGAACCCCATCAAACCCCATGAACTTGTGAATATTCAGCTGATACAGCTGGACCCTTGCAATTTCTATGTCCACAAATAGACAGTCACTGTTACCACACTCGATGTTCTCCAACACAGGGGACCAGGAAGCCCAATTTCTATCAGTATTATTAAAGATTGAGGCAAAATGCATTGAATGACTCCACTTCTTCATCCCTATTAGTCAGATGACTATCTTCAACAGGTATCAGTCCAATGTTTTCCTTGGACCTCTACTTGCTATTAACTTACTGAAAAAAATGTTTCTTGTTCTCTGAAAAAACAATGGACAGTTTGAACACCACTTGAACTTTGGCCTTTTGTGTCTTTTCTCTACATGAATGAACCACAGCTTAATACTATTTCTGCAATACCTGACCTTGCTTCCAGAGATCATACAGTTTCTTTTTCCTCAGCCAAGATGGTCTTCTGCTCTGCTTGCTTGACTTATAACACACTGGAATTGCCTGATTCTGTGCTTCTAAAATGTGGTTCTTAAGACTGACCAGCACATATGGAATCTCTTTTGACACAAGCATGTTTTGTGTTGAAAGAGATACGATTTCAATCCCAGGCTTAATTTTGAGGTTATATCATTATCAAGGTTTAAACCAAGCTAGTAATACAACCACAATTGCCGCTCACTCACTAGCTCGCTCGCTCGCTTGCTCGCTCGCTCACTCACTCACCTCCCCACCCTCCTAATAGGGGAGAGAATCGAAAGTGAAGGGAGAAACTTGGATTGAGATAAACACAGTTTAATAAAATAACAAAATACGAATACCCTACTAGTAAGTACACATATAGAGTAGAAATAGAATATAAAATAAAAGATACTCAATGCAATTAATCACAAACTCTGTTCACACTGAGCAGCCAGTCCCAGGAAGCAGCACCTGGTCCTGAACAGTCCATCCCAAAGAGAAGAAAAAGGAAAAAAAAAAAACAGAAAGGCTCAGAGGCCTCTGCAACATGGCAAAAGGCCGAACTAAACATCCTGAACCAAACTCCCCTGTCTCTGACAAAAAGGGTGAAGAAGAATGCAAGAGAGCAAGAGAGCACCTGAGAAAGAGACTGAAATACCCCGTCTCTCCTTAAATATGAAGCATGATGCTAATGGGGTGGAACACTCTTATTGATCAGTCTGGATGTCAGTCAAGCTCTGCACTATCCATGCCCCACTTTCTTGATGCCTCACACCTGTGAGCAGAGCACTCAGAACAGCCTTGGCTCTCAGACCAGAGCAATTAAAAACATTAGCTCTGTGCGGGGGTGTTAATCTCTTGTTCTCAAACTAAGTTCGAATAATGACAGTGCTAGCTATGAAAAATAAAAGTTTCTAACTGAGTGAAGAAAATTAACTGATTTTCTGTCAAACCAGCACAATTATGTCTTCGTGATCAGTTCCTCATCACCAAGAGGTATATCACTAACAATAAATACTATGTTGCTGACGTAATATAAGAATTTAAAATGGTAATGAGAAGATATAAGAATAATTTGCCTAGCCAAGACAAATCCTTCTAAAATCCTGCTAGCATTTTAGCTTTGCTTTCTCATTAAAATACTACTGCTAATTCCAGATAAAACAAGTCACTATGTAAATCTATACCAGAACACTGCTAGAATTTTCCTTGACATGATATTGGCCATTGGCAAATTACTGTCCCCAGTACTTCCTCTGAAGCTTTTAAGATTTGAAATATGAGACAACTCTTAAAAGAGAGCTGGAGGTCTCCTGAGTTTGATGGGTAAAAGACCTTAACAATAAGTATGCAGTTTCTTCATGACAGCCTCCCTCCTTGTCAGAGTGTGGTCTTGACTGTGCTTAATTTTATAGTATAGTAAATCCCACTAATTATTCTGTTGTCATTTATGGTACAGGTACCTTCATACAAGCACTTGGCTTCCTTCATATCTTCTACAAGGCACCTACCAACATTTCTTTTCCTTTGTAATAACTTACGATAATAATACCATATAAAAATAACCTACTCACTTTATAACTTGAGTTGCCTTAATCCTAGTGGATTAAGCTACATCCACCTTAAGATATATTTAAGAAGTATCTTTTTGCACCCAAAGAATGGTGATAGGTAAAATTTAACAGAATGACTGTATCTGAGAAAATGCCTACATTGAAGTACTGTCAAAGAACATAAACTACCATTTCAATTTCACACTTGCTTTGATGACATTTTAATCTACCTACAGTAAAGGTGTGTATTTACGCTCTAACAATCATAGACTTTTGTAATTAATAAAAGTGGGGGAAGACAGTTCATCTCACCATAAGATAGGTTGAAAAATTTTCTTCTGTAGCTGCTTTATGAATAAAACCTAAAATTATTAGCTCAGGGATCCAACTCTGAGAGTTTTAAAGCTAGGTAAGGTAAACCCTAACCTTAACATTACCCTCAGTTCTTCCACCTGGAAAATGCAGAGAATCTGAAATCTGTAGTCATTATCTCACTAACATGCACATAATATCTAAGGGGCAAGCTTGAAGATGTGATGGTAGAAGGCAGTTTGAGGCTAATTCGCCAAGCAGGAAATCTGTTCCCAGTTTACTAGAGGAAAACAGAAGGTTACCTAGACAAAGGGAAGAGGGCAAGGTACTGAATTATCCTGAAAGTGACCTATCTGTTTGGACTATAAGACAATTAGGATGTGGATTTTATCTTTTAATGTACCATCTAACTCATGCAACGCAGAACAAATACAGAAGGTGGCTGCATTTGAATCATAAATGTTAAAATATATCTCTAATCACTCAATTAGACAGTTCTGGGACAAGCTCATGGAGCTTCTTTACCCCCAAGGATGTGTTTGCTAAGCTGGTGTGGATGTACTCATATTTCACTCTGCCACTTAGTGTGCATACATCCTCTGTCCCTCCAAGTACTCTCTCAAAGTAGGTAGTACTGCAAAAAGCTGCAAAGGGGAGGAAGGAGATGTGTATCACAATAATGGAAACTTGACTCAGATGATTTGAAAAGAAAAGAGGGATTGTTGGTACTTAATGCTCTGATTGTTGGTACCTATCTCTGATTGTGTGTGAAGTTACTATCTATAAAATCAGTTTAATATGTGTGGAGAATAGTTAGTTTTATTTATTGACCGTTCTGGAACCTTCTACAAAAACAGCAGGAGAATCCTGCCAAGGTGTCAGGTCTTGTCAAGGACACAATATCACAAACTGGATATGCTGTATTGGAGGCACACTTATTGTGAACAACACACTGTCTTGTATTGATAGTAATGTAACTTAAAATAAAAGTTTATTTTGGGTAAAAACTTTTCCCACCAGCTCTCTGCTTTCTTAGCTGAAGTTTAAAGTTTTGACCATTTCATTACTCTAATCCAAAATATAAATAACGCAGCTACTACTAGAAAGCATTGACTCATATTACTCACTAATATTGCTCCTGAGAGAATAGTAGGGTCATTTACAAAACAAAGTCATCAGGTCTATGGTCCTCTATGGCATCGACCCAAGCTTTGTGAAAGAGTGTTCCTCCCACAGGGTTTGTAAGCTCATTCAGATTTGTGCCAGTTGCCAGGATCAGACCCATGAATTCAAAGGTTTTGTTTTGACAATTGGCTGTTGATTGGAGTGGTCCTGTTCCTGGGTAAGAACAGCCGAATGTCTCGCTGCTCTCAGACATGATGCAGGATATGCTTCCAGTGTCAATACTAGTAATGCTCCATATAAGACAGATATTCAAGGAAAAAACCTGTGTACTTGCATGGTGTTGCTTCATTTCATCCCGTATTTTGACATCTAGAACCACACTTGTAGGTCAGTTTATCCCATTCCAAGGAGATATCTGTGAGATTTTGGATGTATGTTTCTCCAGTGATGACAGAGGGAACCTAGATGTCAAAATATAAATTGGAAAATTTGATACTGAATCCAAAGTTGAATGATGAATCCCTATCTATAAGCAATATTTTATACAGCTACTGGGGTGGAAGCAGAAGTTTGTCCCACACATGGCCTCATCTTATTTATTTATTTTGCAAAGCACTAGGTTTAGGTGTTTAGCTGCTGTGCAAAACAGCAAGATAAAGCTTCTTAATGATGAGCACAAATGATACATATATCATATTATGGACCCAGAACTCTCTCTAAATTTGCAAAAATGGCAAAAAGTGTGATCTGCCCAGTCACTCACCCTCCCAAGCACATGAGCCTGTACCATGCTATTGAATCAACCAGCAAACCCCTGGCCAGTGATGACCGTAGTGACATTCTCATCTTAAGACAAGGCCACAAGATAATTAATTGCTACAAGTAACAGACGCCTCAGTTTCATCTGGGCTGATGAAACAAACACAGTACAGATATGAGGCAGATTTGAACTGGCAATTTAAAAAATGAAAATTCCTCCATTGTCATTATCGGACATGCAGATTCAGTTGACAACATGTTTCTCAGAAAATGAAAATTATGTTAAGAAATCTCATGCTAATGTCAGATTTGCTGACAGGCTCAAAAAGGTCCAGGAACACTTCAACAAATATAGGCAAAGTATTCACAGAGTTTGGTCCAAATTTTCAGGGAGAATGTGCCACCTCTTTCAAGAACGAAAGACATGAGTATAACTAATGTGGGCTCACAAACAGATATACTTTGCAAAGCACCCCTACTTCCTCATTGTTTTGTTATATGAGAAACAACTATTCCTTTAGTATTTTTAATTTTAGTATTGTTAGAATGGTTTATACCTGAATTTTAGGTGGCATGCCTGACTCACAGACAGTATGAAAGAGCCTCAATTGAAAAAAATATAAACAGACACATATGTTTAAATTGCAGAGGAATATCTGTCATATACGTTATTTTATTGGAGATGTCACTGTTGGTCATTGAGAAATTTTTTGATAATTCATATTAAAAATATGTAACTGGCTGAATACTTCATGATATAATTTGCTGAGTAAATCCTTTGAATTTTGTCAACGGATATATTCATGGAATAGCGTAAGAGAAGGTCTACAATGAAGTGTATTATTCTTGAGCAAAACATGAAATGGCTAAATGGCTCAAATGAACAAAGAAGTTGCCTGGTTTTTGTTTTGTTTTGTTTTGTTTGTTTGTTTGTTTGTTTTTGTTTTTCCTTAAATTTGCCACAAACATGAACTGATCTTCAAGATTAGAAAGGTCTGATCGACTCGTCGTTTCTCCCCACCTCATCATTGTTTTTCACTTCACTCTGCATCTTGGTTTTGATAAAGAGTAAAAACACATGCACAGATAAACTCTGTAAAAGCCTGCATATTTTCTTAGAAAACAGGACTTTCAGATGAGTTTTGAAAAATCAAAAAGCTCAGCTGGATGAGTGTTTTTTTCCATATCAGCCTTTTACTAGACACATTAATCTATTCTCCTGCCTCCTGCTTGCTTGTTCAAGGAACTGTCCACAGGGTTATGTTATCTCCCCAAGTACCGATTTCTGCTCAGATGATCTTCTTTCTTTCCACCTTCAATTAGAAACAGTAGATACCAGCTTAGCTCCACAGCCATGTGTTTATAAGCACATGTGCGTTTACATGCACTCATTGCAAAATGTGCTTTGACAACCCCCTGCTAAGGCTTTTTCCAGATTAAGGAATCATAAGCAGCTTTGGACTTCTTGACCCTGCTGGTTCATCATTTATGATGTTCAAAACATGCACATGGCCAATTTGAGTTTATCTAAACACTTAAGAAGAAACTCTTCAATTAGAGATCATACTAAGTGACGCTGACAGTAACTCTCTTACCAATTTAGTTTGGCTAAATTACTATCAGATGTTAGGAAAAGTGTTCTCCCCTTCATAAAACAAATCAGAAAGCATCATATTTGGAACAGTGCTTTCCTAGAACTAATTTTTCACAATGATGAAAGGAAAAAGTAATTTACCATCAAATGTTCCAGCAAGATTTCATTGCAGACTTTTGCTTGGAATGTAACTTTTGAATGCCTCAGTGTCAATGGAAAGAAAAATATATTTATATATAAAAAAGAATGATACTACTTTTTTTTTCAGTATCAATCACACAGAATGCTTTAGAATTTTAGTAGATGATGCCATATAATATTTGTGTCACATCAAACACCAAATCAATAAATTCACTGGAGGATATTTACAAGGGGATCCATCTGAATTGAGATGTCTTCTAGTCCTTTTTCTATATTGTCACATTTACTGCCTGCTGTAGAAAGGGGAAGCCACCAATTGATTTCTAATTCTGCGAACCCCAGGGTGTAAATGTGATTAGCGGTAATTGGAGAAGTTCAGCAACTGTTAATTTCTCCTCTCTTTGTTGTTTTCCTATTTAAAATATTAACAACATGCGTTTGTAGGCCAAAACTGACTCTGATGCAGCTGAACAAAGGATACATATTTAATCAGAGCTGTGGGACCCCGATGCGGTTGTCTGAAACAAATGTGACATGTGCTTTCTCTCAAAAAAAGTCAAGCATCTAATAAACAGCATCAGTATTTTGTTGTAATGTTCATTGTCTACATGATGTCGAGTTTAATGGCATTACACTACGTAAAAAAGCCAGAAGTACACTGCTAAATTTGTCTCTCCCAGTTGGCTGTCCCTGAGGAGATTATAATGCCAGCCGTGGCTTTGTTTGTTGCATGCATAAGTGTGCACATGTTCCTAAATTTTAAGTTGTAAAGGAAGGTGGAAAGAAAAGATGTTAACCCTTGGATGGTTGAGTGTCTCCTTAGAATGAAGCAATTATTAATATCTACAGGAGCATGAAATCATTACGAAAAAAAAAATAGGATTTGCCCTCTAACTGCATAATATCTCACTTTTACTTTTTCTAGACAAGATTCTCCCCCATCCGTAGGTATAAAGGTTTCTCAATACCTTTTAGCAAGAAATTGGCTCTAGTATTTCAGCACTAGAAAAAAATCCATGTTTACCTCTAGTCAATTGCATTAAATATTTTTCTTCGTTAACTTAGAACTGGGGAGGCTGAGTGCACAAAATGATGCAGTCCTACTCAGAATGCTTTGAGCATCTCAGGAAGCCAACTGGAAGCTTTGGTTAGCTTAGCATGGATAGCTCACTCTCAGATGGCTAAAGCTCATGGTTCAAAGCTACTACATGGGAGGTTCAGACTGGACATTAGGAAACATTTCTCTACTGAGAGGGTGGTCAAACACTGGAACAGGCTTCATAGACAGGCAGTCAATGACACGAGACTACCAGTGTTTAAGAAGCATTTGGACAACGCCTTTGACAGCATTCTTTAATTTTTGATCAGTCCTGAATTAGTCAGGCAATTGGACTAGAGGATTGTCATAAGCACCTTCCATCTGAAATATTTTTCCTCTCCTCTCCTCTCCTCTCCTCTCCTCTCCTCTCCTCTCCTCTCCTCTCCTCTCCTCTCCTCTCCTCTCCTCTCCTCTCCTCTCCTCTCCTCTCCTCTCCTCTCCTCTCCTCTCCTCTCCTCTCCTCTCCTCTCCTCTCCTCTCCTCTCCTCTCCTCTCCTCTCCTCTCCTCTCCTCTCCTCTCCTCTCCTCTCCTCTCCTCTCCTCTCCTCTCCTCTCCTCTCCTCTCCTCTCCTCTCCTCTCCTCTCCTCTCCTCTCCTCTCCTCTCCTCTCCTCTCCTCTCCTCTCCTCTCCTCTCCTCTCCTCTCCTCTCCTCTCCTCTCCTCTCCTCTCCTCTCCTCTCCTCTCCTCTCCTCTCCTCTCCTCTCCTCTCCTCTCCTCCCCTCCCCTCCCCTCCCCTCCCCTCCCCTCCCCTCCCCTCCCCTCCCCTCCCCTCCCCTCCCCTCCCCTCCCCTCCCCTCCCCCCCCTCCCCTCCCCTCCCCTCGCCTCCCCTCCCAACCCCTCCCCTCCCCTCCCCTCCTCTCCTCTCATCTTCTCCCCAGAAGAGAGAAGAGAACTACAAGGCTTGGGAAACATGAGTTCTGCATGTTCAAATGAAGAACTGTTTGTCTTACAGCGAAACTTTCAGTTTGGGAATATCATTCCATCTTGAGTTGACCAAAGAGGGTCAATTATCACCTTTACAAAAACAGTAACACCCCAGAAGTACAGCTTTTATGTCTGCCTGATGCTTGCTTGCTCTTTTCTGCTGAGAGCTAAGGAAATTTGCAAGATAGAGCACAGGTGTTACCCTGAGCTCAGACATTGTGGCCATAGCAATATGGAAATTCAGCTGACACCTGAAGGGACAGCCTGTAGAAAATAAATCTGTGTCATGTTATGAGGTGGAATAGAAAACTCCAGATTCCAGTTCCGCCACCTATTGATAGTTTATAAATTTAAATTTTCATTTATTCTATATTTGTTTCACTGGAAAACACAGCTTTCATGGAATCATAGAATCCTTTCAGTTGGAAGAGACCCTTAGAATAATTGAGTCCAAACATAACCTAACTCTAACACTAAATCATGTCCGTAAGAACCTCACCTAAAGGCCTTTTAAACCCTTCCAGGGATGGTGACTCCTCCACTTCCCTGGGCAGCCTGTTTCAATGCCTGACAGTGCTTTCCATGAAGGATTTTTTTGCTAACATCCAACCTAATTCTCCCTTGGCACAACTTGAGACCATTTCCTTTTGTCTGATCACTTGCTACTTAGGCGAAGAGAACAGTAGCCTCCAGCTTTGATTTCTTTTGCAAAGAAATGTCAAGAGACTTGATTTTTCACTCACTTGCACATAACCAGGTCACAAGACCCCAGGTGTAATGAGGAGAATGAATCTTCTAGATTTTAGCGTTCTAAATTGTGTCTGGCATTACTGGTCTGTTTTCTTTTGGCAATACATACTTCACTTTAAAACAAGCATTTATAGTTAAAACATTTTTATTATATTAATATGAGATACATTATTATAGTGTTAATATTATATAATAATATAACCCAGTAATCTTACAATAATACCAGACATTACATATTATCATTATGTGTTCAGTATGCATTTATATAGATTATTTTATTAATTTAAAAACATATTTTAATACACACATGTATGTCCACATGTGCACAAGTATATCCACACGTGCACACATCTACTTTGCAATATTTTCCACAGAGCAAATGCTAACTTGGGAACTAAATAGCTACAGGTGGGACTGCTTTCCCTTCTCTAGTAAAATCCAAGTCTTGCTGCTGTTTATTTAATGATTAATATTCCGAAGACACCTTTTTGTAAGTGTAATAGAGTAACTTTTTCCTTCTGTTTTCTCTGGATTACATCCCAGATACAAAGAGGCACCATCATACTGAAAGTTAGGAACTAGAAACATGTACCCTTACTGTTTTGTTATTTGTTACAGAGTAAGACAGAGTTGTCCAAGGTTTTTGTTTCACCTTTCTGGCTGTTAAAAACAACTTTCTACAGAGTGCTTTGCTTCAATGACACGCTACACAGCCTTATTCTGCACATGGGACACATGAAGTTGGGATTCAAGGAGTGTTTCAGACACTTCTTTCTCTGGTGTATACCTTTCCTTAGGCCCCCAAATGCATTCACCATGCACAAACTCTGTGACCTGAGCTACCTTTCAGAAATATGTTTCACTCTGCTGACATCCAGAATGACTATGTCTAATATGTTTAAATTAAGTGAATCAAGGCCCCTGTTCTGCAGCTTTCAGATTAAAAAATATACTCCCAGTTCTCCTCTAAACAAACCTATTTTAGATTTCCTCACAGAAATACCTTCTGGAAGAAGTGATATTGTTCTCGTCATAAAACGGTAACTCCAAAGGCCAGAGAAAAGTCACCAGAGGACCTCCATATAAGCAATAAAAAGAGACAAGTGTCTCCATAGTATGATTCAAATTCTGGGACTCCAGATATCTTTCGCACTCCTTGATTCATGAGAGAAGCCTAAGAAAAGAAGTGGTTTGACTCACCTGGATTAGCCTCAGATACCTAAATCACCTGTAAGCATTTACATTTGGATGTGACTGTCCTACGTTGCTCCACTATTTGGAAGAAACTTTGTTAGTATAGTCAATGGAGTCATTATTAGTCTCATGAAATATATATCTAGCTCTGATCATGTGGAAAACACTGCAAGCTCCATTGGCTGCCTGGACTACATCTCTGGGGCAATAAATCTGGATGCAAACACCTGCACTGCAGACATCTGAGGTGGGATACAGGAATCTGATCAGAAGCTCCCAGATCCCAAATGTAATTTTTTGTAAAGTAGAACCTATTGTCATCGATTTTGTTGAAACACCACTTCTCTAAATGATTTGTTTTTTTTAAAAAAGGAAAACAAACCCTTCAGTTTTAAAATACATCTTTTTTTTTTTTTTTTTTTTTTTTTTAGGAGAAGAAAAAAATGAGTAAAACAAAGGAAGAAAAAAGTAAGAGGGAACTATTTTGCACAGAACAGCTTGAACGAAAAAAAAAAACATTTATTCTTTGATCAGGAGAAAAGTGTAGTTCTTCACTGGATACTGTAGTAATGAAGTAAATGGAGTTTAATGAAATGAAATTATAATAAATCCCACTCTTTGTAGAATAGTACCCAGATGGAAAATACATAGACATGCCTCATGAAATGCTGGTCTTATTACATTCCCAAGAAAAACACATTCCTAAATAGTTTCTGGAGTCAGAGGTTTGACTTTTTTCTGCTGTCTCCTTTTATGTATCCCTCTCTCTTCATTTCCATCTCTGACACTAGCTATTATACCCCTCCACTAAGTTGTCTGTGTCATTCTACTGTGTTTCCTTTCAGTGAGTGCTCTTACTAAGACTTTTTATCATACTAACCTTCAGCTTCTTTGGAGATCTTTTATAAGATTTTTTTTTTTTTTTTAGTAATGAAAAGGCAGTTCTAAACAGAAAACATGCAAGAAAACGTAGTTAATGAAGATGCTGAGAGCTATTCATACATGAGTGAGTTATTGAAATGTCTATACAGCCAAATAAAAGAATTCAAGGACCAATTTCTGGCCCAGGGACTGTGTGGAAGTGACTGGTTCACATCCACATTTCTGCTTACAGGTAGATCACCATCTTGCAGAATTGTCTTGGAAAAAGTTCATTGTTGTGGTCCAAAGCTGAGCCAAAAGAGGGTTACCAGTTAAGTGGCTTTACATCTTATATGCTTTTTTAATTTCATGGTAAAGGTGAAGCCTGTGTCATTTGCTCAAGCTAGCTGTAAAGCTATGAAGAATACCATGGATTTTGAAACCTGGATTATAGACAGGTGAACACCACTGGTTTACAATGCTGTCCACTGATTTATTCACCATAATAAGTATGAAAACAGCTCTTTCCTCGTGTGTGACTGCTATATTTTTTATTTCTGCTTTTAGGTTGCTGTTTAGATACTACTGAAATAGATACTACATATTTTTAATGCAAATAATGTCAGAAAACTTTGAACTTCTGTGTGCATTTGGCTCATATTTTTGGTCTGAGTATTCACAAAGATGTTTGGCTTCAAACCTGCTAGAAACAAAATATTCAGCCATAAATAAAGTGTTGGTAGAAAATAAATGTTTTGTCTTTATACAAGGTTAGCAAGATGAGAGGAAACTTTTACTTTAGGGCTCTTCAGCTGCTGTTACAACTAGTCTGTGTCTTTATTTCTCAATTTGCCTATTTTCTCTCTTCTTACAGCCTGCTCTACCCACATTTTATCCCTAGAACAACCATAAAATTGCATTTACAGCTAATTTGCTATGCTCAGAAACTCAATTTAGAACCTTTAAGTGAGGATGACTCTTTCTAAAAAAAAAGGTCTCTTACTGCTTTTTTATTTATTTTTTTAAAACCTGGCATACATATAACCCTTCTCCTCCAGAACTGCAAGTAGGATAAATTTGTCAAAAACATTCACATCAAAATCATGTGGTATGAGTTATTCTTTCGGCTTCTGTCTACAACTCTTGTTCTCTTTCACCCAGATGTTTCCATGAAGAACCACAAAACACAAAACTTTTTTTATTTTTTCTCTCTCTTTTTTTTTTTTTTTTGTCTCCTGAGAATAGAAACAGGCATTGCTGTTTCTAGTGAAACTGAAAGTTTTTGCTTCCTCTATTACTTTATGTGTGGGGGTGCTTTTATGTAGGTGTGTGTTTCTTTACTGGAACTGCCTTTAAGACCTAGGAAGGCTTTCTGCCCAAACATGCTTCTGATTCACAATAAACTAGCTATAGATTTTCAGTTCGTGCAAACCCTATGTGAATTTGCAGATATTTAGCTCAAATTGATTCCTCCCAACCCAAAGAGATCAGATTATCACCAGATATAAGTAAATATTTTGTAAGCCAGAAGATACAATTTTCTGGCTTTTAAGTCACAGAGTGTTAAAGGTGTCTAGACACATAACAGTTATTGAAATAATTGGCTACAAAACTATAGTTCCAGTGATTATTCACATAGAAATTCAAAACAACAACATTCATCCAGGGTTCTGTGCCCTGTAAGACATCCAACCATGACTTGGAAGCTCATGATCCTGCTATCAGGTGCTGATAGAAGGGATAGCTATGAAAGCAGTTGTGGCCACCAACAAACAGCTGCCTAAACTAACCCCAGCTAATGCCCAGGAGAGGAGTTAACACTGCCCTTAAGGACAGGCAAATAGCCAGGCACCAGTCTCTGGATCTGAAAGCAAAGTCTATTTTTATTCAGCATTTCCTAATACAACTCTCTCCTGAAGTCAGAGTGTCAGCATGGGCAACTGGACAAAGGTGTCCTTAAATCCAATAGGTTGAACACAGGTAAGGATGCTCATTCAGTAGTTGAACTCTTTTCAGTTCCTACCTGTACCTGAGGAAAAGACTGGAATCCTGGTGGTTGTCATCTCACTGGAGCCCCCTAGTAGTGAAGACACTGCAAGTCTGGGGTATACCCCCCCTTCTTCTCTACATTCCAGACAGTCACTCCAGTTTGCAAAAGAATGTGTCCTAAAAGTCATCTTGTAAAGATTTTCACATCATTAAGAACAAGGAAGATCATTGCAACAATCTAGTTAAACCAGAATATTTTACACAGTGTTTCCTGTGTTAAAACCAATACCTTAAATTAGAGCAATCACACTTAGAAGGAAAGACAGGCTAGATTTAAAGACTTGTATGATGGTAAATCCACCATAACCATTGGCAAAGCTGTTCCAGTGATGAATTGCCCTCACTGTTTAAAAAATTACATCGTTTCCTGTTTGAATTTTCCAGTGCTACTTCAATTGTTTCAGTCACAAGTTTCTTAACTTCTAGATTCTGGCCACAACAGGAAACAGAAGTACCAAAATACCATGAAAAAAATATTTTTGTCTTGTTTTTCCTCCCTCAGGAGAAGGAAGCAATGAAACTAGTGAAAAAGAAAGTAGAGATTTGTTCTGTCTGGACACAGTTTCACCTCTAATCAGAGTCAGCAGAGGCATTATTTAAGCTAATCTGTTGTTATCAAATCTGTCTCAGCAGTTTTTCTCCAAAGTTTTTGAATCTATGATATCTACTCACTAAAGCAGCTCATACCAGCTGAATTACTGAGACTTGGATTCAAACAACATTAACAACTGTACAAAAGCTTATGTGCTTTTCCACTGCTGCTGAAAAGTTTAGCAAGTCGCACAGACTGGGATTAATCAGAATTCCAACATATTTTTGATTTGGGTCTAACTGATGCATCTCGTTTTCTTATAGCTCTTGACTATTAATTAACCTACCTTCTTCCCATCTGATTGCAGGGAAGCCAGCTCTGCTCCAGGCATGTTATTCTGCGGTTTCTGACTTTCTGTCTGTGTGTTTCTCTGCAACAGCTGGCAGGAAAACATGCAGCAAAGGCACTGAGTGCACCCAGGGAGAGTGTAGCATGTGTTTACATCCCTTCTGAGCCAGGGTCAGAGTGGAGGTAGATTGTTTGTTTTATTCTGGCTTCTTAACATCAGGATCTGAGTTCAGCTTCTCCCTTGAGAAGTGTTTTAGCGTCCACTTGGATTCAGGGGTAAAATTCTTGTTGTATGTAACATCATCCACAACATTTGAATTTTTAGTAAGATGAAAATTCTTGAGGTTTCTTATGACTTTCTTTCCTCGTTCCTTTCCTTTTAATGTGTTGCTTTAATAGCAGGATGAATGTATGCGGTGCATTCCTGTTTACACATGGTTCTACCATTAAGCACCTGGATTTAAAGCAGTTTCTTCCCTGAGGATTTAAATAAATGCCTTGCCCCAGTTTCAGGATCCAGGTTACTAAGAGTTAGCCATGTGCCACAAGAATATTAGCTCAGAGGATGCTGTAGCTGTTTGTACTGCAAATGCAGCTCTCTTGCCAGTAATAATAAAAGAAACCAGCTCATATTTCTTTAGTGACAAAGCCTCCCTGTGTATTAATTTGGTTCTACAAGACAATTCGTCTTGTCAGAGCAGTCAGACAAATGTGAAAACATACACTAAGAGAATTGTCAGCAAAGTAATTTATGTCAGAAGGTCGATGATCTTTTGCTCTTTGTTGCATGGCTTTAGTTCTGTTTAGAAGCAAAGCACAAGGAATGCATCCTAGAAATGGATACACTTATAAAATCTTTTGTTAGCAAAACCAGTTCTAAAATAAACTCAGATTTCCAGTGTCTTTTTCAAAATAGAATCTAGTAATCAAACACACCTGTTTGTGTCTTTGGTTTATATTAATTGTATTACAGAACTGGGATGTGTATTGTGAGGGACTGTGTTTTTGAAATAATTTGAAAAGACTTTTTTTTTGTTTGTTTGTTTTGTTAGTCCATAAATGTTATGGTAGCCTAGTAGACAAAAAAAAAGCACAGTAAACTGGATACTGAAATTATGATGATATCAAATTGGAAGAAAATGGGAATACAAAACGGAATTTGGCCTGAAATTTGACATTTGCTTGGGAATTTATTTTAGTCTGAATTATTGAAATAAAGTTATTTGCCAAGAATTAATTCATGCTCTATAATTTTATTCTCTAAATTCAAGATTGCTTCTTTCATATGAGTTATACCACACTGACAAGTTACTGATTTCTTTTTTTTTTCCTTTTCACAGCTGGGAAGAGTTTTTCTCATCTAACTCAGCAATCTCTGCATAATGTTATATAGGTAGATAAGTTCATGTCACAGGTTAATCTTCATTATTATAGTAGCCTTTTCTGACCTGAAAGCCCACAAATTTAATAAACTATTGCTTTAATTCACTTTAAATATGATGTACTAGAATATATCCTTTGTAAAAGCTTGTCCATGTAGGAAAATATCTAACAAGTGAACTGGCAACTATGCTGCTATAGAAAACACTTTGAAAAATCATATTCTTTTGGATAGGGACGATTCATCAGGAAACGTTTGCAAATCTTTGTAATTTGCAAAGTTGTGTCTTTGTGTAAGAGAAAGCAAACAAAAATCCAAAGTGCTAGTGCTTGTCAGCTTCAGTCATACTTATTTATGTTTCTATTCTGAGAACTGGGTTTTGGAAAGGAAAAAAATAACTCTAAGCATTGCAAAAAAAGGAGTCTGATTTCAAATATGAGTTCGGTAGTCACCCTGCAAACAGATTGTGAAGTGAAAAGTGGTGCCATCACAATAGCAGGTTAGCTAAACAGGCACCTTTTCCATGACTACATTTCTCAGAGGGCAGGATTCACGATACATGGCTTGATGACTCCAGCAAACATGTTTTCCACAGAGCCTATTTAATCAGATTTCATGCTCACAGTGATCAAAGCAGTAGTCAAAAGTGGTCTTTAGCTTTAAATTCCTGCCTACTTAAAGTTATGCATGGACTGAAGTGCTGCAAAGGATGTGGCTTAAACGTGTGTGCCCACACCAAGAAAATCTGTCCATGGTTTCTTGCCTTGGTAACTGGTGGTATCTCAGACGCACCTTGATGTTTAGAAGTGACTGCACCTTGGAGGCTGGGATGAAATCTCAGTTGCCAAAATAATTATTTGGCTTTAAAAATGGTAGTAATATATAGACACAGACAAATATTCAAAACAGAGACTCCCTTTCATTCCCTTTCCCAACCCTCTGGCCCTGGAAAAGCCTAAGGTTTGCCTGCAGCCCAGGCTCTGGCAGCAAGTCTATCACTGTGCTCTGACTGTCAGAGTTCACTTGTGGGAAATTTTCAAGCCATGCTTGTTTGGTTTGCCTCTTCCTGTTTGACCTGTGTCTTTAAATAATGTGGTTACCTCACAACAGCTTGTTTTTTGACTGGGACACAGTATTTTTCTAGCAGATAAAAAAAACTTCCCACAATTTGCCTTGTGTTATTTCCCCTTTTGAAGGGAGAGTTGATAAATGCAGGGTAATATGTAATAGATGCTTTCCTGTTTTTACTTATTGCTCTGTCAGGCTTGTCAGCCAGAAATTTATTAGCTCATTTTGTGGCTGCAACGTTTAAACAAGAGAGACTAAGCAGTACACTTAGCCTCAAGAACAAGTATGAATAACAATGCTTATGTTGTATCCTGTTCCATAATCAGGCACTGGAGAAGTATGGTAGGTCTTTTCCACATCAACAAACCCTTACATACATATCTATCTTCATTTTTTAGTGCTTATTGTCTCATTTCTCCTCTGTGCTATTCTCGTTTGAGTAACAGGGAAACCAAAGGAGGAGGGTAAGAATAGCTATCAGTCTTAATTTCATCCACCTAAAAATGAGTTGACCTGTCTGAGCAATTACTGAATTTTCCTCTGTAATCAATGGAGTGAAGATATCTCCATGAGCTGATCAACTACATTTATATTTGCATAAGGTAGATTGTCCTCTACATCTTCTTGTCTCTTCGTTGCATATAGGAAGTGCCTAACTGATCAAATAACGACAATGTAGTGACAAAAGTCAAGGAGGTGAATGCCTTACTTCATGAGGAGGTCATGGAGAGGAGTCTCAGAAAAAATCCAGGAACCGAGGCTATGTCTGCCAAGCCACTGCAGCAGTGGCCCTGACACTCACACATCCTTCCTCCACCTCCCTCTGCTAATTCTACTGTTCATATCAGTGTCTGATGCATTTATTATCCTCACTTGATCAAGACTGACACCACCTGAGGACCCGGTGCCACTGACCATCTGCCACTTAATAAAGTCTGTATTTACCTGAAGTGAAGAATTCAGATCTGGTGAAGGATTGGCATCTGACTGTTTCATTTGTCTATCTCTCTGGAACCAAAATCCTTTTTTGTAGAGGGAGGATGTGAATGAATTTTTTTTCTGGGTTGGAATTTGGTGTGATAATGGATTTAGGACAAGAAAAATAAGTAGATTTCGTGGCACACAGGGTACCTGTCGCACAAAATGATGATCAGAGGGCAAAAGGACACTACAGGTCTCTTCACGCTGGTAAACCAGCTTCTGAATACTCTCAAGTCTAGAGAGGACTTAGAGAGTTGATTGAAGGTGACAGAAAATCTGCCTTTCTGAGCTGAGTCACTAAAAATCTTGCAGAAGTCGAAAGCATTTGAGTTGAATTTTCCCCTTTTACCCAAACATGGGGAAAAAAATCTAATATTCCTTTGTACTACACAGCAACAATCAAAATGCTTCCTTATCTGGAGTTCCTTAGCCATTTCAGATGCTGCAGGTAGTAGGCAGAAGGAAGCCCTGGTCCTGCAGAGTAGCTGTGGAGATGGTTCTGTCAGACTTGTATCTGCCGGAGCAGTGTCAGTGGAAACACAAACCTGGCCAGGACAACAGTCTTGCAAGTTGGCTGGGGACTGAGGAGGTGAAGTATTGGACGCTTTCTGTGGTTGGAAAATACCCTATTTTCTGCACTTACCGAATAACACCCACCTAGTGCTTCAGAGTTTGCACATTGCATAGAAATCAACTTTCTGTTACTGATTTTGTAGCCCAAGATTGTGACCTACTAATCTAAATTATCAAATGCATCCCTTTTTCCAGGCTACACATTAACAGTCCAGAGTCATGCACTGTAAAATTAATTGCAAACAAGAATTTGAGACACTTTTGAGACAGGAGATGACAAAGACAAAGCAAAATCATAAGGGCCAAACTGAACCACATCAAAGGTCTCTTGTTATTAGTCCCCTGACTTTCACACTGAGTGGTAGCAAATTATAAGGAAAAGTGTAAAATCTGAGTACCTCTCAGAGTATCTCCAAACTGATCTTTCTTTGATGTATCCAAGGTCTTATTTTTTGGTCAGATAAATCAGCTTCAGCCTCCAACAGTTGTCGTAGGAACTGGGCAAAAGGTATCACCTGGAAAACTATTCTGAATCAAAAGTATGTGTTATTTTCAAGCCAAACATCTGCCTACCCATGACATCACAGCTTTTTGGAAACTAAGATGTTTTCCTTCCATAGGACTGTGTGAGTGAATCCAGACTGAAGATTATTTTGTTTGGCAGCTACTGCTACTCTGAGTTTGGTCAACTTAGGCATTTCACTTCATCCACTTTGTTGACTGCAGATCCCACCAGTATTAGCCCTGAACTAAACACCAAAAGTGGCCCAAAATTTTGTCCTCTTTCCAATAACTTCTTGAAAGTCCAGATGGTGTCATTTGCTTTGTCATTTTCCATAGTCAATGGCTACTGTAGTCCCTGTGCCATTAGTATGCTAAGTAACTAGCCAAGACATCCTTTTCATCAGGTTTTCTCAGCTGGAGAATTTTAGCTCTGAGAAAGAAGTAGTCTATGGACCATTTTACGATGCAAACAGATGTTGGTAGGAAAAATGTAGAGCCCTTTATCCTAGAAGAGTGTAAGGAAAGTGAAGCACAGTTTTGGGGTGCTGCAGATGGAGGAACCACCACAACGCCACTATAATAAACTTCAAAGTATATTGCAATTTACTTTCCATTCCTACACCCAGACATAAAGCTCATACATTCTGTCACTAAACACATAAAATGAAAACACTTTTCAGTCTGAAGCAGTGAAAGACTTTGTTCCTTGTTCAGTAATTAAGAGGTTCAGTTATGGAAACACTGTGCATTCTTCAATTTGAAAGAAGAAAAAACAAAACAAAACTGACTAGTTCCTTGTAGTGCCTAACGTTATCAAATCCATGTTAAAAAAATAAGGCTTACAGAAACAGTGGAGTCATGCATCTGAATGGAATAGCACCATAATCCATTTCTATCACATGCTGTATTTTCCAAATTACAGCTCTTCGTAGTTGTAGACTGAAAGTTGTATTATGCTATTTAGCTAACAAAAAATAACTTCTACAAACTTTCCACCAGGAGTTCCTAAATCATCATAAACCTAGAGTTTTGTGAATAAATACCTTTTCAATCTAGTGACCGATAGAAGAAGAGCCAAACAAAATAGTCTCTTTTTGTCTAAATTAAATGACTCACATGACGCAATGTGTACAATTTCATTTTCTTTTTCATTTGTTTGGTGATGATACACCATTTTGAGACAAAAATAGCAAAATGTTTTGCTTTGGAACTATTAAATTCTATATGCAGAAGTTTGCCACTTCCCACACTGAATTACTCATTCAAAAAACGTAGAAGAATTTATCAAGATGGAGACAGGCTCTTTATGGAGATACATGGTGACTGACTGTCAGGCAATGACCATAAACTAAAAGAGGGAAGGTTCTGACTTGATAAAAATAAAATGTTTCTCAGTAGAAGGACAGTGAAGCATAGAAAAAAAGTTCTCCAGAGAGTCTTTACATTCTTTATCCTTGAAGGTTTTAGTGTCCAAACTGATGAACTGGGTTGAATGAAATGTTGACCCTGCTTTGAGCAGGTGGTTGGACTAGAAGCCTCCTGATGTTCTTTCTAACCTAAAATATCCTATGATTTTATGTATTTGGCAGAAACAGGTAGTTTTAATTAAACCAAATCTGTCTTGCTCAGGAAATAAAACTATTCAGTCAAGGACATCTCATTTAAAGCTGGTCAGCCATGTACCCATTACTTTAACCTGAAGTATTACAAGGAACATTGTAAAGAATTTGCTGAGCGGTGACAGCATAGCGGGAGATAGCATGTCAGGATTGTTAGGACTGAATCTACTACTCTAATTTCCTCTTTATTCCAGAATTCACATCTTAAGGATTCTTAAGCGATATTTAGGTGAGAACTGGTCACAGATGTTCAGGGCTCATGTTCCCCTTTCAGAAAGAGGATGTTATTAGTAGGTAGTTGCATTAGAATATACTAGAGCTTTAACAGTGGATAGTCTTTTCTCAGACGTGGCTAAAGCTCCCTAGAACAACAATAGAAGTGTATATTTTCTCTTTCTTTCTCTTTCTCTTTCTCTTTCTCTTTCTCTTTCTCTTTCTCTTTCTCTTTCTCTTTCTCTTTCTCTTTCTCTTTCTCTTTCTCTTTCTCTTTCTCTTTCTCTTTCTTTTTCATCTCTTTTTTTCTTCTTTTTCTTTTTCTCTTTCTTTTTCTTTCTTTTTCTTAAAATTGAACTCAACTTTATATCCTCAAGAACAAATGTTCTTGCACTTGTTCTAATTACAATTGTAGTTGTTCTGAAGAACATTTTATGTCTGATTGTTCTTCCTCTACAGATTGCTGCTAAAAAAAAAAAAAAAAAAAAAGTGAACATTCTTGTGTTTTATTGCACAGGAATAGAGCCACCTAAAAGGTCTTCTGGTTTAGTCACTGTCTACGTAGATAGCTTTATTACTGAGTCAAAAAAGGTAGAATGTCCTGAGTTGGAAGGGACCCACAAGGATCATGGAGTCCAACTCCTGTCCCTGCACAGGACAACCCCACAGGTCACACCATGTGTCTGAGGACTTTGTGCAGTTTCTTCTTGAACACTTCCTAATGACCAACCTAAACATCTTCTGGCACACCTTCCTGCTATTCCCTCGACTTCTGTCATTGATCATCAAAGAGAAGAATTCAGAACTGGCCCCTCCTCCTCCCATTGTGAGGAAGCTGTAACCGTGATGAGGTGTCCTCTAAGTCTCTTCTTCTCCATGCTAAACAAACCAAGTGAATTTAGCCATTACTCATATGATTCCCTTTCCAAACCCTTCACCAACTTTGTAGCCCTTTTCTGGACAATGAAGTCAGATAACTAAGATTTGATGGAAAACATTCCCCAGCCAAAGAATGTGAGAGTGGGAGACTCAGCTTCTCACTCAACTGCCTCTTGAGTGGTACCAGCAGGTTCTGGACTGACCTTATTACATGGTGAGGCAGTTATGTCCTGATGGTTTCCTTCTCCTTGTCAGTCCTAATGCAATCATTTGGAAAATTTTAAGCATTTTCTGATTTTTATTCCAGTAAGAAAAAAAAATCATTTTTTATAATTAATTCCACGCTTTTGACCAAAAGTAATTTATCTACTGGCAAAATCAGGAAGAAATAGGCCAACTGCTGAAAGAAATGTGGCCACTCAAAGTTTGACTCCTTATCCTCCCACAAGACAGATAACCGTAAGATGGTATTGACCAGACTAACAAGATTGGTTATGGTTATGCCATGCATTTTTACACACTGGGATGAGAGTTTGCCCAGTTGTGCATGAACATAGCTGGAGAGTTTTTGAGGCCCACATGCCACTTTGTGGCACAGTAGGGATGCCACCACTCTGGTCAGTGTTGATCTGGGGAACAGGTTCCACCATAACAAGCTGACATTTCCTTATTAAACTCTAAGCCCTGCATAGTGGGCACAAACCATTCGCTACCTCTTGTGCACCCCCTTGTGTTTTGTAGACTGACTGGTCCCCCATTGCATGCTTAGACCATGTTAATCAGGCAAGGACTACAGCCATCTGCTTGTCTATCTACTTGCATTGGAGTGGGCATTCCAGGATACTTTGGTGCAAATAAACAATAACAAGAACATAAGTCTGGCTGAAGGGAGTTGGAAAAACATGTAGCCAGAGAAATATTACAGGAGCAGGGAATTACTTTGCATTATTCTGATGCTTTTTCATTGCTTCCTGCAGTGCAATACAACTGGATGAGTCATCACAACAGCAAGGGCTAAATTTAGGAGATCTTTGAAATAATGACCCTTCATTTCCTATGCTAAATGGCCTTTGTTTTCTAAGTAAAAGGCTTCAGATTCAACCTGTGAAAGGACAGAGACTTCAACTCTTGTGCTAATACAAGGTTACTTGGATGAAATCATGACATCTAGGAGAAAACGATCTACTGATATCTTTTGCCAGTAAATTCTTAAGAGCCATACCATATAAAGTAGGAATTATGATTTTCTTCTGTCTTCTGAGGCAAATGTAGTAGCAGTTACGCTTCCTAATGTATTCCTGTAAATGTAAACTAATTATTATGGACACTAATTTCAGTGATAGGGTCAGTTACAGTTCTCATCACTGCCTTTTCATTAGCTAACATGCAATCATTAATGATGCTAGCCATTCACACAGCATAAATGAGCTATTGGAGATCTCAAGGGGATGATCTGTGCAGAAATCATAGGGAAAATTTCAAATGATTTTCTTTCACACTGTCTAGCTACATCCTCATGCACCCACTCTTGTGATGAGGGAGCCTAAAGTTATATTTTAATGATGGAGAATTATACCTGGCAGCCAAATATCTGTGGAGCAGGAAAGTCAAAAAAAAAGCTGTCATGGAAAGCTGGTGTTTTGCAAATGATGTCAACCACTAAGAATCTTACAAGGCATATGATCAGAGTTCCCTGACTATATGCCAGTGACTCCTGAAAAAGACCAGCTGTCAGCCATGAAAACGAGAATGGCTCCTGGAATAGTGGTTGGGAGGTAAAAACTGCAACAACCTTGGGAGATGCAGAACTTGGAGCCTTGTATTTGCTCAAGCACCTGCAGAACACCATCAAAGAGAAAGGAAAAAAAAGGGAGGAAAGTTAAAAAAAGGAAAAAAAAAAAATTAAAAAAAGCTATTAGGGCTTGCCTGGGGCTTGGGGAGTGTGAAATATCTTCCAGAATGGATCACTCTTATAATGAAACTTTAGAACACGATTAAAGCTCACAGCAGTGGGGAGAGGCAACTCTATCAGTTCACAGCTGTGGCCGAGCCTGGGAGGAAAGAGAGCTCTGCCTTAAAATTCACCCAGGGAGAACGCAATGCTGGGAACATCTGGTACACCAGAGGAATTATAATAAAAGAGTTGGCTGGAGTGGTAAGTAGGGGAATGCACCTGGCAAGACCCAAGTGCAATTAGGTCAAAGACTCATATAGTGCATATTCAGATAAACAGCGAGTCTGGCCCCCCTCAGACTGGGAGCCCGCAGAACAACAAAAGAAGAAAAATGGGTTTTGATGAGCATGACTGTCTTGGAAGAGAGGGAGAAATTCGAAAACAGGTGACATTTTTGCAAGGAATACTCCACAGGAAATACTAAACAAGAAATCCGCAGAGAAAAATTAGAATGATCTTAACGCAAAATACATCTTCAGGAGAGCAGGAAGAATAAAACTTAGTGGATAGCCTACATTTCCTGAGAAAAACAAAATCATATGCCCCATTGAAAATCAAATGCAGTAAGATAAAAGAAGGCTTGAGAGAAAGGGTGCTTGATTTTTTGTTTATCTGTAAGGTCTCCCTGGCCTTCTGAGGAAGGACACAAATCAGAACTTCAGGTAATATGGAATGTTCATGACAATTCCTAAGGCATATTTAGAAGGAAAGAATTTTCAGAAAACTGTGGACTCAGAGGGAAATAGATGACATTCTGTTCTTACTGAGTCCAGCAGCTTTGTATTGACTATTTGATCTAGGCATAACGGCAATTTGACATTAAAGGACAAGCAGAAGGTGGTAACCATGAGTATCCATTCTGAAAAGTGGCACCTATAAGTATTTTTGTTTATGTACCACATCAAGTTAGACTTTTTAGAATGACAGTGGACATTATTAGGTCTCATTAAATCTAGAGTCTGGATAACTGAGGACAGCCTCGAACATTTGAAGATTCATGTTTCAGCTTCTTTTGTGATAAGAAAGTTAAATCCTAAAGTGAGAGATTTAGGGAAATCATAGGATTGGTTTCAACATCTTTTTTTTGGGGGGAATAGCGAGAAAACTGGAGAGCCTCCAAAAACAGCTGTCACATAACTTATTTCCTTTGGACCAAAGCTTAATTTGTTGAGACAGAAATTGTCTTAGAACTTTAGAAGAAAACTGTTTTATTCTCCTGTGCCATAAAACTAGTCCAATGACAGATGGTGTGAGGGTAAACTTTTGCGAAAGGCAATTTCACCTAAAAAACAAAAACAAAACCCAAAAAACTTCCCACAGACTGCTGTAGAAATCTGGATGCTGGGGCCCCCTTTTTCCTCCCTCCACCCTACCTCAGAACTTTATACAGTTGAAAAGAAATCTAAACAATCAAAGAGAGATTTGACTGGGAATGCTGAGAGTTGGCAAGGCTCCCTCCCTAACTGCAGTGGTTTATGATCATTAAAACTAGTCTCTCTAGGAAAAAAAATAAAAGGACAAAATGTGGAAGTGCATGAATCATACATCCCAAGCAGTAAAAACATAAAATTATAGAAATTCGTCTGTATGATTTTCCTGTCCCTCCCCCACTTCACCTCTGTTTCCTGACTTAAAATAGAGAGAAGAAAGCTGCAGAGAAGTGATACTAGGGATTAAGTGAGCCAAGAAGGGAGTCAGTGGAGCTACTTTGAGATCTCTAAGCAAAGCAGTGAGTAGCAAAATAAATAAATAAAACAACATGAAGGGGTGGGGAGAAGCAGATGAGAAAGGTCAAAATTGATTTATATACATTTATTTAGCATCCTTTACTCTGTTATGTGTCTCAGACCTTGAAGTGAGATAAGAATTTCATGTATACAGGACAAAAGAGAAACCTCCACCTTCCAGTCTAAATAGACAAAACAGAGCAAGGTGGAGAGGAAAAAGGCAAATATTAAAGACATTCGTGGCTCATCACTGTTCAGGGGGCAGAATAGACCAGATCCTGGGAGGACAATTCAGTTTTGAGAATGCAGTGCCCTATTTATATCATATATATTCTATTGGCAAACGCAGTCTCCATGCACAAATGCTGTAACTTCCCAGAGATACAAATCACCAAGAAACCTCCAGAAACTTATCCATTTTCATATTTTTCTTCCTTTATCTGTGTTATTCTAATCTATGTATCAATCAGCTGGGTTGAAATTGAGTAACAGGAATGGTAGGGATGACTATTAGCTCTGTTTTAACAATTTTTTGTCTTAGTTTTTGAAGGATGTTTTTGCTACAGCTGATGACAGTTAAGTCTGAAAGACTTTGTGGAAAAAAAAAAAAAAACAAACAACAAATCAAACAGACAACCCCCCCCCCCAAACAATAAACAAACAAACCCACCACCACAACAAAAAAAAACCCAAACCACTAAACCCCAAAACAACAACAAACAAACAAACAAACCAAAATCAAGCACAGCCAATGCGAAAGGGCAAGAAGTGTTTTGTTCATTTTTCTTTTAACATTTCTTTTCCTATTTGGAAAAATCAGCACACAAAACTCAGTGAAACACTATCGGTAGTTGATCAAAACCAACACAAACTCACTGAAATTGAGTTTACACCTGCTCTGGATCTAGCTCAATGAACAGAAACCTATGAAATTTTACATTAACTAAGAAAGTGGGCAAAGTAGTGTAGCGTTATTGTCAAGACCCTCTGCCAGAAGTGCACATGTACTTTTATAGATGTAAGTAACAAGAGTTTCCTTCAGAGGAAAGAAACATAGGTTTGATCAAGCAACTCTGATAAAGAAAACCAAGAAACTGCCAGAGCTGGGAAGAGGATGTAAAAAAGTCATCATCATGTTAATAATGGTTCTTGAGGAACAAATCCATTGGTAAGGGCAAATTTTAGACTTACTGTGTTTTTTTGTCACTTGCAGAAGTCAGTCTAAATCCCTGTGCTATTTAATGGAGAGATTTCATTCAATTAGAGGGTTGATGATGTTCCTAACAGCTCTTCATTAAATCAAAATGAATGTGGAAGCTGATTTCGACTAAACCCCTAGGTTAGAAGTGCCAATTATCGAGTCTGATGAAGGGGGAAGTTTTAGAGTCAGAATAACCTAATAAAGGAGAGCACATTTGAGACCAGTAGCTTGTTGTGAGTCCTAGTATTGCTCTTCTGCATAATCTTGAAAACCTCCTCACCTTTCCATGTCTTACTTCTGTGCTTCCACATTTAATGAGTATCTATATATCTGTCTTCCTTTTCAAAGGGATGAAAAGCCTAATGAAAGCGAAACCCAAAACCTCCCAACCTGTTTCTGCTCAAGAACTTTGAGATTTTAGATTAAACCGAGTTTAGATCAAAATTTATAGTCTAAACCCTAATCTTTGGGTAGCTGAGCTACCCTAAGGCTATATAAACATATTTCAAATTATCTTTGCATGAGGAGTTTTGTTGACATAACTGTACTTTTTAAAATGTGGAACAAAGTCTCATAGGAGAGACTTGGGTATTCTATAAACAAAGGATGTCCACATCCAAAACAGCCAGCATCTGAAATGTTATGATAAAACCAAGGTTCATCTTCCTGTTCTGAGTACAGGAAAACATGAAAGTTCAGTGATGCATCCCAAAATACGATGACAGTCTACCAGGACAACTGCCTGTAGCACCTGGGCTTTGGGCTCTCCTGTGACTTTTTGGGAAGAATGTAAGGTGACTGTTAGAGTATGCAGGGATGCAGTGAGGAAGTCCAAGCTCCACTTGGAATTGCATCTGGCCAGGAGTTTCAAGGACAACAAGAAAGGTTTCTCCAAGTACTTCAGCAGCGAAAGGTAGAGAAACCATAGGTCTGCTGCTGAATGAGTGCCCTGGTGATGGATGATACAGAGAACACAGAGTTACTGAATGCCTTCTTTGCTTCTGTTTTTACTGCTAAAACTGGCCTTCAGGTATTCCAGACTCCGGAGGTTATACAGAAAGTCTGGAGAAAGGAAAAATTTCCCTTGGTTGAGGAAGACCAGGTTAGAGATCATTTAGGTAAACTCGACACCCACAAATACTTGGGCCCAATGGGATGCACCCAGAAGTGTTGATGGGTCAGTACTGGGTCCAGTCCTGTTGAACTTGTTCATCAATGACCTGGATGGAGAGGCTGAGTGCACCCTCAGCAAGTTTGCCATTGATACTACACTAAGAGGAGAGCTTGATGCACCAGAAGGTTGTGCTTGCCATTCAGCAAGACCTGGAAAGGATGGAGAACTGGGCAGAGAAGAATCTGATGAAATTCAACAAGAGCAAGTGTAGGGTCCTGCACCTGGGGAGAAACAATCCCAGGCACCAGTACAGGTTAGCAGTTGACCGGCTGAAAAGCAACATTGCAGAGGTGGACCTGGGAATCTGGTGGACAACAGGTTGACCATGAGCCAGCAATGTGCCCTTGTGGCCAAGAAAGCCAATGGTACCCGGGGTGCATTAGGAAGAGTGTGATCAGCAGGTTGAGGGAGGTTGTCCTGCCCCTCTACTCTGCCCTGGTGAGGCTGCATCTGGGGTTCTATGTCTGGTTCTGTACTACCCAGTTTAAGGACAAGGAATTACTGGAGGGAGCCCAATCGTGGGCTACAATGATGAGGGATCTGGAGCATCTCTCGTGAAGAAAGACAGAGAGAGCTGTTTCTGTTCAGCCTGGAGTAGGCTGAGAGTAGGCCTTATTTATTCTGGTACATATCTCAGGGTGGGTGTCAAGAGGATGAGACCAGACTCCTTTCAGTGGTGCTCAATGATAGAATGAGGGGCAACAGGAATAGACCGAAGTATAGAAGGTTCCATCTGATTATGAGGAGAGAATTCTTTGAGGGTGACAGAGCCCTGGAACAGGCTACCCAGAGAGGATGTGGAATCTCCTCCTCTGGAGACATTCAAATTCGCCTGGACACAATCCTGTGTGATCTGCTCTTGGTGAATCTGCTTTAGTAGGTGGGTGGACTAGATGATCTCCAGAGGTCCCTTCCAACCCTAACCATTCTGTGATTCTGTGATTTTGTGATTCTGTGACTCTGTGACTCACATCAGATGATAATAACTGGTCCCAACTGAAAGATGAAATCAGGAAGTGAATAAGAGATGGTAAGTCAATGTTCCATGGTAGACTATAGTTCTCCTGTGAGGACCCAAAATTCTCTGGGAAGGTGAAGGGACACGTGTGACAAAACATCTTTGAGGACATTGGGGGACATGAGTTCCAGTAGTCAGAGGCATTTTCATCTCTATGGCAAGGCTCTTATTTTGGCACCATCTGAACATCCCCTTTTTCACTCCGGTCCCATCTCCCTCTCCATAGCAAAGCTGGGGGTCTGGCCCAGCAGTGCAGATGATGAGATGGTGTAAAGCTAGGCATCACTAAATTGTGTTGACCAGAACATGGCCAAAGAGCAAGGAACAGCTTGCATTCAGCATCTAGGAGAGCTTGATGAGACGGAGAACAGGGGAAGGCACTAAAATGACAAAGAAGATGAGCATATAACAGTAGCTATAGGTAATGTGTCTAAAGCTTAAATTCGCATTTTTTTCCCCCCATTAATTCTACTATGACTGCTGAAACTACCAAACTTATTTTGTTGTGCGTGGTAACTGCTGATGGGGCGATGAGGCAAAAGTTCCAATCACAGTTTTGTTGAACAGAGTGCACCAGTGCAACACAGCTTGGACAGAACTATCATCAGGGATGTAATCTTCAGACCTGTGGAGCACTTTTGTTCTTTCAGAATTGCTTTGCTTTACAACTCTATAGCACTGGTGGGAAAAATAAAATATCAACCAGAATTAGAAAGGCTGATTTCTGATGCAGAGAAAGTATCAAAACATTAGTAATTCTTGCCTTTTAAAAACAACCTGTTATGCTTCTTTGATCAGTGGCTAGTTAAAACAGTATTGTGCATCTGTAAATCATCTTCTTCTGACAAACAAATATTATAGAATCCTCTGATATGAACATTAAATCTAAATTAGTGTATTAAATGTGTTAGACTGAATGCAACTGTCAGCTGATCTGACATTTATCTCATGTACCTGATATACTGCCACCTACATCTTCAGCAGAATCCCAGTTGTGTTACATTTTTAGTACTGAGAATAAATGTATTTTATACAATGTATTATAAAAATTTTTGCAGCTGCATACATATAACTGCAGTTGAATACACCACAGATGTTGTGATTGTACTCAGGATGATCAGCTGAGATTAGCCGGGATTCTGGTGTGGATCAACATTTTCTGACTATGTCTAAAATTGCGCACTCCGGTCTCAGAGCACAAATTGCTTGATGAGAACACATGTAGCTGTAGAAAATTTTCCTTCTAGAGACCTGACCTAACAGTAGGTAGGTTAAACAGTCTCTGTCCAATGTAGAAAAGATACACTGTTGTATGCACCAACACTTACAAAATTATATGGCTTAAGTAATGGAAATTTAAATACAGACACCGCAGAAAGTTATTCAAAATAGCACTAAACTAAAGTGACAACCAAAGGCCAAATTATAACTAATTTCTTTTACTGGATTAATTTGATTTAAATGGTGCCGAAACTTAGCTTGACAAAACCATATGGAAACAATAGGCAGTTAGTGCATGGGATATTGTGCTACAGATTGGGATAGACCTTTAGCCACCGAGAAACCTATGGATGACTTGTGATATTGCCATTATCCTGTAAGGTTACCTTGGGCATCTCAGTATGCATCGTTTTCCCCATTTCCCACTCTTCATTGAGGTTCATTATGCTATATATATATTTTTTTTTAAATAACTTTGAAATAAACTTCTGAAATATTATGTAAAAATTGGATGAAAATTACTACAGTTTTACAGACTGTAGGTTAAGTGAATACCAGCTGAATATAGATCTCTCTGTAGACTTAAGGACAGCATCTCTTCAGGATTTGTCTATCCTCTCTAAGTTGTCTGGGTCAGTGGCACTACACTAACAAATGGAATGGTTTTCTACCATGTGGGAGCAAGACAGTCCTTTAAGAGAGGTGTAATTTTTAGAAATACTCTGCTGCCTCTCATAAGAAACCCAAAAATATCAAAGACAACCAGGAGCTGCTCTTATTGGGATAAAGAAGGGACAGTATGTTACTTAGATCAAGATTGCCTAAGTTACTTTTTGTCCTGGTTTTGTTAAAAAACAAGTTTCTCTTTTAGTGAATTTTGCCTGTCAGCTAAAGCCTTCATATTAGCTGCATTTTCCTGGAGAACCAGATACATGTTTTGATAAACATAGCAATGGAATGCAAACTTATTGATAAGCATGGATGGACATCTCGCGAGAGAGGCAATGAGAAACCAGTGACCAAGAAACTGACTAACTGTGTATAACATCCCATTCACGTGAATACTTCATATAAAAGTGGGAGATCAGGAGGATCTTGTCCTTTTTTTCCTTATGGTCGACATTAGGAGAGGACCTTGCTCGTCGCCCCTGCGAACTGAGGCCTAGTGAGAGACTGAATCCAGCTCCGGTTGGCTGCAGAGTCTAATCCAGGACTTCGGGTGTCGGCTCTGTAGTTGCTGAGACTTTCAAGATTGGTTTTGTATATTTTGTATTATTTTCTCTGTTTTTATTAGTAGCATTAATAAAACATTTTTAATTTTTCCAACTCTCTTCTCTCTGTCCTTCTTTCCCTCCCGATCACCTGTCCTTAGTGGGAAGGGGGGGCAGGGAGGGGCAAAAGGGGGAAGTGAGGGGGGGAGAGGAGGTTAACGATACATCTGCCAGGGTTTGATTGTCACCCCACAATCTAAACCCTCAACACTTTTACAAGTTGATCTTACAAGAAAGTACACACCTTGCACCCAGCACACAAAGCCTTTCTGTTATTTTGGATAAAAACAAAGGAGGTTTAGGGAAAATAAGAAAACAATTACCTTTTGCAAGTCATATGGGAAAGAAGGTACCTTTGCTCAGAAATGTCCCTGCCTCCTGAGCTCTGCACATCTTAATATCAGGACAATTACTGGTGGATGTAAGAGTGTGAATGTCTGTTGGCTGGCATAGCATAGAGAGCATGGTAGAAGTAAAATGTTTGTCCAGATTGACGTGGAAGATTCAGCTCTTAATCCTATCAATTTAAAAATGTAATTTCCCATACCCTAACTGAAAAGGACATGTAAGTTTTCCAGATGTTTTTCCTCCAGTAGCAAAGGGATCCAAATCACAACTGCTGAGTAAGTAGCAGGAAGATATGTTCACTGGGATGGTGCCAGTGGATAATTTCAGTTTGTCTCTGTTGACAACCGTGGCACAGACTCTCCATGCACAGAATATGGGTACTCCCTGCTTCAGAAAAAAATGAACATTAGGAAAAATGAGAAGTGCTGAAAAGGCACTAAAGATGTGGCACAGCTCTTCTCACTCTCTTTTTCTCTCTCTGCTCCTGAAGGAACCTTAGCAACACTTCTCTCCTTGACTTTTCCAAAGGAGCTCCCTTTCGGTTTGAGAGATGCTACTATAGCAAAAGTAAAACTACCAGTCTTGGTGACACTCTCTTTCCCATGATTTATGGACAGTCAACTTACAGTGGTCTAGCTCTCCCCATGAAGTTCACCTGTACTTGAGGAGTTCCTCTGAGAATTTTGGAAGTTGCAGGGGTCACTATCACAAAAGTCTCTTGTTGATTCTGGGCTCTGGTAAGCCCCAGCTAAGGAAGAGATCAACAACAATACTTCTGTTTGTGAAATACAAACTCTCTATTTCATAGAAATGTACCAATATTTCAGAGCATTCCTTCATGGATATCACTTTTTCAGTGACCTACTTAATCATTACATGAGGGAGTTGGAGAGCAGAATCCCCACAGAGCTGTGTGAAGTGGATCCTGTCCTTTACCAATACATGACTAGGAGAGATTTACTCAGCTGTGACAAGACCAGACTTTTGTTTGCTAAGAAGAAGTTTTCCTGGCCCACTCTAGACCCTGTAACTACTAAATTTCAAGACAACAAAAGAGTTGAAACTCAGTTTCTCCATGCAGTGATCTTAAAAGTTCTAAAGGATTTTCCAAATGACAGCAACATACAATTTGCCATTAATCACAGCTGACAAGTGCTCTTGAGCAGTTCCTGATTGATCCTGATGTTGTCAAACTTTCTTTTTCTTTTGACATCTTTCTGATTGGCATTTGTTTTTACTACTTTTGTGACCTTTCCTCTGTATTGATCCACACAAATCATAGGGAAGTGAGTAGTTTCATAAGGGGGTAAAGTTGATAAGAAAAGTCAAACAGTTACTGGACCTCCACACACCACCGTTTTAAGGATTGATTAATGGGAGTGTGAAGAAAGAGCCAAGGACATCAAAATTAGGAAATGATAAGGTCTCAATCAAGAGGTTCCTATAGTTTCTTTTTATGGCTCCTATCAAAGTCCCTTATCATCTTGGGTTGATTATTAATGAGAGCAGACTTCGTGTTGCACAAAGAGATAATTTTTAACAATAGGTTTATTGAAAGAACTGGCTGGTGTATGCAATGAGTTTGGTGGTACTAGCTCTCTGGAGGTAGAGTTTGGCATTAGAAACTGCCTTTCCTGCAGTATAGCCTTCACACGTTGCGTGGCCCAAAGAGGTGAGGGTCCCCACTGACAGAGAAGCCGAATGATTCATAGTTCTGGGGTCATGACTGTGTGTGGATTCATGCTTTCTGGGTATCTCACAACATGCTGCAGCAAAATTGCTAGATGGGGAATTGCCTTCAGCTCAAAACTTTCTAAGACCCAGACATGCATAAACACATATTAAATTAGCAAAATCTTCAGACTAACGGATAACATCCACCACGAAAGCCCAGACTGGAATGTGGGAGTACATAGCAGCATGAACCAGGAAGAGAGCTGGCTGCAGCTGAATGCACAAAATCCCCAAGCAAAAGGAAATATTCCATAGAGTCAACTGTCACACTCCAGAAGATGTGTTGTCCAGAGGGATATGTTAAGCAGGGAGAACAGGCTAGTTGAGAAATAATTTGCAGTCTGGATATCTGAACACTCAATTTTTAATCATTTTTTTTCACTTCAAACCCCTTTGTATTTAACAGAAGACGCAGTTGAGTGTATCCCTTCTTGGAGAAGTACTTTATAAGTATATTTGATTAGAAAAAAAACCTGAGACAATTTTATATGATAAACCTGTTGCAACTTTTGAACATTATGAATTCTGTTGCAAAGCCATTAATGTCATTTTATAATGAGTATAAATATAGGTTCAGTGCAAGGATTTACTCACAACACCGAGAAAAGAAATTATAGTCCTTCAAAATGGGAAGAACACAGTTTCTTCAATCCATCTTTAGCCTTGCTTTGTGTCTAACACTGATCAATACTTTCCAGAGTGTGGTAATGATCCCTATTTAGACGTCAACCGACTTAGCTGTACTGTATTTGTACTGAGATAGCTGGGTCTTAAATGATCTTATTTTCTTCCCAATGCACAATTTCAATAAATAAACCAAAATATTATTTCATGGGAAGCCCTGAAAATCCTGAAAAAAATGAAAATCAAGACTACTGTAAAGAAACCTTTTGTTCATGTCGTATCTTTTACCCCAGCTGTGTTTCTTCCGCTCAGATTAAAATGTTTAGTTTAAATGTTGTCACCAAAGTCCAATCAAAACAGAATAAATTTTATCCTCCAATTCTTCACCCCACTAAGAAATCAATTGAAATAATCAGAGCTTTTCAAAACTGTTCCTTTTCCTCAGAAAAGGTTTTCAGCAGGAAGTATGTTGATATTTTTATAACAGTTCTCAAGGTTTGATTTTTGGGAGGTATATTTGTGTCGATAGAGCTTCTAGTGTGGTAAAGCTACACCTTGGCAATCTCACGGTGATGGCAGGAGAGCTCATCCTTCCTTTTTGTTCCTACCATAGTATCTTAAGCTGTTATTGCTTTTACTTTCTTTCTTGCAGAGATATAAGACCTGCTATTATCACTCTCACACTATGGGGAACATGAGGTGGAATCACTACTCTACCTGTTGTGTGTAGACACAGACTACCAATTTATTAGACCTTTCTGTTTTGAGTTTTTCTGGATGCTCAGTGAAGCAATACAATATGAGATGACATCTTCAAAATGACCCAATGTCCTAGGGCAAAACAAGTCCCGAATCAGAGTGCAGTGGTTTATTTGAGATTTATAGGCTGAATTCTAAAGAGAAATACAAAATTTTGTGTCACTTTGGAGCATGTAAGCAAAACCAGCTTCATGACTCTGCTACTAATCCTAATTATGTTCTGCTATTAAGTAATGCAATTATTAACTGTATCATGGATAAAAGATGTTTGATTGTTTTTCTTTCCTATTTCCATTCATTTAATCTTCTGATTTACATATTCCATTAACAACAAAAGTATTTATCTTATTTTAGAGGTTGAGGAGCACCAGGTACAAAGAAAACTCAGAGACTGACCTTTTGAGGCAGCAGCAGTAGAAGTGACAGGCATCTCCAGTGATCTGCAAGACTTGGTACACATCTGATTATCTCAGGTGTAATGCAGCATTAACTTGGCTGGATTTCTTCCAGTGCTGGTTTAGCAAAGGGATTCACTCGTTCCAATGTGTGCATTTCACTGCCAGTGACAATGACTACTCTTAAATATTCTTCTGCCTAATTACTCTGAGAAGCCTGTTTTGCTACTAATCATTTGAACGCAACACGTAAGACTTCTACAATTGCAGCTTTTGCTTTTCTTTTCAAATGATGTGGTAATACTGATATGTTACAGCTTTTAACTCATGCCAAATGCACTATGATAGCTGTGGTGTTCAGATACGATTATCAACATTTCCCCCCCTCCCCTTAACCTGTATTTTTTTTAAAACACACTAACTTATATTAATAGCAAATTTAATTCTTTGTGAGAAGTAAAACAGACAAACTTTTTATTGCCTTTTTTTTCCTCTTCATTGACCTGTGCAGGACACTCTTCATTTCAGTCATCTTTTATCAGATCCTTTTTTTTTTTCCTATTTTGATGAGAATTAATTTAGATTCAAACCAAAAAGACAAATAGTGAGACTGACATTATTACTTGTATAAAAATAAGCAAGATTTTTAAATATATTGGGCTGTGACATCATATTGAAATGAAACCATGCTACTTTGGAAATTTTCTAGTTTAGCATTTTTGGGTTTAGGAATGAAAAAATGGTCAGGTAGCCTAGAAATTAATAAGACAGTTATCACTGAACCAAGAGTGAGCTCCTTCCATCTAACTCTGGAAGAGGGCTTGCATGCAAACTGTTTTACCTTTCCTTAACTATGTCAATTACTCCAACTAAAATATTTTTTATTACTGTCTATTTTGCTTCTGTTATTGCACACACTGACATTATGTATATTTCTACTGAAAGTGCACATAGACAGAAATTAAACGTTCTTTTAAATCCCTTGAATTCACTACATGTCAGTGTGCACAGGATTTTTGCCATTTACTCTTTATATTTCCAGAACATTTCCAGTTTATATGTTTATTATGCCATTCCAAGTAAACACATTTTAGAAAAATTAGATTACAAAATTCCAACCAGACCAGATTAAAAAAAAAAAAATCTTTACAAATAAACAAACACAAATTATATTATATTTTGTTTTTCTTTTAAAATCAACCTGAATTTATCCATACTTTAATATGGTATAACTTCACTAAAGCAAATCTGACCACCCAAGTTGGACCAATTTATTACAAAGAGGAAAAATGTCAGACTTGAAGAAGGTGATGTAATACACAGGTTAGTGAAGTAGCCAAAATCTAACTTTTCAGATAAAAAATCTCTTTCTTACATGGTATGAGATTTACGGTAGCTTGGTATTCTGCATGAATACCATCATGCATTCTCTTTATCAACTCCAGCTTGATGTGAAATATTACCACCACACAGTTTGTAGAGTCAATCAGCTGAGGAAGAATGTGATCGGCAAAGGGATGAAGACACCAAAGGATGACAACAAACATAAAAGAAAAGAAAGCACTTTCCAGTTATTTAGCATCAGAAGTGCCTTTTTTTTTTTTTTTTCGGGACTGATGCTCATACTCCATGTCAATGAATGCAGAGTGAGAGCCCAAAATAGGTGAAGGCTCATGTGGCTGAAAGCCTTGCCTGCCTTTGGATTCCTCCCTCTGGCATTTCTCTACCACATTTCTCCCTTCCTCTTTCATTTGCAGTTTTCTTTAATTCTCTCTTTCCTCTGGACTCTTTTTCAGCTTTTCACACCTCCTCAAGGCTGATAGAGAACAAGCCTGTTAAAACTCCCTCCAACCTGTGTTTTTTTCTGGCTTTCCCTGCAAAGACCCCTACCTACCTTTTGTCCATCCCCATCTGTAGGCATCCTCCAATCTCCCGAAGTAGGCATTGTGACAGGATCTGCCATTTTCTGATCAGGAGGACTGTCAGAATACCCTTATTCCTAGCACCAGGTATGCCAAGAAATAGTAGGAGTTCCCTTATTTCTCCTTGCTTTGTATACCCTCAATAACAAGACATGGTGATCACATGATTTCGTGGAATGAGGATCCAAACTTGTCTTAGCTTTTTCTTAACTTTGGCCTGATCTGAGTCTGGTTCCCACTCTACTCATCTTTTATGTTCTCCTTTAAAATGTAGGATCAGGCAATTAATATTTTTAGGTATACTTTGTTTCCCTTTGTATGTATTTGGTAGATTCCACATTAGGACTACAAATGTAATGTACCTTCAGATACATTATATGGAAATTTCCGTAGAAGGTGATTTCAAAACTATTTAAAATTCAAAGATTGGGGTCTTCTTGGTAATGTAGATCAGGAGGACCAAAGACAACAGGCATAAGCTGAAACAAGAGATATTCAGGCTATACATCCAATGAACTTAAGTATCTTTTCTTCTAGATGTAGTTATCTACCAGAAATTGAACTTCTCAAAGTGTTATTTAATTTCCATTTACCTAAGTCTTTTTGTACATAAAATAAGCATAGTTACAGAACTCATTTCCTTTGAAGTGCTTTGGAGATCTGTGGGTAAAGGAAATGAAAGGAAATGACTAGGTAAAAAATCACAGTGATGCTCTCTATGGAAGTGTTAAAGAGTATCTTTAGTTTTAAGCTTTTTTTCCTTGTGTTTCTGTTTCCTATCAGGAAGGGTTTTCCTATTAGATTGTCACAGCTATATGATAACTCAAAGTTTGTTAGAAAAACTTTGTTGAAACCTTTGCAAGACTTACAGTAGATGGTCATGTGCCTCTCAAGATACTGGTTTGTGTAAACATAGAAATAAGGCTGAGTTTAAAATGAACTGAATTCAAAATTAGGTACAAGAGGCACACATACACACTTATACATATCCTACACAGTTTATGTTCAACAAACTGCTAGCTGAAAGAGGTGTCTCCGTGTTTGAATAGCTTCAAATGTGGAAGATGTCTTAAGCAAATACAATTAATTGGGGTCTTCAATATAGGAAGAAGTATGTAATTCCATGGGATGTATTATGTATGACTGACTGAGTGATTTAATGGACAATCCCTCTTTTAAATGGTATGACTTTTTTTTTTTTTTTTTTCCCCTCCATCATGGAGCAGAAGTTTGGAATTTGTATTTTCTCAAATTCACAATCAGACCAATTTTTCCTTAGAGAAATATCCAGACTGGGGCAGCAAAAGGCTACGAAATATCACCAGACTTGTCCGCAGAATGGCATCAATAGTAAAAAATTGAAAACAGATGGCGTTTTCTCCTTTCTTCTTTTCTTTGCAAAAGAGACAGGAAGAAAGTAACTAAGGTAGACACTGACTCCAGCTTAATGGTGAAGGGAGAGTTCCCAGGGAGACCTTAGATGGCGAGAGTAATTACTTTATTTTGTACTAAAGAATCATTACATCAAGAAGGTGAAATAAGAAACTGAGGTCTGGAAATACTGCCACTGCAGTCAATAATTTCTGCTCTAGCTGGGTTTATACGTAAGTTGTTTTTTTTTTTTTCTGTGTTGCTAAGAGTAGGTCAAAGAACAACAGATTCCAAACATTTTTATGTAAGAAATATGCAAGGAAGACATAGAGGCTTTTTAAAGCTCTGGGTGATGAAATACTGCTATACATTAGTTAGGAGATCCGTTAAGTCTTCATCACTCTTGGTCTTGAAGAGCTGCTAAACAAGGATCCATCAGGACCTTTGTAGGAAATACTGCTAGGTGGAATGTTCCTAGATAGCCATTTGGAAGGCCTTCTGCCATGAATTCATAAACTGATGCAAAAAATATTGTAGTTCTTATTAAGCAAGTCTTTTCATGCACATATATACACACATATACTTAAACTGTACTTTAAACCTGCATTTCTTGAAAAATTGTATATTCAAATTGCCTGTAACAAACAATGACATTTATAACAAGATGTGAAAATGTTGCTGAGGATGATGTGGTGGGAGGCATAGCTGCACACAACAATGTGTCTTTTGAGTCAAGATAAACCTTGCACTGGGAAATACTCAGTGGGATGTGGAGAGGAGGGAAGTTGCCAGGGCAGTACATCCTCTGTTGCCTTTGAAATTCATAACTGTTTGCAGACAAGGTTCATAGAAAAGCTGAGGATCTTGCAGAAGACTACTTCAAGTAGTATGAATTCTCTAAGCAAAATTTGACATTCAGATCTCTCAGATGTCCCTGAATTTGGTTTCTTCCATCTTTAGACTATTGGCTAAAGCCAGGTTAATGGCTTCAGACTTTTCTGCATGTCTTCAGTATACTCTAAAAATTCAGATGGTTCAATAGCCAGTCCTCTCACATATCCTATCTACGCAAATTGGTACCCTATGTTATGTTTGTAGAAGAGAAACCATCTTCAGCCTAGCACATTTTGCCCTGATACAACTATACAGCTTTGCTTATCTTTGAAAGATATAAATTTGATTTTTCCTGATTAGATGAGAAAGTTTCTTGAAGTTGTTTAAACTCGATACAATGATATGACACTTCCACTACTCCCTGCATTCTAAACAGGAATGAAGATGTTAGTTTGTGGAGCAATCAGGCAATCTAAATTATTCAGATCCAAAAGTTTTAAGTTAGAACAGTTTTTCAAATTCATTTGTATCTGGATTACAACAGACTCAACACATGTCTGTCTAATGAAGCTCCTGCTGAAAATCTCAGCTGGAAATTCAGGGAATCAAGTCTATCCATCGTCTCAAAGTCATGATTATTTCATAAGCAACACTCAGTGTTCAGTCAAGTCTCAAACTCATCATTCAAGTTACCATAGTTTTACCATACAGGCATCTTTTAGAAGAACTCATGCTGAACATTACTTGATGAAGCTAAATCCCATTAACAGAATAAACAGAACAAAAGTCTGTGTCCTGACACCACAATAAGATATACTGAAATATTCACAAAGGATACAGGTGCAGTTTTCTCATCACATATTGAAGCACATCCGAAGCCTCTAGGAAGAATATTAATAACTCCTTCTCTTGCATTTCTGTTGGAGTAATTGCTCAGTTAGTTTCAGTCTGCTGTGTGTCCCTTATCTATTACACAGTTAGTGTTTATACTTTGTTTCTGAACGTGCACATGGAAAGATATACGCTAACAAGGTAGGAGTATACACGGGAACCTATGGGCACCCTATACCAAAATTTTTAAGCTGATCGAGACCTCCATGCACTTGTATGTCTATGTACACTATTTGCTTTTCTGTGCTTTCCCCTCGTTGCCTTACACAATGAGAACAGTCAAATGAAACTGGTTGGAAAACACAGTGCACCAGGTACAGTCGCCCCGTCAGCTCTATGTTGCATATGCTACTGGTAAAATGAAAAGAGAACACAACAGAAAGAAAGATAAAGAATGTTAAGGGAAGATGAGATGTGAAATGAGGAGTTGGAGAGATGACATATTGGTGTGGAACATAAACAATATGCGAGTCTGTAGGTCCAGTGAAGAAACCAGAGGTGGGAAGGGAAAAACTGTTAAATCTGACAGGAAACACAGAGCAAGATCACTTGTTTTTAGAACTGTGTTCTGAATAACTTTATTTATTGTAGTATATCTGTGGGCCTGTAAAAGGTTGAGTTGTCTGTTAGCCTTTTGCCTTTCGATTTCCACTTCTACTGAGTCATGAAGGAGACTTGGATGATTAACGACGTAGAATTGTAATTTGTGGTGTATGCACATTCCCAAACACCTTCTAGAGTTCAGTGAACAGGTCAATTAATAACACCTATCACCCCTTAAAAGTGGATTAATCATCTATGGGGAATAATACTGTATATATTTCAAACTGTAATTACCTAACATGATGCTCTAACAAGGTCCATTTTCTATCATGTCATCTGCCATAAAAGTTTCCCATCTGATATATGTAACATGATTTGACTTCTGAAAATCTTATAGACTACCATTATCTCCTAGAGTACATATTAAAAAAAGAGACTAGTACGCATGTAAAAATTATCAAAAGAATGTCACTTAAGCTGGCCAAATACATTCAGTTAATGAATAATGGTACAAGCTAAAAAAAAATAATCATAATAGCTGTTGGAAAAGGTTTATTGAGCTCTACATTAAAATAGTGTAGAATTTCCTAGGCAGAAAAATATATCCTCCATTCATCTTGGGGGGAAAAAAAGAAAAAGAAAAGGAAAAAAAAAAAAAGCAAACAAACAAAAACCAACCAACCAATTAACCAACCAAAAAACAAACAAGCAAAACAAAACCAAAAACCCCACAAAACTTCATGACTTTGTGGTTTGCAGAAATAACACTAGAGAACTCCTTCTCCAAAGCATGAAAATATTCAACTAAGGCTATGGAAAAAATTACCACCATCTGTTATCAGTATAGAGCACATAACACAATGAAGGAATTCTGTTTCTAGGCAGAAGGAAGGGTAACATGTACTGCAATAACAAAATCACTATGCTCACAGGGAATGAATATTCTAAATATTCTAAGAATTCTGTTTGAGGTAGCTCTGGTATGAGGCTAGGGATGTGCCTTGAGTCATGTCTCATTCCTCTTCAGAAAACACATTGCTAGGAAGTAAAATAGTCTGAAATGCTACTGAAACTGTTTGCATAGGGGATTGAGCCTTATTTGTGCTCTATTCTAGCAATTTCTCAGTCAGAGCACTGAACAATGAGAATTTATGATTTCTGATTCACTGTGGCTTGACTTTATGTTTGTGTTTCTCATCAGAACAGAACTGAAACAGGAATATCACTGCCACTAACCCAAGTCTCTCAACTAATAATCTACAGCTCTTCTAGAAAGGCCATCCTTTATTTCCTAGCAAGTGTACTATCCTATTTTAAAGTGCTTTACAAATTGCAGTTGTCTGAAAATCTTCTTGTAGCACTAACATCTCTAATGTCTTTTTTCATTCCACGACTGCTGCAAATAAAATGTTAACTATTTCTCAGAATATAAGCCAGAAACTTCTTTTTTACCTCAAAGGAGAGTACTGTAAGATTTAGGCTCCTTCTGGGCCAAGAATTTATTTTCTGATGGGTGGAAAATGTCTATGTTCAGAACAGTTAGCAGCTGTCAGGGACATCTGTCTCCAAAAGCAGGTTATACATGGGCAGAAGCAGGGACTGAGTCTAGGACTCCCTGTTCTCACTTTGGGAGTCTGTAACTCAGGAGCTGTTCTGTTCCCTTCTCCTCTACATGCTTTGAAAGAGACAGGTATCTTGTTCAATTATTTGAATGAAAGACCAGAGGCAACTACTTGCAGAAGAATACTCTGAACTGTAGCTTCCCTGTTAGCAGAATTGTCTCCTTCAAATATAGAGAAGAGCTTCTGAGAGGGAGAATTTGAGACTTGTTACCTGCTCAACATGTAGAAACACCATTGGGAAACTCTTGACTACTCTCTGCTCAGCTTGCTGGTTGATTTAAATCTCCTTCTGAAGTACGTTAACCCTCCTTCTTCCCTATATTGAACTCCAGGACCTTACGCAATGATAAAAATCCCAGTCTGCAGCAAATGAAATCAGACAGTGTAACACTGCGGGGAGAAGGAAGAAAAGCAATGGAATGGAAATTTGACTTTCATCCTTCCCATATAACAATTTCTTATCTTCCAGAGCTGTGATAGAAAGGGACATTCAGGAAAGCATGTGCTATACTACTCTAATAGCAATCAAGTAAGTACCCACAATTAATAATGAAGATTTACCTTAAAAGTACGTATGGAACAAATCATGCATGGAGGTTAGAGGAGAATCACATTCTTTGTTTTTCTGTTAAGGAAAGTTCTCAGGAAAGTTAGTACCCTTGAAACCACTGCTATATCCACCAAACCTATGAAAACATCTTTAAGCAGATATTTTAAGATGTGTAAAATGGTTCTGGAGAAATGAGGTAAATGAACTGAACTTCAGGTCTCCACTGACAGTATTGGCATCCACCTCTTAACTCACATGTGACATGTATGTTACACATGTATCTATTTGACGTTATGGACATTATGTGAACATGAATGAAAACTCAACTGACTTATCTAAGACAACAGAGAATGTATATAGCGCTAGAGAAACTGGGCATAGAGTATCAGAAAGGAGGATTCCCACCTTGCTGCCATCAATTAGCACTAGCAAAAGTTAGTTTTGCTTAGCTCAATGACTTATATGGTTTTATTAGCTGACGATAAGACTGAAACAAATACAGCAGTCAAGAAGTTAGTATTAAAACAATGAAGTATGGTGGGTGACATTATTAAAATTAAAGGAAGATTGTTTTGTAACAATTCAAAATACAATATGTGAACAACAAAATAGTTTATTTTGTTAGGCTGCTTGTGCAAATAGAAGCTTATTGTTGAAAAATATGATACTTCATTGCACAACAGTGTTAAAATGGAACAACAACACCTTTGGTGTGTATCCTTTTAGGGATTATTATTCAAGAAAATATTTATGCTCTGATTTCCCAAAATAGAATACAATTATTCACATACTTAACTTAAGGAAAATTCTTGTGCTGGATCAGGGTCTAAAACCCTTTGGATTGAATCTGAGAGTAAAATGAGAAAGAGTTTGTCATCTCTATGCTAGCGAAAGCAGTAGTTCTCATAATAATTGGGCTCCCACTTAGTGGGACTTGTGATAATTGGTTGCAAAAGGCTGGTGTAAGAATTAAAGTAAGTCATGTTGAGAAGCTGGGTATCTTCATCTGACAGAATCACACTTACATTGAGCATTTTGGTGTTATCTTTAGTGTAGTGATCAAGTGAATCATACACCTGCACTATCAGACTGGTAACATTTTAAGCAGAGACCGGTATTAAGCGCAGAACAATCACCCACCCTGCAAGCAATCCTAAGCGGTAAACAGGTTGGATCAAGTAGACTGAATCCATGCTGCTGAACAGCTTGCTTTGACATACAGGGTCCTTCACTGTGAAATGAAGATTCCTATTGAAATTGATGACAGCTTTCAAGTATCTCCAGTGTCTCTCCACCTAGGGAGGTGACTTAACCTTTGCATTGCTGTGACACCTGGAAAGGCTTTGAAGCTGGCAGGAGAGATCAGAACAGAGAATAAGCCACTTATATTCATAAAAAATGGCTAAGTAGAAGGGAAGGAAAAACTGTGCTCTTTGGTGGAAAACAAAAAAAAAAAAAACAAAAAGAATTTGAGCATATGGCTCCAAATCTGTGAATATGTACATATTCTTATCGCTGTACTAGCAAATGGTCTTATCAGTACCCAAGGATGCTGTTGGTACACAGCACCTTTGCAGATCTGTGTCTAGTTTGTAATGTTAAAATATGGCTTAGGCCAGAGCCCAAGAGCCATCTGGATGAGCTAATAAAATATCACAGTATGTTGGGGATTGGAAGGGACCTCAAAAGATCATCTAGTCCAATCCCCCTGCTGGAGCAGGAACGCCTAGGTGAGGTTGCACAGGAATGTGTCCAAGTGGGCTTTGAATGTCGCCAGGGAAGGAGATCAAGTCTACATTCTGTCAGAACGGCAAGTGATCAAAGCTCTTCTCTATAGGTTGGTGGTCTTATTAACAGATGAAAGAAGTTCCAAACAACCCTCTAGCTCTAATAAAACCGAGTTGATTTATCTCAAGATCTATTTGTATATCTATTTGCAGCCTCTCAGTATCTACCATAACAGTTGTAGAAAGGACATCTTCTTTTATCAAATTGAGAACAGGGTCCGCTTTGTGTAGGAGCTTTTGGTTATCTAAAAGATTTCTGCACAAGAGACAAAACCTCTCAAGACAGCAGTCTGAAATGTTTGCAGTATTTTAAAGCATTGGTCCAGGAGATAGGTATTTTACTTCATAAATGTAACATGCAAATGTGATGGACAGATTTGACAAAATCTCAAGTTTCTACAGAAGAACGGCATCAAGAATAAAATCTTCAAATCCATGTAAAGCAATAGTGTTCAGAGAAAGGTGACCTTTCAAAAAAATCTTCCTCTTTTTATCTCAAAGTCTTTCGTCCAGAACTGATTAACTTAGATTATTATAGACATTGGGAACTATGAAGTCTGACTTGAAATTCCAAATGCATTTTTTGTTGTCAATGGGTTAGAGCAGGGGTATAAATATATATAACTGTTCCTGTATTTATACAGTCCTAAAATTGCATTCGGTCCTTTGAAGGCGAGGCTGATGTGGCCCCTGGTGAAAATGAGTTTGACACTCCTGGGTTAGAGGATTCAATGCATTTAGTAGCCTTTAGCAAGGTGATCAAGACAAAAAAGTTGCCTGAGTGTGTTAAATATATTTAAAGAGTACTGCACTTCTTGAAAAGTTCTGAAATTTGGAAGTGTCAGTTTCTCATGAGAACGCAGAAACTGAAGAAAATTTTGAGATTTGTAATACATTCAGGATAGTTAAATAAACCCTGCAGCTCTTCAGGCTTTGTGTAATCCCTAATCCCTAATTCAAAATCAGATTTTAGATTAGATCCCCTAAAGGAAGAAAACATTTGTCTTCTATTTCTGATTTAAATTAAATAAAAAAAGTTGAAAAAAAATCTGTTTCAATAGATGCATAGTATAGCCAAAATAAATACAAAGTTTTAGAGAGAAACACAGACTCATAGATATATATGCAGGAATTATTTAAAGATAAATTTTCAAAAATGCAAATAGAATTCAAGCAATGTGAAATATCAAATATAGTGTGGAAGAAATATATCAAAACAATGTCTTGTTTTTAGACAGTTTCATTTATTTGTAAAACAAATCCATTGTAGGAAAGCACCAAAACCCTAAAGTGTGCACACATACAGACACACAAACATGCATATTGATGAACAAAGATTTCAGCAACAAGGTTCTTGAAGCACTCAAAATGATCAGTAGGACTCCCAGAAGCTGCTACACCATATCTGTTCTTCAAGACAGCTATATCCAGTCACCAGAGCACTCCCTTAACCACAAGCGAATGTCTTCCGACTTTTAGTTTGAACATTTGCACATAATGTGGTAAAGTTCCTTTGATTTTGCAGCGTTTACTCACAAAAAATAAAAATAATTTAAAAAACATTATATTGAACACACGTGCAGAAAGTAGCATATACAAAATATAACTCATCTGCAAGCATATGATGTGATGAACATTCAGGTAGAAAAAAACTGTGATCAAACAGATATGAAGATACACAGAGAGAAACATAAGCTAAAACCAAAGCTAAATACAATGCAGATGAAACAGGTCAATAAGTCTTACTTACATCAAGGATAACTATATTATGAAAAAAGTTGGGAAATAAAGGAGGAATACGTTTCTGATATAGAAAGTTTAAATATTTTGTAGAATTAGATCTATGGTCCACAGTTGGCATAGATTTGTTTGGGTGTCTTGAACAAAATGACATACTGGTTCTGGATTATTATTTCTCTTACCCAGAATCAGCTTACACAGCTGAGCTTTTAATCTCAGGTATAGAATCTATATTTGCTACCAACTGTGGTAATGACAGATAAGGGGACACAATTTCATTGCTATGAGTTTAAATGTTTGTAATATTAAACCCTACTTGTTGGAGAATGGCTTAAAAATAAGGGACATGGGTCCGCAGAGCAGTTTTACGAGCAGAGCCTGTTCTGAAGGTTTCAGCATAAGTAGTAAGGTTAGGCCGCGATGGGAACCGCTGACTGTTTCAGTAAAATCAGCAAGGTCATTGAGACCTTGGTAGAGTTTCACAAACAGCTTTCAAGAGCACAAGAATGTAGAATAAGCATAGCTAGTAAGTAGGAGGACCATGCAAGCGTACTGTTAGAGCTTAAGCCAATTAGTAGGTAACAGGTATGCATAATTATCATGAACTGTATAAGTATATGCTGTTTGGGCTAATAAATCGAACTATGCTTTATCACTCATATTGAGTCGACCTGTGTGTTCCTCCGCCGCTCAAATCTACTTGGAATCTTAGCCACAATCTAAAGGTATTATGAAAAATAATTTAAAAAAATATGTTAAAATGATGCTTCAGAAGGTTTAGGAATCAAGTTCTGATTCCCACTTGACAACATTAACTTACAAGGCAGAATCCCAGAGACATTTGTGGGCTAAAATATTGTTTGAGAGAAGCTTGAGCTTTCCTGTTATGAGATGGTTTATGTCAAAAACAGAGAATTCAAGTTTCTTGTAAAAGTCCCATAGAGGATCACATGATTGAAAACTTTTCAACCGTTTGACTACAGGTTTGTTTTGATGAAGGGAGTAGAAAACAATAAATGCAAAAAAGAAGCAGCACACTTTCACCAATTTCTAAAACAAGGAAAGGAGTTTACAAAATAAGACACAGAAGAGGTGTTGGAGAAGCCAGGGAATCAGACAGAGTCAAAGGAAAAGGTGATGCAGAGCATCATAGCAACTGAATTCATGAGAGCTTCCTCTAGGAGAGGAAGGTTACCACTTCAGAGAATGACTGAGAAATACTGATGCTTGCTTATGTTAATAATAGTTATTTCTTAATTAGAGAATGGCAATAAAAGAGGAAAGGGAACCCTGAAGAGGACTGGGTTACCATATACCAGCCCCTGGAATTTTTGGGTCTATATCCAGGCTGGCTGCTAAAGTGACTTGTTATTAGGAACCTGGAAACATACCCATATGAAAGATACATGTTAAGACACAGGGACGTTTTCATCTCTCTCACAGACCTTTTGCTGTCACCCCCTGATGTGAAGAGCATGTGCATCTCTAATATCACCTCTATGGAAAATTCCTATGTACTTTTAATAAATAATAATTTCAGATGGGTGATTGATTTTATATATAAAATTACAGTGAGCGTTTGTGTATTTCTCCATCTACATCCACACATTTTATACTCACACAAATAGAGGTTATATATATTTCAACCACCATGGCTTTGGGATATTCAGAAATGGAATGAAGTTGAACAGCCCAACAAATCTGAATAAATATTAGGAAACAAAATAAATATATTTTTCTGTGAAAATAGAAATTTGCTTGGAGGAGTTTAGAGTGACTTAAACTGGATTAATTATTTTATGAAAAATTCAAAATTAAGAAAGAGGTTGAGGAGCAAGTTACCAATTCAAAATTCGGTTGAAGGCTTTCGTTAAGGAAAGAAAGTATTGCCTGCAATTTGTACAGTTTTATTATCGATACCTCATGCTATTTTATATAGAGAAACAGACTTTTCCTCTTTCCTACAACGCAGTGTCTGTTAATCTACCAGTGGAAATTCTTAATCCTTTGAAAGGTTTTCAAATAATGGATGGAAATTGAAGTAGCAGGATGTTTCACAGTCCAAATATTGTCCACAAAAATCTCCCAAGTAATCTTACAATTTCCAGTATGAATGCAAGATCCCTCCCCCTGCTCCTCTACCCCTCCTAAAAAAGAGGGGAAAAATAATGAGACATTCATCTAAAACCTACTGAAATCTTTGGAATCTTCTCACTGATCTCATTTGCTTATTATATCAGACATCTAAAGGTTCAACACAAATCCTTAGACCTCTAAGTACAGTTTGCCTATAAAGAGAAATTAAGTATTATTAAGACAGTTCAACTCAGTAAGAAAAGAGAACATCACAGCACATTATCAAGTCAATGACACAGAGGAGGTCAATGGCTTGATTTAATTGTTTTCCTAATGCAAGAGGAGAAAGGATTTATAAGAATGGTTTTTGCCAAACACTATGCATGGTTAACTTTCATTTTACTCCATTAAGTGCTTGCAGATGCAATCAGAAATATTACCCAATTCTTAAAGAACAATTTTCATCAAGATATCTGGAATGTGCTTTAAAAACGATATAACATCATCCGTTCCACTGCTAGAAATAGATGCCTGGAGAAGTGACTCATAACACACAGAAGCCCTGGAAGAAAATCAAGATTTCCTTTTTATCCATTTAGTGTTCAGCCCTGTAGGCTGCATTGCTTCCTTAAGCCAATGTGTGCCATTTCTTAAAAAATCAGAAGGAAAAATGATGGGAAGCAAGTGTAAAGGATGACTACAATAAATGAACCGAGCAGACGTTGTAACAGTTTGCAAAGCAGCCATCATTAATGGCCTTTAGGCTGTTTCTAAATGTAGAGGGCCAGTTCCAAGAAGGCACACTGCAAAAACCTCACATTTCAGGGCGCAAGATTTCCTATGGAGAACAAATCTTTTCTGGGCAGTGTTAGTGGGAGACCAGTCTCTGTCAGGGTGTTACACTAAAGGTTATACTTTAAAGGGTCTTAGTCCACTTTAACCTCTAGGCCTAGTCAGAGCAGAATACAGGAACGTCTGAGAGTTCAAAACTTTAATTAATGTCCCCAGCTTGGGAATTTCTCATACCCCATCAAGCAAAAGAACCAGAAACAGGGATGCAGCTGGAAGCTTGAGTATGTCTTTGTGTCTTTATTGATCTTGGCTAGAAAGACCGATGTGCAGATACTGATTTTATCTTCAAAAACACAGAGAGGTTGATACCAGTCCTGAGGAACTCAACCAAAATGGTGTTACCTGATGCTTCATAGTTGTCAGGCTCAAGTTCAAGCTGTATATAAAAATGTGCATACTAGTGATCTAATTATGGGGGTAAATACCTTGTTAGTGCCCCAGCTAATTTTTTGTCTTAATAATCCCTGCAGCAAAGAAGAACATATTGTACCTAAGCATGCAGTTCTAAAAGGTTGAAGCCTCATCAAGAAAACAATTTCTTCTCCAAGGATGATAAAACTGAAGAATAGCAGAAACAGCAGGTATATAATCATCCAGTGGAGGCCATGGCCACCTGCTCTGAAAGGCCAGAGACCTTGCAATTAGAGCAGAATCTGCTAACAGGGCAGGGGAGTTTCTTCTTGATTCTCAGTAGTGAAAAGTTGGTGCACATCAAGGAGCAAAACAGCTTTGACACTTCAAGAACTGCGAATGTTCTATCTAAATGCATGTCAGACCCTTTGTAATTCTCTCTGTCCTGTTTTTTGTTAAAAACAAGACCAGTTTCTTTTTCAGTGAATTGTTCTTTCAGCTAAGTTCTTCTTAGTTATTGCACTTTTCTGAAATTGGATACCTGTTTTGGTAGACATAGCAATGGAATGCAAGGTCTCTAATACACATACATGTCCCGTAAGCAAGGATGGGTGAACCTAAAAGGTGACTAAAACTGACCAACTAAGTATTCCATCCCATCCACGTCATAACACCACATAAAAGTGGGTGATCACGAGGGTCTCGTTCCTCTTTGACTACGGCTGGCATCTGGAGAGGATGCTGTCTGCCATTTCTGTGATCTGAGGCCTAGAAACAGATTGAATCCAGTTCTGGTCTGCTGCAGAGTCCAACCCAGGACTGATAGGTGCCTGCCCTGCAGTTACTGGAGCAGTTCTGAACTTTGCCAGGGAATTCAAGATCGGGTTTGTATATTTTGTAATATTTTCTCTATTTTATTAGTTGCATTACTAAAACATCATTAACTTTTTTTTTTTTTCCCCAACCTACAAGTCTGTCTCTCTTTTCCTTCTATTGCCTCTCCTTAGTGGGAAGGTGGGGGGCTGGGAGGGAGAGTGGGTTAACAGAAGGCATCTGTCACGGTTTATTGTCGCCCTGCAATCAAACCATGACACTCTCAAATTCTTAGCTTTAATGATAGACTAGAGAATTATTGCCACCAATTTCAGAGCTCTGTATGGAAATACACTTTCTTTAACATCTTTTAGATTCCAAGTCCACCTTCAGTGGATATCCTCTTAATCTCAGGCTAAAAAAGAGTACGGATGTGCAGGCGAAGACCTGAATTACCTCTATTTACATTTTTGCAAAATGTTCAAGAGTGTAGTCTTGACCCTAATTCAGGTTTCTACATTTTAATTATCACTTGATATCCCTGACTCATGCCCCAAGGATATCTTTTCAATTTAGAATATAAGTGGATGGAGATACATGTAGGTTCAGAGACCCAGTTTCAGCTCAGTGTTCTACAGATCGTCTCAGTAAACATCGCAGGGATTAAATTCTTTTAATTACTTCTCAGATCCATTTCTGCTTAAGTCCAGAGAAGGGGTATGCTCTGTATTCATCATCTTTATAAATGGGTAAATAATAAACAATACAATAACAAAAAATAATTTATTTTTTGTTCTCACAGTTGTTGCATTCTTTATTCATTTTTCATTCTTGTATTTTTTTTTTTGTTTGGTTTTGTTTGTTTGTTTGTTTGTTTTTCCACCTTGTACACAGCAGGTAACAATAATTGATGTCTGAGTGAAAACACTTCTGTAAAAGTTTATGTACCTTATTCCACTAGTAATGGATCACTTTTAAGCATCTTTAGAGTCATCCTATTTCATGATCTTCATTGGTATCTTCATTTAAATAAAAAAAGGTTTGTTTTAAAAATAGTAACACAACTTAGACAACTCAAATGGCACAACTGATGAAGGAAAATATAATTTAAGTTTTAATACCTTGACAACATTTGCAAATAGATATCATGTATAAAACAGAAGTCAAAGACAACATTTTCAAGAACTTTGCAGTGTTTTAGGAGATGAATTCCCATTTTGCAGAATTAGGCTCTTGATGCTGTGGTAGGCTCGTATTTTAGACCCTGGTTACCTGGTTCAAAACCTAGGTAGCTACTGTGTGCACAGATTTACTGGAAGAAGTGCTGCAATATCCAGACCATAAATTAACATGACCAACATAATGCAAGCTGATCCTGAACACAGAGAGCGTTTACACCACGGCCATGAGCTTCCACTACAAGGTGGCTGGAAGATTTAGGTCTTTCAATGCAATGAATGCGCTAAGGGCAAGCGGAACAGCCTCCACTCGATGCCAATGCTGTGTCAGGACAGGTTGCAGAAACCTGGCTCAAGCTTATAGGTGACTACCTCACTCTACCCTGGTTTCAGAGCTCAGATTCATTCTTCAAGGATGGGTATTTATGTCTCTTGCCAAAACGTGGGTGAGGACAGGGCTTTTCTCTTAAAACAGGACTTCTAGAGAAGGTGGTGCAAATAGCTTTCCTGTGTATTGATGTCAAATATTTCTAGGAGAGGAACAGATCACAGTTTTGCATCTGTGAGCTGAGGAGAAACAGACTGTCAACTCCTTTACCCCAGGAGACTGACCTAAAAGGCTATGGCACTGATTGAAGGGAGAGCGATCACCAAACCCTTGCTGAAACTGCACAACCAGCAGGAATGCTAGAAACCATTGAGCTAGAGGAGATGAAGAACTCAATCAATAGAGTGTGCATTGAGGCAACTTTGCTCTGTCATCTTACCCATCCACCTCATTTTCTAATGTGCTCATGGAAGTGAGAATGTGTGGAAGAGAAAATGTAGAAAGACAGATGAATTGCACCCCCAAAAAGAGCCCAGTGCTTAGGAAGAGGTGGATTTCTGTCTGAAAATGAAATTAGGCTGGGTGTATCTATTGCAGATTGCATCTTGCCAGTGGACCAGAAAGTCCTGTTGAGATCTTTCTCTTAGGAAAGAATGGAGGGTATCATTTATGCAAATACCATAAGAAATGCTAATATGCTGAAGAGCTGTGGGAAACAAATCCGACCTATTTGCAGCAAGTGTATATTTGTAGTGGATGATGATATTACTTCAAATTCACCAGCTTCAGAAGTTTTAAGAGGGTTTTTTTAACTATTCTTTTCCAGCTTTGCTGAAGCTTTTGTCTAAGTGCTGATAGTACTCATGATAATTTTATTTGAAATCTGAGAAAGCAATGCTAGCAAATACAATACTCCACAGAGATACTGTTGCATCCTGGGGGTGATAGCTCAAATGCACTATGTGAATGACTGTAAGTGACGCATTTTCTTAGGGAACAGAGTGGTCTACATTGTTAGAAGAGATCTGGAAATAGGAAATTTGAATATATCTTTTGTTTTTATTTTGGTCTTGCATAGATGCAATAATGATGATCATCTTCCTCAATGTCCCTGTCACTATATAGTTGCAGCATAATTTACAGGTATTACTCCAAATGGCTCAGAGACGATATTTTTGAAGGCCAGATGTTAAAAACAGTATATGTTTGTAATACAGGAAACTAAGGCACTGTGAGAGTAAATTCTTCACTCACAAGCTCAAAGGTTGTGTCTGGCATAGATGGAAAGAGGATAATTTTCCCATTTCTAGGCCTAATACCTTCAAGATTATCCTCTGCTGTTTTCCCTATAGCTTCACTTCTAAACATATTCTTAAAAATAAATTATTGAGTTTTGTTTTATTCAACATATTCTTTGACATAAACAGTAGTCAAATACATTTTGTCTAAGCCCACCTACAGCACAGTGGTTTGTATTTGCCATTTCTTTTAACCAAGCTGTTGATGTGCTCCAGGAGGATGTTAGGCTTCTTAGAAATTGATTGGTGCACATTTCTTTAAATGAGCTTTTGCCCTTTTTTATCTTTATTTTTGCTTCAAATGTTTTGAGTCTTTTCTGGCAGGCTTGCTGCCTTCAGGATTGTTCTTTGCTTCCTGTGGAAACTTCATGTAGTTTGTTTTGGTTCCTTTCTTTTCTTGCTTGTAATAAAAGGGTGTCTGAATAGCTCAGTGAGACTTTTCCAGGTCTAATTTTTATGTCACATATGAAATCAAAATTAAATCCCACCAAAACTCTTAAGTGTTAACTAGTCAATGTTTCAGCTCTATGCTGTAAGAAAACCAGATATACCTGTATTTTAGATCATGCCTTCTTGGTAACCATTAGGAGAAGCTTCATATAAGAGGAAAAAGTGAGATTACAGTCCATTCTGTCTAAATATGCAATATGAATAGTCTCTATCTTTTCCTCTGTGCATACAGGACTAATGAGCAGCTGGTGTTCATATTTGTTAAAGGCAAATAAGCTACAGACTCTAGCTATAATCAGCGGCTGAGACTGCCCAGAGCTACATAAAGATCAAGAAATAAATGTCCAATCTTCTATGTCAAAGAAACAGAAAATAGGGGCAAATTCACTTTTGTTTATGGTAGGAAAAACACAGGGCAGGGTGTTTCAAAATGATGGACACAATCCGTCATCATGATGCAGCACAAATTAACTCTATCTTTTTGAAACCTCCTGTATATCTCAAAAAAATAATTCAACATCTTTTACTTGATTATAGCTATATGAATTATGGAGTTAATTTTATCTCTTCTGGTCAGGCTGTTAGAGCTTTCTCTGACACACTACGGCCAAAATATCTGACTAGTAGTGCAATTTATGCGTATGTGTTGAAGCCAAGAGATATGTTGATGCCTCACAAAGAAATCTACCTTTTATTTTGGAAAGAATGTGCCATACCTTTCAGTTAAGAAGAATTAATATCAGAGTGGAACTTGTACATGTATTTTTAGACAATCTTATTATCTGTGACTTAAAGCAGATAAGATAGTAGGCTGTCTCAAAGGCACACATGAAATTTTAATCTACAAGAGGAAGATAAACAAGCTTAAATAGACATTATTTTCCCTGACTTCGAAGAGGTCAACATTTCTGCCTCTTCGACACTCAGCATTTGCTTTATATTTCAAGTCCTAGTTCTTGTTCTGGATCATGGTCTAAGAACAACCTATCCTCCATAAGTGATACCATTTCACTAGGCCATGTGAGCCGTGATGTGTGTTTCAGTAGTGTGAAAATTTCAAAGACTACTGTACTGAAGAACAACAGATGCTAGAAGGTGTAAATCATGGTACATTCTGCTGTGGTCAAAGTGAGATTTCAGAATTTTTGGTAAAAGAGAGTGAAAAAAATTAGCTGACCACCTTTCTTCTGTGTTTTTGGTTTGAGGGAAGTACTTGTATTCCTCTGTGATGTACCAGTGTGGAATATTGTCATTTACAACATACAACAGGTGAGTTTCCTATGAAAACAAAAGTCAATCACATGCAGCTGCTTTCTTTTCCTGTAGAAAATAGTGGTTTGGTGTAGTTCAAAGGGTCTGAAGAATTACTATTGAAGACACTCCCTTATGAAATGTTTCTTCCTTTATCCAATAAAACAGTTTTCATGATATCAAAGCCACCTCCATTCCCCGCACCAGTTCTCTTCTGGGCTTACAGCATCTAAAAAGGAAAAAAAAAAAAAAAAACAACTAAGGAGTGACTTACACTGCATGCCTGTGCGATTCAAGTCTCATGACAAAATCATTCCCTTCCAGCTGTAATGGGTTTTGTTTTTTCGGTGCTTTACCTCAAAATTCTTGCCTGTGCCAAAAACTTTACAAAGAAGAGCATATGTTTCTTCATGACATTCACAAAACTGAAAATTCCCTCTCTCTCCTCTGAAAGTACATGCAAGCAATTCAAACATCCTTTCTCCAAATATGTGGCATGGTACCACTTCTCCAGCTGCAGAGCAAACAGTCACAAAGTCCTCTACTTTAAGGAGACAAGTCAGATGAAAAGGAAAAGGTTGAAAAATAGGAAAAAGAAAAATAAATTAATATGTTGAGCTTCCTAGGTAATTTTTATACTAACATCTCTGAACTCAACAATCTGTGGTGTACTTTTGGTGGCCTGTAGGGGTGCTCTGGCTTTATACAAGAGTCTAGACGGTTTTCAAAAATCATTGACAGGACTAAATAAAGCTGATTAGGTAGAGATACAACAGAAACAAACCAAGTGAAAGTTTCCATAAAGTTTAGGCAAAATTTGTATTACTATAATGTTGCAGTTGTTAATGCAAGATGTCTTACGTAGGTGCTTTAATTAGATCTATGATTTACCTATTTCCAGCACACCTCTCTGAAGAAGGAGAAACAAAAAGTTCTCAGTGCCTTGTAAGTTACAACAAGTGGAAGTGTCTAGATAACCTTTGGCACCAAAGCCAAGATAAACAAACATCTCATACTATTTTTCACCGGGGTCTATAAAAGAACCCACACTCATCATATCTGAAGGATTTACCCTGTGGGCAAAACGTTTCCCTTAGCTTGTTATCTTCCCTGGATTATACTTAGCAAATGTCCTCTGAGTCCTTATTCCTGTCTTCTCTACAATCCCCTAAACTGTTTTTAGAGATACCAGTGGCTCTGGTACCTTGGTGCATGGTTCCTCGTCCTTGTTGAGCATCCCAGCTGATGCCCAAGCCCTCTTTTCTGCTAAGATGGGCTTCTTATGCTGAGAGGAGCTCTTTTTTTTTTTTTTTTTTGGTTGGTTGGTTTTGTTTTTTTGTTACTGTTGTTGTTTTTTCTAATAGTTATTTCAGAAAAAAATTTCCATGAAGACGACAATAGTCTAGAGAAAGAAATCAGAACAGAACTTCAAACTTCAAAAATTCATTTGAATTTACAATTTCACTTGATTTTTTTAAAAATATGATTTATTGGTAGCTAAATAGCAGTTCTAGTGTCATTTGTAGTGTTACAACATGGCATACTGATAGCCATAGTGCACAAACTGATGTACCACAGCGTACTGGGAAATAATATAAGCAGAAAAGGCTTGTCTAAATATGCTCATTATTGACTGAAATTTTCTAGATAAAAAAATTCTCATTTATATAGGAATTAATCTGTGACACTTTGAAGATGAAAAAGAATACCTGGTTTGTGCAGTAATTAAGGAAATAGTTGGTTTTTTTACATTGAGGGACGATGAAAGTATGTTTGATTGATGGAGTGGCACAGCAAAGGCCTTGGCAGATTCAAGTTGAGCAGCTTTGGTGGACTGCTGAACTCTGCATGGCTCATCAGAAGGATTTGGAACTGTTCCACTATTTGGAAAATAAATAAGTATAGAGTTCTCTTACTGTAGATGAGGGAAATCAACTTTTCTTAATTTGGAATTTTTATTCCATCATATATTTAACACTCATGTGATAAAATTAAATAAGTATTCTTCAAGCTGCCACTGGCCCTGGAGCCTCCCTGGATGAGACGCCTCTGAGGTACCTTGTGCTTTTCTCTGTGTAGGAGAGGGTAAGAAATATAGAGTTTGCTCACTAAAACCATGTGCTTAAGAAACTTTGGTGTAAAGTGGTGGAATCATGCCTGAATCAGGAAGGGGAGATGTGATGTGAGTGCTGCAATCCTTTTCTACAATTCACATAAAGAGCACTGTGACCATAGAGAAGTGAACCATAAGTCAATGTACAGGGCTCTGGTGTCAGTTAACACTGATTTTAAAATGCTACTGGCTCCTGTTGATGCTGTAGGAAATGGTAGGCCTAACACCTGTATTTCCCTTTAAGAACCTGCTGAGTAACTCCCTTGGGATCAGTGTGGGCTGTAAAGATCATAAAGGTAAGGAGGCGGTCAGATACAGAAGTTGTAAGATGGTTATGAGAGTGTTTTTTGAGTTGCTATTGTATTTAAGTGTCACCTAAATTATTTCTGCTGCTCTTCTTGACTCATCCTGCAGAAAATTTAATATCTTGAATCCAAACCAAAACCAAAACCAAACTGTGTATTTTTTTTTTTTCCAGGAAGTAGAAATTCTGTAATACTTGTGTTTATCAATAAAAATAAGACACTCTCCTCCCATCTAACATACAGTTATGGGTTTGCAGGGTCTTATTTTTCTAGAAAAGTAAGAAAACAGCAACAATAACTTTACATACCTTTATTTTCTTCCGGTTGCCATTCCCTTTAATGACAGATACTTCTTAATAATTCAGGATTTGGAGCCTCTCCAGTATGGCAGGCTTGGAAGGACTATGTGTGACTGAATAGTCTGAATGGAGTATCCAGGAGCTACTACTGTGGCATCATCACAAACCACCAAATGGCTATTTGTTACTATTTCTGTACAGAGTACACAGTCTCTTTGCACGAAGTAAGGCTGCTGACCTTTACAGATCCGGAGAGCAGGGGCAAAGGCAGTGCTGAGAGCCCCATTGCCACCCAAATAACCTGTAGATATCTCTTGAAAAACCCAGTGAATCTTCTCAGGAGCTGATTTATCTTTTAAATTCAGGGCTGCCAAATGAGCCATGTACTATGGCGAATTCCCTATGTCACCTGTGTGTGACAAGGTAGAATCGTAGAATCATAAAATTATAGGATAGTTTAGGTTGGAAGGGACCTTCTCAGCTCATCCAGTCCAATGCCTGCCAGGAACAGGGACACCTTCACCCAGATCAGGTTGCTCAGAGTCCCGTCCAGCCTGGGCTGGGATGTCTCCAGGGATGGGGCATCGACCACCTCTCTGGCCAACCTGTGCCAGTGTTTTACCACCGCCCTCATTATAAAACATTTCTTCCTCATGTCTAGGAGGAAATCCTCCCCATTAGCAATATGTGAGCATCAATCACAATGAAATGGAGGATGGTATTGTTCCAGAGCTACTCCATTGTAGGAGACACATGCTCTCTGAAGACGGAAGATCACAAAGGCTCTTTTGTGTGAGTCCTCTCCTGCATGGATAGTAGTTAACCATTCTGGGAGTGGTCATAGCTGAGATTTTGTCACTGAGGTTGATGTTTCATCTGACATTTTATAAAGTAGTCTCTCTGTGCTCTGTTCCTGCTTATATAGTGAAGACCCTGTCTCTTTTATTCCCTGTTGTTCTTCTTCAGGGCTTTGAGGGAACAATTCCCCAGCCTGGTAAAATAAACAAGTATGTCTTCTGGATTGTAAGAATGCTGAATCAATCACTGGAGCTGACTGGGAATCTTAAATGACTGTTTTAAAATATATTGTCATATCTGTTCAGGAAGAAATAAGGGAAAGCAAGTCTTACAGTTATCCCAGTGAGAAAACGTCTTCCCACACAAATCCTCCCATCTCTACCTCCCTCCATTTCTGCCTCTCTCAAAGAGTGACACATTAGAGGAACTAACAACCTGAACAGCCATAAGCTATGGCACTGACTTCCACCCACACACCTCATTAGACCTTTAACACATTTTCCTTTGCCTTTCCCCAGCACTGCTAAGTGGCACAACTGTGAAGTTGACCTTTCACATTATAATTGGAAGCATTCAGTGTTTTTTATGCTCTGTAATTTGGTAATTATATGGTCTCTCACTTACTGGACACTGTTCTGTCTGATCATTTTGGGTTTTGGGTCCGTCCAAAAGTCGTTAATCATCAAGGAGTCCTCCATAGCCTTTCTCTGTCCACAGAATCATATTTTTTACAGCAGTTTTATTTTTTCTTTCACTTTTGAAGGTGTGAATATATAAACTATGACTTGTTCAGTGGAAACATTGATATCACATCCTGCCATGAGCTCAGAAGACCTGGTTCTATATTTTACTGTAGGTTTATGCAATTGAAATGTTGCAATTGTCTGCTTGGCATTATCCTGAATTTGACTCTGTGGTGTGTCCAAGCTACCTGACATGCTGCTGTTTACATAGGAGTTTTGGGGACTATTTGCAAAAGCTTAAGTGAAAGTTAGCAACTTAATTCCATTGAATTTGATGAACATGTGAGTGATGACTTGTCCTTTCAATGTCCTGCATTTTACTAACAGTTTATTAATTCAAGTCACTGTAAACTGTGCTTTTAATTCATGGAGCTAATGCACTTTACACACCTTTTCCTAAAGAATGGTCTCATGGGCTAAGCAAAGACTTTGTAGTCAAATTTCCCAGTGTTTCAAGACATTTTAATTTGCTCTGTGAAGCAGGGTACATGGCTGACCTGTTCCTCAGAAAGACATAAAAATTTCTTAGTTTTATGGCAAGAGAAGGTTTAGCTGCTACTGATTTTGGATGATGAGTACAAAGCAAATCAGATGCATAACATTAGGAACCTAAGGAGTTAAAGGAATTAAGGTGTTAACCAAATACAATTGAAGCTGACTGTGGTAAGTATTTAATAAGTATTTGACTAGGGAAAATAGTTTAAACAGTAAGAAAAGATTGAAAGGGTTAAAATCTGTGAAATTCCCACAGGGGTAGGTGGTGTGATAATGCTAATGCTTGTTCTTGGGTCTAGGACTATGGCTGTTGTGATAGTTGGGTAGCAGTTCTTGCATAAATAACAAGAGTAATAAGAAAATATATGCACATGTATTTATCCTTGAGACAGAATGTATTTTTTAAAACACAGGCACATTTTTGCATTTTCCAGAAAAAATGAAAACAGAGGATCAAAGCGTAAGGGTTTACATACCAGTCTGAAGTGTATGAGAGAATAGTTCCCTTATGTAGCTGCCTAACATCCTACCCTAATAACACAGTGAGACAGATTAATTTGATGAAAGTCTGCTCCTGCAGATGGGTGAAACAACTTAAAGGTACCTTAAAGTCAGTTATTAGAGGGATGAAAGCTAACCTTCCCTTGTAAATTTGTATCTAGTTTTCTTTATACAGTTTTTTGTCTCTAGCATAAGACAAATATTGTTAAGGTTTTTTCCAAGGCATTTTGAAGGCAAAAGTACAGATGCTGCCTAAAAGAGACTTCGTTGTGTGAATATAAGAGTGCCCAGCTGATTTCAGCTCTATTCAGGAAAGCAGAACATATGTTTGGGAAGCAAGTAGAAAACTATCAAAGATAACTTATTGCACTGTCAATTTCTCCTCCCAATCTGACCATACCACCAGGATATGGATTCTGATAGTTGTTCCACTAAGATGCAACGCTGTTGGATTTTGACATGCTGTTTGTTTCAAGGGTTTCTTTGTTTCAGAGCTGAAAACTGATCGGTTCCACCTTGACTATCAAGCATAAGATATCCCAGCACTCTTCCACTCACCTTCCTGCCACTTTCTTTAGCCTCTTTTTTAGAAACTGACAACTGGATATTAAAATAATAAGAAAGCGTCTGATTTTCTTAAAATCTCTTTTAATTATACAGATGCAAGTATTTTCTGAAAGGCAGAGCAATTGATACCCATCTGCAGGTTTATGCAAGCTGGGGAATTAGGTTTGGGCTCTCATGCTGCCCAAATTTAATCAAAGTAGGTGGCACTTCTTCCATTGTAAACATTTATAGAAATGATAAAATCTCCTTCCACTTGCAATGCTTTTACTTTGTAGCAGTAAAACAAAACTTTGGTGTTTGCAAACTGTAGTAACAACCTCTATAGAGCTTCACGAAGTAACAAGGAATATGGGAGGGAAGGTACTTGAGAATGTGTCAACAAATCAGACTACATGCACATGACCAGAATGTTAAGTTGTAGCTTCTGTATTAATTGGTGCTGGCAAAGCACAGCCTCAGTGCAATTAACTTTCTGCAGTGGAAGAGGAAATCTTCAAACCTCATAAGTGCTGTGCCATGAAACTCCTATAGGTATTCAGTTATTGCAACAAAATTGTATAGCTAACAACGCTGAGTGAAATATAGAGGTCTGGAAGTGACAACAGGGAAATCAAGTACTGATACACTGAGTTATGTAGATTACTTCAGTCTGCAGTTTACAGATTATGAGTATCTACTGACTTCAGTGAAATTCAGTTGTCTTCTGCTCTTCATTAGATTTTGAATCTAAAGCTAAAGAAGGTAAGGAAACAAATTTAGTATATCAAAGAATGCATCAGAAATCTTTCTTTCTAATGTAAAAGTATGAAAAAGAGAAAAAACTGTTTATTATATTCTTCATTAACTTGTAAAACTGACAAGTGCAACAGGCTATCCAGGACAAAATGTTGTAGGCACGCAGGTGGATAAATAAGGACAATCAGAGAGTAAAGAGAATCTGTGAAGGGAATGACAGACAGAAGAAAACCCTGACAATATATTAGTTATTAGTAATTATCTTGTATGGATTTTCTTAATTATCTGGCCCTGGAAAATGCCAGAGAAGTCTTAATGAAGAAGAAAAGGCCACAGTTCACTTGGGTACAGACACAGTTATTTAAAAATATATAAGGGGAAGTTTGTGCAAGAAAAAAAATTAGAAGTGTAAAGAAGTGGGCCTACAACTCTTCAGATTATGCAGATGTTTCGCTTTTTCTTTTTCGAAGCAGATCTCATGCCCAGGTGTCTGTGGCTCTCATCTGACCCTGATGTTGTAGGATGACTGACTATGAGTTACTTTATGGATGCAAATTGATTATGGCAACTGCATGGAAATATTAACACTAATCAAATTAAAATGTCACAAAGTGGGTTACAATGTCCTCATCTGTCTGTTTATTAGCATTAGCAGAAGTAGGAATTAAGATGGGTAGGATTTCTCTTTGAAGTTGTACTCATTGTTATTCTGCATATTACCATAGTCTTCATCAGTTCAGTGATAGCCCATGAGCTCAGTATTATGCATATAGTATGACTATAGACTTACAAGTCTGTCTTTCCCTCCAGAAACTCGTGGTTGCTTTTTCCTCATGGAAGGTCAGTGAGAAAAGAACATGAACCACTTCAAACTTTTATTTGTGCACATCATCCCTGAACATGCAGTTATCACAGAGCTCTGAAGCAAGGACCTGGGCTTTAAAAAAGCCCTGTAGACATTAGGAAGTCAGTGTAAAGAGGTGCAGGCCCAGAAAACACTTTCCTAACAGGAAAGGTACCAAACTTATTTTCACAAGGTGCCACAAACTCAGGAAGGTGTTGATGGAGCCTCTACACAGGCCAGCAGGTAGACATACAGGCAAAGATATCTCCTTAGTCAGGAGACTGAGACATCCCTCCCAAGCTCAGCAGAAACTTCCTTGATGTAGGTGTAGTTGGTAAGACAAAGAAATCAATAACAAACTACAATTCAGGAAAACAGGACTGAGCAACAACTCTTCTTGAAAGTGGTATCCTACACCTACATTCATATCTACACCAAAAAGATATAAAACCCATACCTAAAATAAGCTTCTCTGCAAGAACCTCAGGATATGAGATCCCGAAGACAGACCAGAACATGCAGGTCATCTTTGAAATGTGAGGTTTCTCTTGTTGATTAGCCCAGATTCTGGGAATCATTTGGTGCGTGTTGTACTGGTAACACTTCACAGAATCACAGAATCACAGAACGTTAGGGACTGGAAGGCACCTTGAAAGATCATCCAGTGCAATCCCCCCGCCGGAGCAGGAACACCCAGATGAGGTTACAAAGGAAGGTGTCCAGGCAGGTTTGAACGTCTCCAGAGAAGGAGACTCCACAACCTCCCTGGGCAGTCTGTTCCAGTGTCTGCCACTCTCACTGTCAAGAAGTTCCACTTAATATTTAAGTGGAACCTCCTGTGTTCCAGTTTGAACACATTACCTCTTGTCTTACCATAGGTTGCCACTGAGAAGAGCCTGGTTTCATCCTCGTGACACTTACCCTTTAGACATATATAAACATTAATGAGATCACCCCTCAGCCTCCTCCAAGGAAAAGATCCCCAGTTCCCTCAGCCTTTCCTCACACGGGAGATGCTCCACTCCCTTCATCATCTTCGTTGCTCTGCGCTGGATTCTCTCCAGCAGTTCCCTGTCCTTCTTGAACTGAGAAGCCCAGAACTGGACACAATATTCCAGGTGTGGTCTCACCAGGGCAGAGTAGAGAGGAAGGAGAACCTCTCTCAACCTACTGACCACCCTGCTTCTAATACACTCCAAGATGCTGTTGGCGTCCCTGGCCACAAGGGCACAGTGCTGACTCATGGTCATCCTGCTGTCCATCAGTATCCCTAGGTCCCTTTCCCCTACACTGCTCTCTAATCGGTTTTTCCCCAATGTATACTGGAACCTGGGGTTGTTCTTGCCCAGATGCAAGACTTAACACTTTTCCTTGTTATATTTCATTAAATTTTTCCCCGCCCAACTCTCCAGCCTCTTCAGGTCTCTGGATGGCAGCACAGCCTCTGGCGTGTCAGCCACTCCTCCCAGTTTGGTGTCATCAGCAAACTTGCTGACAGTGCACTCTATTCCCTCATCCAAGTCACTGATGAATATATTGAATAGTACTGGTCCTAGTACTGACCCTTGAGATACTCCACTAGAAACAGGCCTCTAACTAGACTCTGTCCCACTGACCACAGCTCCCTGGCTTCTTTCTTTCAGCCAGTTCACAGTCCACCTCACTACCCAATCATTCAGTCCACACTTCCTCAGTTTAGTAGCAAGTATACTGTGGAAGGCTGTGTCAAATGGTTTACTGAAATCAAGATAGACCACATCCACTGCTTTGCCATAATTTATCCACCCGGTTATGTCCTCATAAAAGGCTATGAGATTGGTTAAGCATGACTTCCCCTTGGTGAAGCCATGTTGACTGCCCCTAATGACACTCTTATCCTTGATATGCCTTGAGACAGCACCAAAGATAAGTTGTTTCACCACCTTTCCAGGGATGGAGGTGAAGCTGACCAGCCTATAGTTACCCGGGTCCTCCTTCTTGCCCTTTTTGAAGACTGGAGTGACATTTACTTTCCTCCAGCCCTCGGGCACCTCTCCCGTTTCCCAAAACTTAGCAAAGATGATGGAGACTGGTCCAGCAAGGACCTCAGCCAGCTCCCTCAGCACCCATGGGTGCATCCCATCTGGACCCTTGGATTTATGGATGTCCAGATTGCTTAATTGCTCCCTAACCCAGTCCCCATCAACCAAGGCAAACTTCTCCATTGTCCCGACTTTCTCTGGGGCTTCACAGGTACAGGGCTCCTCAGGACAGCCTCCGGCAGTGGAGATAGAGACAAAGAAGGCATTCAGTAACTCTGCCTTCTCTGTATCTTCTGTAACCAGGGCACCCAACTCGTTCTTCAGTGGGTTTACATTGCCTCTAGTGTTAGTTTTATCTGCTATGTATTTGAAGAAACTCTTTCTGTTGTCCTTGCCCACCCTTTCAAGGTTTAATTCTAAGGAGGCCTTAACTTTCCTAGTTGCCTCCCTACATCCTCTGACAACAGCCCTTCCTTCCATGATCTGTAAACTCTCCTCTTCCACTTGAGCTTACCCAGCAGCTCCTTGTTTAACCAAGCAAGTCATCTGGATCCCTTCCTTGACTTCCTATGTGTCAGGCTGCTCTGATCTTGACCTTGGAAGAAGCAGTCCCTGAATGTTAACCAACTATCTTGGGCCTCTTTACCTTCAAGTACCCTTTCCCACAGGATTTCCCCTAGTAATTGTTAGAGAAGTCCGAAGTTGACCCTACTGAAGTCCAGGGTTGCAATTCTGCTCGGTATTTTTTTCCTGCCACATGAGATCCTGAACTCCACCATCTCACGGTTGCTGCAGCCGAGGCAGCCCGCAGCCTTTACCACTTCATCCAGACCCTCCTTATTAGTGAGGATGAGATCCAGCAGCACTTCTTTCCTAGTCGGTTCATCCACTATTTCCATCAGCAAGTTATTATCAGTGCACTGGAGGAGCCTTCTGACTGTGGTTGGCTGGCCAAGCAGTCCTTCCAGCAAACATCAGGGAAGTTAAAATCCCCCACAACAACCAGGATCTGTGACTGTGAGGCTGCTCTCAGCTGTCTGTAGAAGACCTCATCAACTTCCTCACCCTGGTCTGGTGGCCTGTAAAAGACACCCACAACAGTATCACCCCTGCCAGCCTGCCCCTTAATTCTCACCCACAGACTCTCAACTCGCTCCTCATCCATGACTGGACAGTACTCAATACATTGTAGTTGCTCTCTCATGTAAAGAGCAACTCCACCACCTCACCTTGCTGGCCTGTCTTTCCTGAGAAGGACATACATAGCCATCCATGACCACGTGCCAGTCATGTGAGCTGTCCCACCATGTCTCTGTAACTGTCACCAGATCATAATCTCCTGACCGAACACAGGATTTATAGGAATGCACGCACAGGTAAATGTTCATAAGTATGTATTTGCTTCACTAGTTGGAATTCTGTGATAACTTCTAAGATATTTGTTGTACCTTTGTAATATATATACTTGCTATGCTAGTAGTAATTTTCTAGTAGCTTATAGTGTAATATAGACAGTCACAGACATACATGTCTATTTATATATATATATATAATTTTACTAAAAGTAGTTTTGTAGTAATTTTTAATGGAAAAAAAAAATCTCAGAAATATAATCTCTATGTATTTGTGTATTTATTGCATATCTCAAAAACTCCATGGTCATGACATTTACACACTCATGGGTTCAATAACCCTCACAGGTCATGACCACGACTGCTGCAGGTGTTACCAACAAAGCTATTACATACAGTGACACTGTCATGTAGCATTGTTCACCTGTAGATCTCAGAGCAAAATACTGAGCATGCCATCATTATTGTTTACATGTTTCAGAGAGGGAAGCTCTAATTCACAGCAATGGATTGACTTGTACCTGCTGACTCTGTCACAGAGGTAATAACAGAGATCGGACGCTTGGAGTCTTAGACTGCGGCTAAAGGACCACCAACCCTAACTTCAAATCAAAAATAAATTGTCAAGGCAATAATGAATTCAGGTGGTAGTTAATTTTGTTCAATGTTCAAAGATGTTAATTTACAATAATCCCTGACAAACTTTCAGCTATCTTCCAAAACTAACCTTTAAAAAGTTAAAGTTACTCTCATGTCCTTTTTAAGACACTTTAAATAAAACAAATTTTTTCCTGAATCTTCTGGATATTTCTCACTAGGTTTTTCTTCTAGATCTTGGTTTTCCAGTTCCTGCTATCCTTTAACTTGATGTTTTCCTTTTGATGACAAACATTTTTGATGGAGTCCCTCAGAAATGTTTCATTCACCCCTACTTCTTCTCCGGGGCACATGGTATAATCTGGGTTGTTCCAAGGGTGACATCTGGATTAGCTCAACAACAACAACTATTTTAGATACCCAAGGTGTGACCAATCCCTGAAAACCATGGGAAGAGAAAGAGGAGATATCAAGGAATTAACAACTGCCTAAATATCCTGTCATTGTTAGAACTTAAATAAAGATAAAATTGTGGTGTTGCATAACAGTTACGAGACCAAACTGGTGCCCATACATTGATATTTTACCAGAAGTTTAGAACTGGGTGAGAAAGAGCTCTCAATACATGAGGCAGTTGAGGTTGTTAATGTCCTTGAACTGAAACAGAGAAAACACCACAAACTAGGCAGGAAAATTGAAATCCAGTCTCCTGCTCCCTCATTCATTCTTCTTCCAGCTTTTTCAGTCAGTTGTACAGGTTTGATTTCAATACACCTGGAGGGAAGACCATTGAACCAGTAAATTCTAGTTCTGTTCCAACTCATCTGTGGCTGAAACTGTTCTGGTTTAGTTCCAATTCATACCACTCAGAAACTGCTAACCTTGAACTAGTTAGGAATTCTTCCCTTTGAAATATACATTTAAAAATGAAAAATGTATATGACAAAAGCATTACTAGAGAGTATAAACCCCACCAGGAGGGCATGTCAACTTACTTTTTCCTTGTCCTCAGTCACAGCCCAGCCAATGCTTTTGTTCCCAGAAGTGTCAACTGTACCACTACTTGTGGAATTTGCTCTTGAATTCATGTCCTCATTGTACCAGAGCAAAAGTAAAGACAGCAGAAGATAGAGTTTAATGACTGAAGAAGGTCACAGGCTTTCAGTCATGTGCACCTCTGAAAATATATTTAGCACAGAAGCAGGACAGGGGTAATTCTGTATAATGAGGTACGTGAGGCTGGTTGAGAGAGAAGCTACAACTCACAGGCCTGCTGAGTAACAAAAATACTGACACCACATCCTCCAGTGGGGCAGAATCACAGATCATTTCAACACTGTCTGGTCACAGAGGCAGAGCGACTCAATTTGATTTCGAGCCCGTCGATGTCTGGCTTAGGTTTAACAAATACTTTGAATGATTGCTCTGAATGAGTTCTGATATAGGGAAAAATAAGGATTTTAATTGGTTTTCACTTTTGGTTTTGGGTTCAGTTTGTTTACTGTCTTGAAGTCCCACTAGGGCATTTTGCTGGATGAAGAGAAGATGAGACACCTCAGGTTTGTGTCAGAGTTGAGATCCTGATTCTGGCTGACCATTGAGGACCACCAGAGATGTTAGGGTCTGGTAATACTTTGAGACAAGTGCACAGCGTGAGCCATTGTTAGGTCTACTGATGGGTGTTTTAGTATCTGGGAGTTTTAAGTACAGAATAAGGAAAACGGGACAGGAGCTTACCTGCACCTCATTCCTCCTTCTGGACTGAGCACTCTGTGGGTTTATGGGACAGCATCAAGAGGTATCTTTCTGCAGCAGATCATACAGTGAAATCATTGAGAAAATCAGGCATGGAAACTAAGATACTCAACATCAAACCCATACAGTAACAGCTTGCTGTGGGTTTATCCCTGCATTGCTGCTTGATGCAAGCTGATTAAGGAGGAAAAGCATTCCTCACCATGGCTGAGTCTCATGCCACCATGTTATCCAGCTGCTCTAGGTCAAGTGTCTTAACCACATGGCACCTCTGCCTCTACTTCAGTGCTTTCCTGCATTCTTTCACTTTTCATTTTCAACTTCTACAGCATTGTTTACTGCACTGCTGATGCCAAATAGGATTAAATGTGATAAAGAGAAGCAGATGCATTACATCTGGCAGAAAGCAAAAGATCAGAGTTTGGCACAAGGGTTTATTGTTTGTGACAAGGCTTTGGAATGTAATTAATTTTGCAAAGCCATACCAGTGAATGCCATTCAAACTCACCAGATGTGCCAGTGAGGGAGATGCCAACTCTTTTTCCAAGAGGACGGCTTGATGCCTGCTGACTCTCATTTGTGCAGCTCCATGGGTGTAGAATAAAATAATGTCTCTTTGGATAGCAACAAAGAACAGGCTATTCTCTGCAGAGCTACTGCATATGCAATGACAAAAGGGTCTTTTCTCTTGGTGATGGTATAGTTTTTCTGGGTGAATGTGTTTTCATTTATTTATTCATTCATTTATTTATTTATTTATTTACTTGCTTATTTATTTACTTGCTTATTTATTTATTGATGTAATGTCTTTTTTCTACAACCAAATTCTGCACAAAACCAGCACTGGTCTAAAGTCACAAACAGTCACACACACTGGCACATGGAGACTAAAAAACTAATACATCCACCCAAATAATTGCTCATGCAGATTTGGAATCATGAGATAAAACGCAATTTCTTAATAATATGGGGAATATATCCAATTTTTGCTCACTGGGAAAACTTCTCCAGATGTGCATCTTGCTTCTGGCAAGGAAAGAAATGTAACTATTTTATTTTTTTTTTTTTTTTCTTTCCCCAGTAAACTTCACTATAGTACAGCTGGAACAATACAGGACACAATATGCAATAACAGGCAGCTGTTAGTGTTTCATTTTACTGGGATTTAAGTTTTCAGTAAAACTGACAGCAGAGTTGACAGGTTTTTAATGGGCCAGGTAGTTTATTCCTGCCAAGTGGTGGCTGCTGTTAATACAAAGCCCATCTTCTGCACTTGGCTCCAGCTGTCTGCAGGAGAAAGCTGCAGGAACCAGGTCAAGATCAAGCTTGGTGGGAGAAAGAGGCACATGCACAAAAAATGTTAAAAAAACCAGGAAACTTAGACCTTTATAATGTGAAGAAGTCATTTCCAAATAAACTCAATTTGGGCACAATAGTATAATTTTTATAGCACAGCTGATGGTTCTGGCCTGCCAATATTCTGCCTCCTGCAGATATCTCCTGTCTTACAGTCTTGCACAGCAACTGTGAGCCTCTACCAGAGGGATGTTTGATGTGAGTGGAGCCAGGGAAGCAGCAAGGATGGCAAAGCATCTCTCCTCTTGCTTCCCTCGCCAGCCCTACACACCACCTGATGTGTACTACAGCTGTAGGACTAACACTGCTGGACATCAGCAGGTGGCAGTGCAGATAGATCTATAGGCATCTTACTGTCCTGCAGCTTTCTGCATCCAGGATAACAAAGATGTCCTTTCCCAATGGCTGGACTTGCAGTAAGTTTAGAGGGTGTTTAGGACAGAGAAATATCATCAGGGCAACTAACAATGAAGGTGAGAAGACACAAGACACTGACACAGCTGAAAAAACTCTAGTCTGTGGTGACGTGTCCAAGGCTGAGTAATTTAATTCATAGCTATGAGACCCTCCCACATAACACCCCTTACAGCCCTATCTGAAACTCACAATCATGGTGGCAGATAAATGCCCCCACCTCATTCTTCCCCATTAGGTTTAGACTTCCGCAGTTAGAACATTGTGTAGGTAGAAGTCACACTTTAGGCCACATTAATCTTACATAATTAATTATTCCTAGAGAGTTATCTTCTATCTTCAGATGTATACAAAATGAGGTAAGGATTTTTGTACCTTCCAGATATGACATAGGAGGCCAGCTCTTCAATGCCTTTTTGTTTGCACATGATGGAATTTGAATAATTAAAGATGTTTTCTTTCCTTGAGCTCTTTTTTGTTCAGGAGAACGGGTTGTACTAGTGTGAGACTTCTCCCAGTCTCCCATTGGCCCTGTATGGTCTCTTCCCAGTGCTTGCAAAGCCTGCTTGAGCCTCCAGCCAAAATTTGGCAGATCTGTATTCTACTAGATGTGTTTCCCCCAGACTGATCTTCAGAGACACTTTATCAATTTTAATTAAAATGCTGTCATCTCTCTTGATTTTTGATGCTTGGAGTACATGTAAGTCATAAAACATGACTCACCCTTTGCAAAACGGAAGTGTGAAGCAAAATCTGATGCCCTGTGATGATCGTGCTAATAAAATAAATGATGTCTGATCATTTTTTTAATGTTTTTGAGTCTATTTCTTTGATCTGGTCACCACTTACTTGGGATTTCTTCTCTGAAAATATTAGCATTGAGTTGCTTTTGCTAAAAGAAAGAGTGCCACAGATATTAGTGGCACAATCAAACCTACTAAAAAAAAGCAAGCATCACACTCAAACATACGAAGAACAGTATGCCACTTTCAAATGACATTAAATTTTTGTCATGATACTGTCACCATTTTGGGGCCTTAGACTTTGGGTGAAGAGTGGACTAAGAGGTAAAAATCAAGAAGAGAGCTACAGGAATGACCTGAGGTAGAAACCATGAACTGTCAGAAAAGACCAATGCACATAAGGATGTTAGTTCAGAGAGGACATGACAAAAACTGTGAGAACCTTTAAATATTAAAGAAGCAGCTGGAAAGAAGACAAGAATAAGCCATTTTCCACACCTAGCAAGGATAAGAGAGTCAATCTGACCTTAAATTGCAGGAAAGGATATACAACTTAGAGATGAGGAGAATGTTTCCAGCTGTTGAGGCAATGAACACCAGGGAGACAATGGACCTCTATTGCTGAAGGTTGTTACAAACTGGTTAGACAAATAGCTGTCATGAATGATTTGGAAATAATTGGACATAACTAAAGAATCTCTTGAGACCTCTTCTGCCCCATGGTTCTCCCCTGGATCCACCTTCCTTCCCAGCCCAGTCAGAAGAAGGTGATAGGAATCAAAACCACTCATGGGAAAGTACATTGTGTCATGGAAATATATTCATTTATTACACAGGACATAATCATTGGGCCAGACCAAAACTCATTTTAGCCCAGTATCCTGCATCTGACAATAATCAGTAACAGATGTTTTGGGAGACAATATGAGAAACAGAACAAGTGTGGAGTGGTTGCTTAACTGATACATGATCCCAGCTTTCACTGATCTGGAGCTTAGGGATTTTTGAAACAGGGGAAACACCTAGAGTTTGAAACCAGTATCTTGGCACCATGTGTTACAAATCATCATATGTATTCAGCAAATAATAATGTAATAATGAAAATAAATATCACTAAAGTAATAGAACATCTTTTCCCATGAGATTATTTAAAGGCATCCTTTATTTCTTCTCCCAGAAAAGCAACTAAGGTTTAAAATACACTCCCACTCCCTGATATTCTTCAGGAGACAGCTGGGACCCAGCAAATTGACAACAGAGAAGTGAAAATGTTGAGGAGAGCTGGGAAAAGTAGTACTCAACGTCTAGAACTTCAAAATTGTGACTTTCCAACTCTATTTCTTCTTCACAGTTCTGGATTTTGATGAATTATTTAAAAAAAAAAAAAACAAAAACAAAAACTCAGACCCTTCAACCTGTCAATATAAAGCCTTAAAGAGGCAGCAGTCACTATGTGTGAAAAGCTGAGGAGTAATGAGGTGCTTGACTCACAGACATGTAATTAATTTTATTTAGTGTCTGCATCCCAGTTGTCCTTCAACTGCTGCATCAGGAGGGTGAAGACTTCCCATAGTTTCTGCGTTGTATCTGTGAACTCTGCAAAGTTGTTCTGAACTCCCTAAATTATCTCAAATAGCATTATAGAACTAATCTGTGGGCATCTGAATTAAGCTGAAAATAAATGTTTCCTCCATGCTTACGTGTAATGATCTTCTTGTCCCTGTGATCATGGGGACGTCTGTTGATTTGAAGAAGTTCTGAACACAGTTGTTTCCACTCATACTAACTTGTCGTAAAGAACCCCTCCTATCTAACTCTTATACATAAGGGACTGAACCTACTCAAAAACACTGAACATATTTTCCATTCAGAAAATTTAAACTGGTGACTTTGATGACACTACTTTGTGGTCTTATGTTTCTGCCCCTTAGGTAAAAACAGGTCAAAATAGATACCCTGTAACGTAGATACATTCCTTACCTTTAGCTGTTTGTAGTGCAGGGACCTAATAGTGCTGTTGGAGCTCTCACTGCCTGAACTCAGTTGCATCAAATGTTGGTTGAGGTAAGATGCACAGAGAGGTGACATGAACCTGGGTCACAAAACATATTTGTGGCAGAACCAAGGATTCAAGCAAAGGCTTTTTCTTCTTAGTCTCTTTAGGCCATGGGCCATACTGACTCTCTGCAGGTAACATTTGTTCCATTAAAGGGACATTGAAAGTACTGAAGAAAGCAATTTTCATGTGCAGTATTTCTTTGTTGCAAGAATAGAAAGGAAAAGGAAAAAAAAATAGAAGCCCTGAAAACAATCCTCACCTTGCAGCTAATCTTTACAATGCCATTTTAGCGTTTTATAGTGTATAAACAATACCTTGATGTTATTGCTCTGCCAGAAGGCTGATTATGACAGAAGGCAGTAATAGGCCACACATGTGCCAAAGTCCAACTGCTACTTCAGGTTTGTTTTTTATAGAAGGACACATTTTCACATTCTTCTTTATTGACTCCCCCTGTACCCCTCCCTCTATGTGTTGCTCAAGAAATGCCAACATAAAACTAGCTAAAAATAAAGCCAGTTGGGGCATATTTTGTATGTTATTGTAGCATAAATAAAACTGTCTAAAGGAAGTATGCTATTAACCATGAATCATGGGGGAAGCATTGCTCTTGCTTAACTAGTGTTGGAAGGTATAAAACATTCTTTAAAAACAACAAATCTAACCCTATTTTAAGAACTATGTATACATATATATATATATATATATATACAGGATTTTATTTTCATGTACTTCCAGAAATCTAATAAATGCAATTTAAAATAAAATTGATGTTAGAACCTGGGCCTAGAGTTTTGTGAAAAAAACTGAAGTTTTTATAGACTGTTTTCTAAGTCTCCATCTGTCTTTTTTCATTGCTTCCATTCTTTGCTTTCTTTCTGTTACTGGAACTTAGGCCATCCACCCAGACTCATACAAGCAGGTAAGAAGCAACAATTCACATATCCATAATTGCAGAACAGGGACAAGAGAGAAATATAGGAATAGGAATACAAATATGAAGGACCATTACATCTGACACCACTAATACCACCTTCTATTAACCTCAAAAGGTACCCTGGTTGGTTTTGTCGCAGTAAACATTAATCAGACCATATTACCAGAGACTGAGATGGCTGTATGAAGGTGGGGTCAGATAGAGGACTTTTACCAAGATGCAATGTTATGTAAATGAAGCTGTCTTGCTGTTCAAGCTTGCCCATATCCAGGAACTACTCGGTTACTTTCACAGGGTTGAGGTACTAAGTCATGGAAGCATGAGCTCGTTAATGTTCACATCGGGCAAATAATCCAGAAGGGACTGCAGAGACTCATAAGACAGGCTGCAACACCTGATTTGGGAACCTAAACTTAAATGATTGAAGTTTGTGTGCTGTCTAGTTAGGTGCCTGAGCACTCAGAGTTGATGGAGATCTAGACAATAAACTTAATAGAGCTTCGAGAATAAATCAGATGAAACTGAACATGGACATTTAGGCATTAGTCTTGTCCCTAGTGGCCAGTAAAGGGCCCAGTGGGCTATGCAGGTCTCCAGGGATCATCTCAGTTACTCGTGCAGGCAGGTATCTTGTACTATTTCAGAAGATTTAAGATGCATTACATGACCTCCGAACAACATTGTAGGAATGAATGAGAGTATGAATGTTATTTGAAATATCTAGTATATAATAAGACACTTCAAATAGCGCTGGAATCCTACATTTAATCAACTGAATTACTTGTGACTTATAGATATCACACAGAACTTAGATGTTGCTGTCTCTACCAATAGACATAAAAACTTAGTTTTCTGATTCTGTACCTGAATCACACTTCTTATCCATGAGTTTAGCCAGGAATGGCATGATGGCACTAATCCAGATAGTAAATCCTGCTGAATCAAGGAAACTTTGCCTGAAACCAGAAAGTGGAAATCGTGACACCTATATAAGAACAGAAAAAATTACCAGGACAAGTTTCTGCCATAGGCAATGATGGTAAGAGGTCAAAGTGGAGCTCCAAATAACTAGTTATGAGCTGCCTTCCAGCACAATGTTTGTGTCCTTTTGGCCTCAGGGTGGTAGGGCCTGAGCCCTGCCTAAACATGAGCCTCATCACACATCTTCACTTCTTCAGACCAAGACCATTATACCAACACAAATAGCCACCAGAGGTGACTATCTTGTAATAATACTTGATTCTTAGAACAATTTAAGAAATTTCAGCAGAGAAGCCTCTATATACTAAAACAAGCAGAATCTTGTTTGAACTGATTTTAAGAATAATTATATATATTTTTTCTCATTAAGTAAAATTTTAATCCAGGATTTTACTGCTGTAGGAAAACACAGAGAAATAAATAGTTCCTCCAGACAAGGTGTTTTATTTAAACTCTGATAGACTGATTCAGCATAATTCTTTAACCTTCTTTGATTTGAGTACTTAAAAAGTTGGCTTTTTATTTGCCTTTTCATGAGTGCGTTTTTTGTTCAAAAGGTTATTGCCGTTGAAATGTATTGCTCAATTTTTCTTGACAGGCATCCTAAAATACATGTATGTGATCAGAGAGATGAAGAGGTATTGAAAATGCTGTACTTCTAGAGTACTCATAATTACACTAAAACACAATAATCATATTCTTAAAGGAAAATTTGCAGATATTAGATACACTATAGTAACCACAGTACTGAAATAAACATTGACTGTGTCTTAATTAATTATTAAGGTCTTCAGAAAAGGAGAATAATGCTCCTTTGAGCAAACCCCCACTGTTTTGGTATATTGATTTTTCTTAAGTTTGTCTTTTTCGTGAAAAAATTCCTTTTGAATGTAAAATTTTTGATGTCTTATGGATTTACCTTTTGATGTACACATGGAAGACAAGCATAAGTGATGAGGAAACAGAAATCATACATACCAGAAGTGGATATTTTTCTTAATGCTATTTTGAACCATTTAATTAAAAAATGTCATGGTTTTTAAATTTGTTTATTTGTTCAATTTGTTAAATTTTTGGTTTTTTTATTTTGTTTTTTAGTATTTTAATAAACTCACCTCCTGGAAAGTAATTTTAAAAGCAACATAGCAAAGCATTAGAGACCCATGTTGTTGCTAGTGGAATGGAAAAATAGGATCTGCAACAACCCTAAAACCAACCAGTAATGAAGGAAAAAAACAAGTTTAAGATCTTGTGTGTTTTGAAAAACTGTGGCTGTTAATAATGTCAGATGTTTTGGAGTATTAAAAAAGATTCTTAGATGAGAGTAACATCTTTTTAGCAACTACAAGGTCAATCCAGACTGACTGTAGTGGGTTTTTGACTTAGAAACTCTTGGTGTCACAGTCTGCCTTGGTAGAGCACTCTTTAGTTAAATCAGATTATCTGAGTATTAGAAATACATGTCTAAGCTGGTCACTCCAGGTTCTATGTGAAGAGAACAGAGAGAAATTAGCACATTGAGTGGGTGACTCATGCTTCATCTTATAAGACGCAATAAATTGCTTTCTGAACATGCTTCCTTCCTCCACCAAATGTAAATGGACCTCGGGGATCTACTCACTCACTTTAAACACTTAATTTGTAACCATCTAAGTAAAAGCAGACAACTCTTGTCTATTATGTCTGAGTTCAAGATGGTGATGAATAGTACAGATCACCTTTTCCTCAGTTCTGACAAGAATTTGTTGTGTATAATCAAACTCGTACTGGTTGGGTTGGCATCTCTAGTAGGATTTCACTGCCTGTGCTTCTCACCTGTATCTTTTAAAGTCTGTGTGGGTTTGGTGAACTTTTCATGAGGAATCTGATTTCACTGAAGTTATTAATATTCTCTCTGGGGAGTGACAGGAAAAGGCTTTGTTCCTATTCATTTTCTCACGTTTTTAGATATGAATTCTATATGTCTGTATTGAAATTGCAATGGTTGAGGAGGATTAAAATGTTTGTAAATAAACATTTGAAATTAATCTACCTGAGGTGTACAGAAGAATGGATAGATCATGTCTCTCTTCCATGGCAGCTACTCCTACAACATGTAACTACAGTGCATTAATGGAGTCTCATAACACAATTACAGTCTATTTTGTTTACCAGGCCCACTCTGAAGTGAGGTAGGAAAAGGTTAGAAAATTTACACACATCATCAGGCACTGTGTTAAGACATGATTCAGATCCATTGAAGTCACACAGAGGACAAAGCTATTAGTTCGATATTTCCACGACTTTTTTATACAGTTTGCTGCAAGGATGTAATTGTTTGGAGTTTCAGTCATGATTTAGAGTAAAAACAGTCCAGCAGTATCCTGTGATATGGTCATTCTTACTTCATACCAGCTTTATTATTGCAACAGCTCTGGTATATCCCACGCAGTGCTAGGAAAACAGTATTAATGCATAACAAGTTAAAAATCATCGGCACTTGCTATTAGCCATTGGTGTCTTGCTGCCCTTCAAAAATTAGTGATAGTGTAATTTGTTATTCAGGTCCTGTGATGTACCACAAACTTGATGACTAATAAACCTGGTGAAATAATAACTTGATTAAAGAAACTTCTGTCCCTCCAGATAAATGTGAGGGTGAGACAAAAGTACTTTAAAGTGTCTAACAAAATTGTTATAAAATACAAGTCTGAGGTGGGAACAACAATCAGATCTTTCTAAATTCTATTTATGAGGCAGCACCATCTCCCTGTGCATGGTTGCTATGCATCTCTGACAACAGAAGTTTGCTTCTGAAGCTTCAGACAGACCTGGACCCCAAAAGGAGCACCACACAGGGACTCAGATAAATAGGCTTAGTGATAATGCCTACTATAATCAAGGCTCTGTTTAAATGTAAAGATAGAAGTAGAGAAAGTAGTCATCCAAAAAGCAGTAAAGACAAGAGAATATTGGAAATCTACTATCTTTTTTTATATAAGAAACTAGATATTTTACTTTCTGTTCCAGTTAATTCTGGGATTATCATATAGCTGACAAATTTGACAGTTGAAAAAGAAAAAAAAAACAAATATTATACTAACAGGGTGTGAAAGCTTACGAACTTAATTAAGAGATCATGAGTATGTATTTTCTTTTTTCCTTTTTTTTTTTTTCTTTCTCTTTAAATAAGATTAATCTCCTTCAGTTTTGGCCATTTCAGTGTTAGATACCTAGTATGAGCTTACCTGTTCCTCTCCATCATCAGTGTAGTAAGACAGGTGTATGTATAAACCTTTTGGACTCTTGTAGGATGATGAGTTCATCTACGGACATGGACACTGGAAGAGTGTTAAAATAGTCATCTGCTTGGTTTTGGGTACTCTTACACCAAGAAGCAGATGCATACCTGTGTTGAGTAGACTGAAACTTCTAAGAAAGACAAAACACTTTGGCTAGAACGTTTTGTGCAATGTAGAAAAACTAAAAGTAAATCTTGTTTCCTTATTTAGAGACTCAGTAACTAGACCTGATTTCAGATAAGGGGCAAATAGAAAAAAAAAGTTTCTTTGGAACTGAGGATTTTAGGTCCATGATCAAAACAAAGTCTCCTTCTAATTACATCTGAACTGCTTTTCTAATCCTTCTATGAAAGGACAGCAGGAGACATCACTACCTGTAACAGTTACGTAATAGGTTGGTGACAGGACTACTGGAGTGATTAAAAATATATGCTCCGATAGCACATTTTCCTAGATGTATTCTAAGGAAAATATTCATCCAACTGTTCCTGGGGTAATCTGGGCACATTGATTATCTCAGTTATTTCAAGATACTGTCATTTGGCACACAGATAAATATTTTTTTAGGAGTGTTACTGTGACTTGTAGGCTATTACAGTTGACTGTAATCAGTCTAGTGTCTTAAGAGATCACAACTTATTTAGTAAAGGGCAGTTTTGTAAAACTGAAATGTGGGGTTTTGTGGTTTTGTTTTTTGTTGTTTTTATTTATTTTTTTTTTTATTTTATTCTGGAGTCAGAATCATTGCTATTGAATGTTTCTCAAGTGTCATGCAGCTCTACTCGTCAGCCAAAATAAGTTTGACCTGACAATTTTTATTGATTCCAGCAGTTGTTTCATGTTTTGGGGAGATTCTAACTAGTTGATCAAAAAAACAGTAATCAAAGTAAATTTTCCCAGAATTTTTCACACAATGGTAGCTTATGGATACATCAGCCAACTCATCTGTGATAGAGATTAGTCTTGTGTAGTTTTAGATGTGATTATCGATATGTTTATTCTGTGCTTCTATTATAGTCAATGAAGATCAAGAAAGTTTGACATATGCAAGAGATTCATTTAGAAATTGAATGTATCAATGGAAGAAACTTATCATAGTCCTTCACCATCTACCAAGAAGAACTATAGACAAGACCAAACCAGATGCTTCTTAGATTTTCCCAGTGAAAGAACAAAAGACAACTATCACCAGCTGTAACCAGGGAGATTTCAATTGAGTAGCAGAAAAGTGCTTCCCAAAAATGGTTGTTCACCATGGGGACAGAAGCCCAGAGAGGCTGTGGTATCTCCACAAACTTAGGAGTCCACCAAAAGCTTGACTGCACAACTTAGCAGATCTTTAAATTTAGACTAGTTTTAGACAGGATTGCACTAAGTGATTTGCATTGGTCTCTCCAAACTTTAATTCCTAAAAATTTCCATGAATTTTGTCCCTGATATGATGATTTCACCCCATTGACTCCCTTACGGTAACGAGCTAGAAACAGACACAGTAGGCTGTACATAATTTTATCAGATTAATCTCGACCTTCATTCCTATAGCGGCAGCAGATTAGCTTCACAGCCTGAAAAGGAGACCTTCTTTCTTTTGTAATATGAGGTGGTGGTCTTTCAGACTCACTAGTGTTAACAATGAAAATACAGAAGATTAATTTTAACCTTTGTAATTATTATTTCTTTTACTTTTTTGTGCAGGGGTACAGTCATTTGCATCTATAACCACAAGAAACTCAGGTCAGATTCTTATTTCTCAGGTGGAAGGCTAAATAGTGCAAACTAACTTTTTCAAAGCGACAGAAAAGCATCAGGAACTGAGCTTCTAGAGAGAGGAAGGATATTTTAAATTTGCAGCCACGGTAAAACTAGCTGTATACCAACCGATATACAGAGGTTTGACCAAAATATGTGTCTGCGTAGGTACCAGATCCCTCAGAAATACACTGCAGAGAATAATTCTACCTTGGCAGATGGAGGGACTGAATGAGTTAATTAATATCTAGTATCTGCTATTCTCTGAAGGAAGAACCTATACACACACTAGTTTGGAAGCCTACAAAGAATTTTCTGTTTAGTAACTCATTATATTTCCGGCCATTCACCCAAAATCATGAATCGTGTTGAGCGAGGCTATATCAAGTTTCATTTTTCCATCCTTCAATGCTCACTCATTTTCACTGAACAGCTGTTCTTAGGGCAACATCCTGTGCTTTGTGTGTAGGGGATATTTATAGTAACAACAAGGACCAATGTTGCTATCTATTAAAAATCTCTATAAACTATAATAAATAATAATGGATGCCCACAGGAGCTAATACTTTTTCACTTTTAAATATTTGGATGAGGAATAAACCAATGGATGAATAAAATGTGAAGTTGGGGGTAAAAAATCTAACATGAATTAAAATGTCTCAACTGTCATACACACTCATTGCAGTATCTTTTTCAAAGAAGGGCAATAAGGAGGATTGTAGTAGCTTCTATACGAGAGACTAAATAGACCAGGACTCCTCTTCTTTGAAAAGAGTTAATTAAGGGGGTTTAAAAACATAAAAAATATTGATTATTGAGTACTGAAGCAAAATACTGAATTAGTTTCTACTGTTTATCACAGTACAAGAACATGATTAAATACCAGGCAGTACATATAAATCAAGAAAATAAAAGGTTGTGGTTCTGTTTAATTTTGGTTTTGTTTTGTGTGGTTTTATTTTGTTTTATTTTGTGGTGTTTGTTTGTTTGTTTGTTTTTAATAAAGAATGCAACCATAATTGGAATTCGGTACTATAGAATGCTCTGAAGTACAAAACTAGATTAGGTAAATTTTTGGAAGAAAGCCCCAGCATTCACAATAGAATCGTTGTCATGATTATGTCCCTAACTAAGGAACTTAAAACCAGAACTAATATGAAATTTTAATATGTTTTTCTTAGAAATTGGATGTCAACCAAAATCACCTTAAATGGAAAAAAAAAATCTAGAGGAAAAGTAATAATGAGAGATACTCTTTGGTTGGAGATGTTGAAGTGTGTGAATACCAAAGACCTTTCTAGAACCAGATTCTGAGAAACTTTCACAATTATCACACATTTCATTCAGTTTTAGATAGAATTTTTATTTTAACCTTATTCAAAACCCATTATAGTAATAACAATAACAACAACAACAACAACAACAACAACAACAACAACAACAACAACAACAATAATAATAATAATAATAATAATAATAATGATAATAATAATTCACTGACTCCTGTAAGCTTCGGAGAAAGCCCAGAATAAAAGTTGCCTTTAGATCTTCAGTTTTCATGAGAAGTTATTTTATAGCAATTTATATATGCAAATTAAAACACTGAATATTATGGTTGCTCAGTATCTTGGTGACTGTTTACTCCAGGTAGCTCTCAAATTTCTTTAATAATTGTCTTATTGCCCCCAAGAATTACATAGGGAAATCTTTCTTCTAATTACTAGACTATATATGCAAATGTTGTCAGATTTAATTAGTATTTTTCCCCCTTGAAATGATGAACAAAGCTCAAGAAGTTTTAGATGGATCATGTTATACAGATATTACATTAGCAATCCAATGACTATCCACAAAAGATATTATAGCTCATCTCCCAGAGGATTAACAAACATGGGCTTGGCCTGTAATGAGTCTAATGGTGCACACAGTTACAAAGGTCACATCTAAGTGGCAAATGGTTATTACTGAAATCCATATTAGCATCCTCTTGAATTGGTAGTCTATATAGTATCACACAGTACTCTACTAAAATATAAGTTTAGTGTGGAGAGTCTCTGGCTGTGTGCTGTGAACAAGCCAGGGCTTGATGCGGCTGTGCTACACGGAAGGATTTCCCTGAGACACCAGAGACAAAAGGAAAGTAAACAGAAGCTGCTCTGCCCTCGACCCAGGCTGCGGGAGGGGCGTTGCCGCTGCGCATGAACAGTCTGTGAACAGTGCCCTGCAGCCAATCACCATAGTGGGGGGGGATGAGTGACTGTGAGTAACCAATTGTAGCCTGCACTTGCCGCATGGCCTTTTGGTATAGAGTATATAAGGCTTGGAAAAACGTGGTCTCAGGGACATTGATATTCGGTGTTAAGAGTTGGTTGAAGAGTACGGATGGTAAATTCACATTGAATTAGACTCCTTACTCTCGCCCGGCCCGCCCGTTCGATCAAAGAGCTTATGCCAGCGTCTGGATTCGTCAAATTTACTACCACTACAGTTTAGTCAATAAAGAAACATAGATGTACACGTACCCTGAATAGAATGTTTCAGGAGCAGAAATTATGTCTATTGGTTATGCAAGTCTATACACTATGTGCATGTATTTGTTTGCTTACAGTGTGTATATATATATAGGTATATATGTATGTTCATAGGCATGCAATTCAGGTTATCTGCTAGTAAGACTTGATCTGGATTTTCTATCTCTTATCATAATTTATGTTTTCACTGTCGGGCACATGTCAGAGGTGCAAAATAAATGCTATAAAACAGTCTTTGCAAATTACCTAATGGATCTAAACAGGAAAGAAGACAAATATGTTCCTGTAGGAAACAGATCACACAAACATGCTACAATGTGTTATTGATAGAAGATGCTTTGTTTTGCTTCTAGACTACATGTTCATGACACAAATCAGTCTTCCTTGGCTAAAGAATAGGGCCTGACTGAAGAATGAATATTTGGTTCATGTTCTTTTGGGAACATATGAACTTCTTTTCTTGATTCGTCCTTCTTGGCCCTTAACGCAACTGTTAGTTCAGAGTAGCTTATGAACAGCAAATTTGTACTCAGCCTGAACATCTACTCTCTTTCAACATGGTACTGTACAGATATGTCCTTTCTCAAGATAGAAGTTTGTTTGTCTCTGAAGGACAACTCAGCGTATCTACTAGTAATAGAAGGAACCAGGAAGAATAGTTGAACTTATACTCTTAACTTTTATACATTTTAAATTCAGTAATATTACTTCTATCCAAGTACTATACTTCCAGAAATAGCTTTAAAGCTTTATGCAAGTATACAGTCCACCAGCTTCTTACAGAGACAGGTCCTTAGAGAGACACTCAATTATGCATTGTGTTGTATGCCTGTGGAACTCGCATCACAATCCATTCTATTATCTTGAGTTAATGTAAACCATGTCCTACTCAAAAAGACTTTTATATGTTATCTACCCTACCTTGTTGAGAAAAGGTATAGTGATCGAATTGCAGTTTAAGCAGTTCTGTTAAAAGAGCCTCTGCAGATTCAGATTCATGATCATGAATGTCATTTAACCTTTCCACGTTTCCTTTCCCTTGCATCTGCTGGAGGGTCAAATACAGAGTGTATCTCAGGTAAGACACTTGATACTCATTTTTCATTTAGTATTTAAGAAGGCTCAAAGAATCCAGACTCAGAAAATGCAATGAACTGAAGAAAGATAGCTATATCTGAAATGAACCTCAGTAGGACTCTAACCAGTTGCTCAGTGCATCCCTCATATTTAATAAGTAGTTTCATTACAGGACCATGATAACACATTTTTTTCCAATATTGCCTAGAAGTCTAATAGTCTGTTCAAAGACGATCTTGTCGCCATATGGTTTGTAAAGTTGACCTCAGTGTTAGTGGCAGGGTTGTTAGTTGTTGAAAACACCAACCATACAATTATTATTTAATCATAGAAATGGGTTATATTGAAAAGTCAAATGTATTGGGAGAGGTTGCTTAGTGAATCTCTCCTGTAAGAACATAAAAGATTTGCATAGGAAAGGTGTGCAGGTTTGACTGTTAGTTGAATGAGTTTTTCAAATTTGGTGCATTTTGCAGAGTATCAAGTGAAAATTTTAGGCTCTAATCAACTTGACTTTGACTTTTTAGTGGTGTATACTAGGATGAGATGAATCACACTATAAGTATGTTTATTTCTGCTTTGACAAGAGGTGATTAGCTTAACTATAAGTAGACCATACAAATCTAAAGTTAGATGAAGTGAATCCTAGTGATTGAAAGCTATACATTTACTGTCTCAGCAATGCCAACTTCTACAACCTCTTTCCTATTTCTCTCCTAAACAGGAGGGTATTTTCCTTCGAACAATATCTAGGTGGAAAACTCTCTTCTGGAAAACAATAAGTAAAAAGGATTCAATGTTTCACATTTTTTCTTCACAAGTACTGTCTGTCTGAAGGAGCTTCCGGGTGATAATAGTAAGGCAACTGGTACACAGAAGAAAGTTACTACTGCATTTGTTAAACCATTACTCAATAAGAGGCATCTGTGCCAGAGAGACAATGTGGCTCACTGCAAGTATTGATAAAAAAAAAGTCATTGATTTAAATAAAGTTTTGGCCTAGTTGTAGAATTAGACTCTGCATTTAATCCTGAGAGCTGGAGGAGCTAAAAATTTGGCCTTTGAAGGTGAATGGCGTTTGAGTGAATCTGCACAGTTCACTGTCTGTCCACAGGCTAATAACAACTATTACAATACATTTTTAATCTGAGCTGCACATGTTGAAAAAAATCAATCTATCTCCTCTGGCAAGCAGAAATTCATGTTGGTAAGTTTAGAAGTTAGTAAGCTCACCAAGTTAACATTTCAGGCAAGGCAATAAAAGAAAGCAGGTGAAATTTCTAACACTCTGAGGAGAAGAACGTGAACTTCAGTTACCCAAGTATAACCCCAGGTTCAGCACTGTAGGTAAACATTATTGTAAGTCTATTAACATTAGCCTTTGGTGTAGGTAGGCATATGCTTCGAATAAGGCTCATATCTGTGCAGGGGTCATGGTGCCCAGTTAAAGGAACCATCCTAGAGATCATATTTATCACATTCATATGTAGGAATTATGGGAAGACACTGCTCCCTGTTCCTCGTTTGGAGGCTTGTCACGCCCTTGCCACCTTGGCCTGATTATGCAGTGGGGAACACTGTCCCTGTATGACCCACACTGGCAGTTTCATGCATTGTCTGTGTCACATGGTTACCCAATTTAAAATTTCCAGACCACACATTTGCAATATGGACCTTAGTTTTCCAGATCTCAGTTAAATATACAATAAGGAAAATAATTTTGTAGTGATGGGCTGGGTGTAAGCAAAAAGGATATTGAAATGAAAGCAAGAAATTATCCAACCTGATTTAGAGTTGAACCCCTCAGGCTATTGTTCACTAACTCTGTGCTGCAAAGGAATAAAACAATTCCCTTGTTCATCCTGGAAACTGGTTTTATGTTCTCATAACAAACTACTTTTCCAACAATCTAAACAGTCTCCTACTGGGAAACATTATCACCTGAAACAAATTTTGTTCCATGCCTGTGAGTTAAACCTTCAAAGCTTTTCATAGGTGACCCTGTAATGAGGTGAAAAAAAAGCTGACAGAGTAAGCAAGAAGGTACTCAGCTTCCAGATGAACAATACACAAAAGGCGCATAAAAGAGGCAGTAACTAAAGACAAACTAACAAACACAGAACAACTCCCGCCAGGATTTTTTTCAGGTGTTGTCTACACTAGACAAATCAATTGACTGTAATGTCCTTCGACTGTTGGTAAGTGCTCTTGAGTCTGAACAGATTTGCTACAGTCAACTTTTCAGTGGCTTTCACTGGTAGTTCTCCAGAATTCATGTGTCTGGGAGAATTCACTCCACTGCTGGGGTACGAAATACACATTCCATTTCTTTACCATCTGCAATGGAAGAGCTAACCCATCTCTCATTTATTCTCTTTGCCAGGCCTGAAGCCATCTAGCCAAAGTCATGGTATTCTGTGTTTTACAGAACCCACCTATGGAGGAGTTTTTGTTTGTTTGCTTGCCTTTTTTTTTTTTTCTTTTTCAAAATGCAGTTTTTGGTACAGAAGCTCTTTCTTTCCTTGCCAGAAACCATCTAGCTCTATTCACCTACCTCTGTCTTCATCTCCCAAAGGATAAGGAGCTTTGCCAATTCCTTGGGTATATGGCATCTCAGCTGTGCTAAGGAATATTGACACTTTTTTCCCAATGATTGAAAATCAAAGGCTGAAGCAGGGAAAAGCCTGGAGAAAAAGCTGCAAGTTTCTGAAAACTTAAGGAAGTTATAATGAAAAAGGTATAATATCACAGTGAGACCATCTGTCCTCAATCTTCTGAAAATCCATGGCTGCTTGAAATCACACCACTGTACAACAGGCAGGCAGCTTGTGATAACTGAAATGCAAGATTGGGAAGTTTGCATCTACCAAGTCCATTTACACCGATTTTTTTTTTTTTTTTTAGCCTTATTTAAGCTGCCTCTGTGTATCCCGTCTGGAGCTTTACAGAGTCAGATATTCAAGAAACATTGCTGGTACTGCCATTTATACAAGGTACAGATAAAGACTTGCATCTCTTTCTCACTTTCATGGTTTTACAGAGGTTAGAAAATGGGCCAGAATGCAATGGTGTTGTGGTATTCTGTAGTGATACTTCAGCCATGCTCACTTTGACTTTCATAGATACTCTGTGAAATAAATAGGACTTAAAAGGGCTTTTGAATTGTTAACTGGAAAATGGAAATGCATTCAAACAAAACAAAACAAACCAGACATTTTCATTATTTAAGTCTTTTAAATGACTATCTGATTTTGTTTTCATAATTAAGTGGGGCAGATAGTCATTGCCATGTATATAGCAGAATGACTGGAGATTGAAATATATTTTATTCCAGGTGATTTTGTTAACATTGCTCAAGTGTACGTTTTGCTGATGTTATCATTAAAGTCAGATGTAGCTCCAGGGCTCTCCTGTGTGTGTTGCCTGGAAGATCTTGTCCCTACACAGTCCCTCTTCAAAGTGACACTGCTGAACTTTTGTAGTACTTCCCATGCAGTTTCTGCTAGTGATCACAGGTCCCAAGGCAATGCAACTATGACTTTTTCTGTGAGTGGAAAGTGGTAATTACCCCCTCACTTATTTTTGTCACTGTTCTCAACATCATTTGAAAATCCTCTTTAAGCCCTGTCAGACATTTACAATTGTAGCCTGAGTTTTCTCAAGAAAGGGGAACAATGTGAAATCTCAACCTGAGCTCAAATCATTTTCCATACAGTCTTGATAGACCAGGCTTAAGCAAGAACAGACTTAACATGATATGGTTTTGCCATAGTTACCCTAATTTTAGCTTTTCCTGGTGGTAAGGAAGATACACAGAAAGTTTTAGCTCATGAGGTTCAGTGGAGCCCGTGCTTCAACCACACGCAGTAACTGGTGTGTTGTAAATTCATACGTTAATCTAACTTTCCCATGTAGACAAGCTGTGAAAGCAAAACCTACTACTAAAGTATATGTGCATATGGACACATTGAACAGTGGCCAAACTGGCTGCTTAGCTCTTCAGAAAGCACAGCACTTGCAAAATGTTAAGGCAAAGTACATAAAAAACATTATATATACACAGGCAGCTCCCCAGTTAACACTACATGTACCTGGACCTGACAGTGAGGCAATAAGAAATAGCATAGTAATGAAGTCCAATTTTTTTTTTTTTTTGAGCTTCATAATGGTGAAAGATGATCTGACCAGTTCTGACATTGTTCCAGATCAAGTTTCTGTGATGTTAAAACAGTACTTTACGCCAAAGTAGGAAGGTTATAAGACATACTCAATCAAACAAAAATTATTTTATTTGTGCTATACTTCAGCCTCTTTAATGTTGCTCCAATAATATAAGTGCTCCATGGAGATGCTGCAGGCTCTTTTTATGTACTCCTAAGACAGGACAGCTGTCATATTTGAAATACTGTGGTTTTCCTATGTACTTTGATTTCAGGCTTTCTTTATATGAGAAGGCTTCTTCCTGAACATTTATGATCAGGTCCTTTTTTGGGAAAAAAAAACCAAAAACAAAACCAAAACCCAAAAAAAGGTGTTTCCCCAATATGGGTTTCCAGGAGGACTTAAACCTACAGATTTCAACATCAAACATTTTTCTAAAATGTTGAGAGACCAAATGACTTCCGTATCAGTTGTTTTTATTGGGAAGATATGAGTTTCAACTCTACCAAAATCACAGTAATATTTATGGGAAAAAACATGTATTTCAGATACATGCTTTCCATCTGTTGCTTTTGTTCAGCAGTTAGTCTTAGGTTCCCTCACTAAAAGGAACATTAATTTCATTTACATACATGAGATCTCATTCCTCACAATTACAGTGACTCAGAGGACATTTTTCAGGAATGCAGGAGGAAAAACAGTAAGCAACATTTACCATAAGATCACAGGTTTTTGTATTTTTCTGTTTCCCTCTTTAATGATGACATAGGTCAGAGTTCTCTGCTGTTGAGACAGAAATAGCGTCCTGGCACAGGTTTAGTCTTGTTCCCCTTGTTTTAAGAAATCTGTCCTTGACTTTGCTGTGTAAAATGCAATGTCGTATCTGGTTTTAGAGCAGTTACTGCAGAAGAACACAAGGATAAATCAACTTTCTTTGCTAAAAGAACACGTCTTGAGAAATAGTATCTCACATTCTGCTGCTTCAGCTTTTTTCTTTACCACTTGTCACTGCCACTGAGGAATTTCAATTGAAGAAATTAATAAATCTTCACTGTCACTGAAATCAGAAATCAGCTTTTTTTTTTTTTTTTTTTTTTGTTCGGAGGCATCAAGCCTGTCTACACAGTCTGTGAACCTGTGCTAGAGTCTGAGCCAATAAAACAATATTCGTTTTTACCCACAGGTTTACGCATGTCATTATTACGCAACAGTTCATTCAGTCTGTTGAAGCATACACTCTCACTTCAAATCCTGCTCACTGAAACACTTTCTTCTGTGTATTGCTGTAAACTAATCATATCTAATTTCCTTAGACCCTAAATTTACATTTATTTACTTTAACACGGTTACAAGAGACTAATTTCCATGGGCTTTGGATCAGGAGAGTATTGGTCTGTGCATTGTGCTTATACACGCAGTCTACAAAAGCCTTGTGAGAGGTATAAGTGAAGGTGCTATAACGCCAGGTGCATATAGAAAAGTTCAGATGTAGTATAAGGTTCTTATACCTCCAGAAGTGCATGCAAAAGGAAGAGAGAGCATTTACTTCCAAGGCAATAACATGTGGAATTTAGCAAGCCAAATCAAAATTGATATTGCTGTACATGGGTATAAAAATTTACAAGACTGATTTTTCCCATTGAAACTGGAAAGAAGTAAAACACACGTTGTTCTGTGTTGTTATTCTGGAAAATGTTGGCAGCAGATAAGAGTGACTAAAGGACATGAGCAGCTTCCCTGATTGTCAAAGTGTAGGCTCACGGTCGGTGTTGACAGGGATTGTAGGCACAGGAACAAACTTAATGTTGAGAGATTTAAAAGCTAACAGGTGAAATGCTGGCTTAGCTAAAATTACACTGTGTTTTGCAACTGACTAGAGAGTCAGAATTTTTCCCACCCTTTGTATAACTGACACTATTTTTCCTTGATGGGACTGAAATATCCCTACAAAGGTGACTTGCGAAGGACAAGCCATTCTGGAAACCAGCCTGTTCTCAACCCAGCATTGCTCAGTTACACATGTGAGGATTAAACAGTGTAAGATGGTAAGAGTTACCACTAAGTTCATTGTTCGTGCAACATGTTCAGCTAAGAAGTACTGTAATTTCCATTATTAAAGTCTTTTCCTTCATCCAGTATTAAATGTAAAAGCTTTGAGACTGTTCTCACACACCCAATTAAAATGAAATTGTCTCTAAAATGAGCTGATGAGCTTAGCTGAGATTGCATTCCAGAGGTGTCATTTGTCTATATCACAGCTCTTCAACTTCATCACAACAGCCATCCTTATTAGCAGCTCCCGTATCTAACCACAGAGTGATTCATGACACCTTCACAAAGGTTAGCAGAGCAGGGAATGGAAAGAGAAAGAGAATGAAGTAGTTTAGAGTCACCGGGATTGCTCCTTCAAACAGGATAGGTCCTAAGAAAAAATAGTGCTGTTGACAAGCTCCTCCAGCCTGAATGTAATTCAGCATAAATAGAGACTAGCCTATAATTCCAGTGGAGATGGATAATTTTGGTTGCTAATGGTTTTTATCCTCAGACTTGCTCTTTTCCAGCTCTAATTAGGCAATGTAAATGAATACATACCTAAAGACAGACACAGTGCAGCTGAGGACCCCAGACCCCATGGTTTTTGAGATGTTCTGCTGTTGATAGACAACTACTATTGTTTGGACAGATGAAAACTAATGTTAAAACTACAATAAATTAACCTTTTCACTTCTCATGTCATTTCTATTAAGATTTTATGCCATGAAACAAAAATGTTTATTCAGTTCAAGCTGAAAAGATGAAAAAAAAAAGTGATTCTGGTCCTCCTTCACTCACTTGGTTTCTGAGCCAAATACACCACGCAGACTTTTCTCATAAAGTTGGAGGAATTTATATTGACTCTGGTGGACTTCCTCCAGATTTCAAATGATGTAAATTAAAGCAAGTTTTGACCCACCTACCTGGTGTCTGATGCAGCTATCAGCAATCAAATATACTTAACATGCAAAAAGACACAGATCACTATCTGTGGTGACCGGTAGTATTTACTTTTGTTGTGAAAGATCTTTCGCCAGGAATAGTCAAAACCAGCAAAGCAAATCTTGTATTTGCTGAAATGATCCTTTTTCTTCATTATCTGGGCAGTGACAGGTCCTCAGCAGCTCATGTGACCTCTCACTTCACCCCATTGACATAACACAAACTTCCTCAGTGAACCCAGTATTAAATGTTTCTCAGAACTCACAAATTAGATTATTTCCCAAAGATTGTAGTGTCCTTTACACCATACTTTTTCATAGCAAATAAAGCAAGGCCAGCCCTCAGGAGCTTTGCTCCTGCATCTCTGCCTGTCCTCCCTCATTCTGGCAATGAAATGACTCCCCCCCATGTCAGTAGCTATTGTATTGCAGATAGATTGAGTCATTTTTTCAATCCCTGGAGTAAAAGTCAAATGAAATGCTTTAAATATTTTCTAATTTTTATTAATAAGAAGGACGGTAAAAAAATAGTGCACAAACTCACCATCTGATAGAACAGTTAAGATAATAAAAGAAAGCATAAGATAATAATCAGGGGTAAAAATTCAGGGAGTACAATACCTTAAATACTGTCTACTAGAAAACTTCGTACTGTAGCTTAAAATTGGCTCATATTATATTCTTTCAAAAAAATTGAATCAGTGGTGCTACTTATTGTGAGCAACCACAAAAGCTCCTCATTTGTACAACAAGAAAATAGTTGATATGTTATTACAATTTGAAACAGAATAGGTAACAGGATTGAAACTATATACATCTATCCATCTCTGCAAAGAAATCCAAATGAGCTATGCATCTCATCAGGAGTAAAAGAGACATGTTTAAGCCCAGTCTAGAAATTATGTAATCAAAAGCACAATATGAAACTACTATAGTGTATTTATCAGCAGTTCACAGTCCACAGGAAATGGAGTTCAACCCTGATATTTCTGATATCAATGCTGAGTATACTTATAAATTTTCAGATCAGAGACAGGTGGCAAAGTTTTGAAGTGTTATGATGGAAAGAAACTTTATGCAAAATGGTCTGAGCTGAACACAAACCACTGATTTTCTAGAAATACAGAGAATAAGCACCATATTAAGATATTTAACTAAGAATATAAACCAAATTCTTGTATTTTTCAAATTTGTCTTGTTCTTTTCAGATGAAAACATGAAAACAGAACTGAAAAAGAATGTTTTTGAAGGTCTGGGCAGGATCACATTTTGAAAGAAAATGTATCTTATTAAAAATCTGATAAACTAAAAAATATGCTTTAATACCAATTTTGGTAACAGAAGGGAAACAGGTGAAAACAGAAGCAGTGTGCAGGTATGAATATAAATACCTATGTGATCATGAGTGAAGTCAGGGAGCAAATCTAAGGTGTGATCAGGTTGGTAAGAGCATAGTCAAGACAAAGCAAAGGGGCTTTCAACAGTGGATGTTGCTAAGGAACTGAATTTTCCTACCTGCAACAGGCTACCTAACTCACATATTCATGTTATACATATTACATCTGAATGAATTTCTCAGAAACTAATCTCCAAGTTAAAGCCTGAATTACTTATTGTGACCAGAAGATGCTAGAGCTTGTTTCATTTGCCTCCCCCTCCTGCATTATTTTCCTCTTTTCCCTTCCCGTTTGTTTTTCTGCTTCCCTCCTTTTGTTTAGTTTTGTTTTAGGTAAGATAACTTCACTTGAGCATTGTTGACATGTAAAAAATGTCAGCATGTGAAGGAAAAATCCATGGGGGAGTCATAGCCTACAGAGTACTTTCTCTTATTGCCAAATTTTATGTAGGACATAGTGTAGAAATAAAAATACAACAGCTCTCCTGTCGAAGCTCACACAGATAACCATAGCCTGTTAAAAAAGGCAAGCAGCCATCAGATAAATATCTAAGTCTTTATGGGCGAAGGGTTGAAACACGAAGACTGCACTTCATGTGCTTTATTACTTTTTTTTTTTTTTCAGTTAGTTGATGCTTTTCCTGCACATGAAAGGAGAAATCAATATTCTTGGTTGAAAACAGTTTGGACAGTCAAGACGGCATTTTCAAGTAGTTACCTATACCTAAATTCATGTCTTGACTTCTAACTAAGAAATTAAATTTTCAGTGCTTAGTGCAATACAACCGATGTTAAGGAACCAAACAACTTGTCAAATGAGTATTATGAGAAATGTTTGGTAAATTTTATAAGTACTGTAATTGTACTTCTGATTCAATAGTTAAAATTGTTCTTCTAGTTAATGTCTTACCGCTTCTGGCATGCATGATAGTTATTTTCTTTACTCACTGTCTCTGAAAAGCTATACTCCTTATTAAGAGGTAAAGTTTTCAAGATATCAACGTGAAAAAATGATGTGTTTTTGGAAGTCAGTTCTCTCAAAATATATAAAAAAAAATATATCTTATATGGGTTTAGGGATTAAATATTAAGTGTATTGATTAAATATTCCCAAGCTTCTTCCCACAAATGCTGAACTACCTTACCTTGCCCTTCTACCCATGTCCATGCCCTTTCTTGCAGAACCTCTTACATTATACCATAGTTCCTGCAGCTCAGATTTATAAAATATTTGTCATTCAGAAACTCACTCATGGCGCTTGACATCCAGAAATTCACCCTAGATATTAGTGCAACACAAAATTCAGTGTGGGTTTTATGCGATTTGGATCCTCAGTTTCCAAACCTGTAGTCATGGCTTCTTTTTTCAGTTACAAGCAAAAATGTTTAGAAAACATATTTGACTCTTTGTGATATAAGTAATTAATAAGCACTATAACCAAAGTGGGAAGAGAAAACATATTTACAAGTTTGGACAATTTCTTACTTGCAGATTCTTCTGTATGAATATTATTATATAGAAAAATATGGTAACGTATTATTTGCAGTTTTATATTCTGAACTCTATGTACAGGTATCTCAGTGCACATTTCCACTTCAGAAAATTAGAATGAAATATTTCCATGTTCCTGAGATCCTTGACATGTAATAATCAAGTGAGTCAAGATTTAGAATGCTGTTTTCTGTTAACACGTACAGAAAGAGAAATAAAATGATTCTTGTGCATGATTCTTGTGTATAAACTCCTTGTAGCTATTATTGAACCAGCAATCAGTTCTCCAATCTTCTATTAAAATATCAATAGTATTTTTCAGAGCTTAAATTGAGCAGTGATTTTATTTAACGCTGTATCTAGACACCACTTTTCTTCGAAGAATCTCTTGTTGTTGCTAAAAATGAAAGCTATTCAAACGAGTGTGATTGAAACAGGGACAGTGAAAGGGAAAAAATCAATAGAACATTTTCCAGGGTACTATCTCTGCTTTTGAAAAGAGACCATTAATAACATGCTTACAGTAAAAGCAGCTGCTTGTTCAAAGTGCATTCAAGGGTGAGCTGAAAGGATGGCTCTCTCTACACAGTCTCCCTGGAGAGAGAGTTTGCAAAGATTTCAAAACTCAAACTAATGACAAAAGCCTTTCCTAGGCATTTTAAATATTCTTATCTAATATTAGACTATGAAGCTGGGGCTGAAATGCCTTCTAATATTTTGCTCCTTATGAAAGGGAACGTGGGTCAGTGAATGAGCTATTGGTCTGAAAACTGCTTTACAGACAAAACACTGCAGGTCATATTTGTATCTCTGAGGACAGAAGGTGCCATGGTAATGCAAATTTCTGCTGTCCTCAATAGTGATGGGCAGCACTGTGGGGCACATAATGCAGTTCCTAATGAAACAGGAAGCTGGAGCAGTCCGTTCAGAAAATTACAATGTCTTGAGAAAAATTCAGGTTAAAGGTTGGGGTAGGACTACTGAGCTTGCTTGTAGTATTATTTAATGTGCTGAAATAGATGCAAAGCTTTAGAATACTTAGAAAGTAAACAATGCAGAAAATACAAACGATAACTTTTATTCACGGAACTTAGCGCTCTTGGGTGTATTATTGTCATCTTCACTTGCTTCATTTAGATAGCTGAAGAAGATCTACAGGTTTTCAGGGGCATCACAACAAAATAAGGGCATACCTATAACAAACAACATACCACAGGTGGCCGAAGACCTGAGTTCATAATAAGTTGTTAATTATAAGTCAGTTACTATGCATGTAACTGTCTTCTCCATGGAATAATGCAGTTAGTTGAAGAGTCTGTAACCTTCCAATGTGTGAATGTTGTTATCTTTATTATACTACTGATAAGTGTATCTTTGTCCAAACCTGGCAGTCCTGATTCCAGAATTTGAATAGCTTGATAACCTTTGGTATCTCTAACATCAATGCCTAGGGGCCAGATCTGTGTCATCTCACCTCATTAAGGCCCCCAACAGCCATTGCTAAATTAAGATCCTACTTGTCCTTGTTCTCTTTCAGGGTGACAGGAGCCTATGAGAACAAGTTGGATTTTAGGCTGATCAAGAAAAGACCAAATTCTACATTCTGAAGGGTTTTGATCACAGACTTCTGGAGGAAATATCAAACTAAGGAGATACAACTGCTTCTTTCTGCCTTTGAATGTTTGTACTTACACTCACATTGCAGGAAGAAATGGCTCTGGATTAAAAAAAAATCTCAATACTACAAACAACAATAACAAAATAGAAAGAAATTAATCTTTAGAGGGAGAAAGCTCAGTTTCCTGATCCAGCTCACAGATACTGTCAGTAATTGACCTGTATCTAGGGAGGAAAAAGCCATGTGGAAAGGACAGTTGCTTCTAGCCCTGATTTGGCCCCTAAAGCTCCTGAATTATGAAATTACAGCATGAAACTTGCAGGAAATTCCAAAACATATGCTTTAATGGCATATATTACTTTAAAAAGAGAGACTGTCACCAAAAGATTCAGTCAATCCTTAATGACTTTCTTCCTGGTCTCAGCCCTGCTGACTACAATTCCATATATCTTGTACAGCAGTAACAATTTGGCATCCTTTATAGCAATAGATTCGTGTGGGCACTCAGCATGCCAGATCTCATTGATTATTATATCTCTGAGTTTCTATTCTAAGGAGATGCTACTCCTATAATCTGCTGAGTTGATAGATGAGGAGATGACATTATTGCAATGGGCTGTCCGCAGCCCCTTTTCATCATAGTTATGGCTATGGACTAGCAGGACCCCCTCTGGAAATGTATGTTAGAAATCATAATGGCACTTTGAATGGTGCAATTCTATTTAGGGAAATACTATTCAATGCATAAAATAAGGAGCTTCTGTAAATAGAAATAAACAACCAGAAACTTTAATTTGATGTTTTCAAGAATCCTTATTATTTTCAATAATAACTCTGATGGTACTTTTATATTGTGGAGTTTACCCTCGTTTTCTTCAATTTTGTCCAAAGATTAGTATGAGATATTAGTCTCAAAGAGAGAGATTACCACGGTGATGAAAATCTGTTTTGTTATGTGTCAGCAGAAGAAGTAGTTATTGATATGAGAAATATATTACATGTCTCCTCTCTACTCTGATTTTTTTATGAAAGCCACTCCTATCAAAAAAGTAGGCTTTCCTGGAACAGCATTATGGTTTATTTCTATTTTCCCCACTAGCTTTGAAAATAATCTTTTGTCTAAGGTGTTTCTGGCGGTGATTTTGTGCAGAATAGTCTCCCATTCAAACAAAAAGACAGGAAAAAAATCCCTGAAAAAATGTTGATGCCACTTAGGGATGAATGGTTAGACCCTGTGGCTAAAGACAGATTATAAGCCTATCCAAAATATGTATGTACTATTTATTCTCTGAATTGCCATTCTCACTATCTTAGTAAGGGAAGTGTTGCTATCCCTGTTTCACAAGGGGAAACTGAGACATTGAATTATTTAATAATTATTCATGCAAGACAGGGAGTCTATAGAATCACGAACTCAAAGAATGTTAGGTATTAGAAGGCACCTTGAAAGATCATCCAGTGCAATCCCCCTGCTGGAGAAGGAACACCCAGGTGAGGTTACACAGGAAGGCGTCCAGGCGGGTTTTGAATGTTTCCAGAGTAGGAGACTCCACAACCTCCCTGGGCAGCCTGGTGCAGTGTCCTGTCACCCTTACTGAGAAGAAGTTTCTTCTCAAATTTAAGTGGAACCTTTTGTGTTCCAGTTTGAACCCATTATCCCTTGTCCTGTCATTTGTTGTCACTGAGAAGAGCCTGGCTCCATCCTTGTGACATTCACCCTTCATATATCTGTAAACATTAATGAGGTCATGCCTCAGTCTCCTCCAAGCTAAAGAGACCCAGCTCTCTCAGCCTTTCCTCACACAGAAGATGCTCCACTTCCTTTCCCAGCTGTGCAGTAAATACCCTCCACCCTGCCTGAGTTTCAAGTAAACTTATGCACTGAGGAATCCTGAAAATTTTGCCACTTTTTTTTTTTTTTTCAGTGAGTAAACAGGATCAAAAGAAAACCCCAACCCAAAAGAAAACCCCAACCCAAACAAATAAAACATCCTGCTGACATATATCAGAGTTTGTTTTTCATTCATGTCAGAGATTTTACAGTTCAGCTCTTAAATTTACGCCCACTAACCACTCAGTTGCTGTTGTAGATGGTAATTGGCACACATCGACCATATGGACAAAATAACCATTTTGTGCATATAATACAAGTCATCTTGACTGAGAGCACACCAGAACTGGCAAGATTTCTAGTCTGGAGCGAATCTTGACTGTTCGGGTTTTGAGTGTGACCCAAACTGAGTTTTACAAGATCAAGTATCTTGAGGGGGCCTGCCCAGGACTTGGGACCTCAGTGTCTTTACCTATTTGATGACTCAAATTCGTGATTACAGACTTGGGGGTGAAGATTCTTACCATGTTGAAAAAATTAAGTTTCAGAGTATGTGACCATTCAGCAAACCTATCAAACAGCAGAGAATACCAGAAAGAAAGATTCCTGTTTTTCTGGCTCTTCAACTGGAGTTTGCACAGAGTCTGGCAGAAACAATATGTGGGATACAGCAAAAGTCAGTCAGACCCTAAATCTTGCAAACAAAGTAGTTTTATGATCAATAAATCAGTGTTTGTGACATGACTTTGTTTAGTCAAAAAGGTTCTGTTTAGCCCCAGTCATTTCTAACACTTAAACAATGGAAAGGAAGATACTGACTGTAAATGCAGTCTGTGATATTTAAATATATTCATTACCTGAGCAATATCAGATATATAAAAATTATACTGTTTGTTTCTAACAGTATTATTTGTCATTCTGAAGTAAAAAAGCAAATATAAGAACACAGGGAAAGGGCCTGCAAGCTGTGTCAGAATATGCAGTAGTAAGAGCAGTTGTGGAGTCAGGTTGCAAGGAAAGAAAGAAAATATAGGGATATTCTTTAGGAAGGATATTTGTCTGTGAGAATATATGAGGGAAAAAGGCAATTTGATTAATTTTGAGTATAAAGAAAACATGAGGAGATCTGATAACAGAAATGGAGAAAAAGGTTGAAAGAAACAACAAAAAAAAGAATGAGTGAAGAGGGGGGAAAGGAAAAAAAAAGAGCAGTTAACAGACTTTATTAGAGATATTCATTCTTTTTGTGAGGCATAAGCACATCCTAGCAGCTGTAATGAGTCTTTGCCAGTAACCAGAAATGGATATGTATGCATATATATCATATCTGAGTGAAACTAAGCTACTGCACTGATGATGTCTCCAGACAACTTTTCCTGAATAGAGTGTGATGTGAGTACAAACATGTGCATTACACAAGCCATACAATTTTCTTGATCTCTTCACATAATCACAGAATCACAGACTGATTGGAGTTGGAAGGGACCTCTAGAGATGATCCAATCCAGCCCACCTGCTAAAGCAGGTTCACCCAGAGCAGGTCACACAGGAATGCATCCAGGCAGGTTTTGAATGTCTCCAGAGAAGGAGACTCCACAACCTTTCAGCACAGTCTGTTCCGGCGCTCTGTCATCCTCAAAGTAGAGAAGTTTCTCCTCATATTCAAAAGGAATCTCCTATGTTTCGGTCTGTGCCTGTTGCTCCTCATCCTGTCACTGGGCGCCACTGAAAACAGTCTGGTTCCATCTTCCTGACACCCACCTTGGGGATATTCATAAGCATTGATAAGATCCCCTCTCAGCTTCTCTTCTCCAGGTTGAACAGACCCAGCTCTCCCATTGTTTCCCCCTAAGAAAGATTTTCCAAACCCCTCATTGTCTTTGTAGCTCTCTGATGGACTCTCTCCAGTAATTTGTCATCTTTCTTGAACTGAGGAGCCCAGAACTTGTCAGAAAACTCCAGATGCAGCCTCCCATGGACAGAGTAGAGGGGCAGGACAACCTCCCTCAACTTGCTTGTCACACTCTTCCCAATGCACCCCAGGGACCATTGGCCTTCTTGTCCACAAGGGCACATGGGTTCCTCCTGGTCAGCCTGCGGTCAACCAGGACTCCAGGGTCCTTCTCTACAGTGCTGTCTTCCAGTAGGTCAACCCCTAACCTGTACTGGTGCCTGGGGTTATTTCTCACCAGGTGCAGAACCCTACACTTGCCTTTGTTGAATGAGTTTAGATTGCTCTGTTTTCTGCCTGCTGAATTGAAAACATCATATTCAGTTCAGGATCTCTTTATGTCACCATGATACTAAAGGAATGTAGAACTTCAGTAAATAGCAACCAGGGGGCATATGATAACATTTATCAAGTTAGTCTGATTTAATTACTCCAGTGCTTTTTAAAACAGGCTCGTTATTCCTATGCACGCGCATGTGTTTAAAATTAAAACAACTATAGTAACCAAAGTTCTCAATGTTGTAAACTTCTCCATGTAAAAATTAAGTAGAACTATGGAATCACAGAATCATTTAGGTTGGAAAAGATCTACAGGGTCATCAAGCATAACTGCAAACCAAACACTACAAAGTCCACTGCTAAACCATGTCCCTAAGAAGTTCATCTACAGGTCTTTTAAATTCCTCCAGAGATGATGACTACACCACTTCCCTGGGAAGCCTGTTTCAGTGACTGTCAACCCTTTCTGTGAAGACATTTTCCCTAATATCGAGTTGAAACTTGCCCTGCTGCATTCTGAGGCCATTTCCTCTTGTTGTATCACTAGCTACTTAGGAGAAGAGACAAAAACTCTCAATGTTACAACCTCCTTCCAGGTAGTTGTAGACAACAATAAGGTCTCCCCTCAGCCTCCTTTTCTCCAGGCTATACAGTCCCTGCTCCCTCAGCTGCTTTTCAAAAAAACTTGCTTTCCAGATTCTTCACCAGCTTTGTCGCCCTTCTCTGAACTTGCTGCAGCACCTCAATGTCTTTTCTGTTGTGAGTGGCTGAAAACTGACCCCAGAATTCAAGGTGAGGTCTCACAGGTGCCAGTCCAGGAGGGCGGTCACTGCCCTGGTCCTGTTGGCCATACTAATGCTGATACAAGCCAGGCTGCTTGGCTTTCTTGACCACCTGGACACACTTCTGGTTTGTGTTCAGCTGCTATCAATCAACACTCCAGATCCGTTTCCCCTAGGCGCTTTCCAACCACTCTTCCCTGAGCCTGTAGCACTGCCTGGGGTTGTTTTGACCCAAGTGCAGGGCCTATCACTAGGCCTTGTTGGACCTTGTACAACTGGCCTCAGCTCATCAATCCAGCTGATCCAGATGGCTCTGGCTCTATAGATCCTCTCTGCCCTCCAGGAGATGTACACTCGCACCCAACTTGGTGTTGTCTGCAAGCTTACTAAGGGTGCACTTGATCCCCTCATCCAGATCATTGATAAAGATACTAAACAGAGCTGTCTTCATTTCTGAGCCTGGAGTAATATTACTTGTAATCATCCACTAAATGGATTTTACTCCGTTCACCACAAAACTTTAGTCCTAAACATTCAACCGCTTCCTTTACACAGTGAAGCGTACACCCATCTGAGCCATGAGCTGCCAGTTCCTGCAGGAGAATGCTGTGAGAAACAGTATCAAAGTATAAGTACACAACACCCACGGCCTTTCCCTGATCCACTAAGCGAGTCACCTTCTCAAAGAAGATCAGGTTGGTCAAGCAAGGTCTGTCTTTCATAAGCCCATGTTGACTGCACCTTATTGCTTGGTTGTCCTGTATGTGCCATGTGGTGGCACTCTAGATGATCTGCTCCACGACCTTTCTGGCACTGAAGTTAGATTGACAGGCCTGTAGCTCCTTGGATCCTCCTTCAGGCCTTTTGTATATTTGCTAACCTTCAGTCAACTAGGACCTCTTCAGGAGGCATAGAGAAGGAAGGAGAGGCAGTGGGATGGCCCTGTATGTAAGAGAGTGTTTTTACTGTCTGGAGTTTGATGATGATGATGATAATAGGACTGACAGCAGAGATGAAACAGTCTAGGAGGCTCCTGCAGTGCATGGAAGACAACTTCCTGACAAAGCTGGTTAGTGAGCCAACTAGTGAAGGCTGTTAACACTGGACCTGTTATTTGTGAACAGAGAAGGACTCATGGGTGATATGTTGGTTGGAGGTCAACTTCGACACAGCGATAGAGGGTGGTCAGCAGAACTGCCACCTTGGACTTGCAAAGGGCAGACTTTGACCCGTTCAGGAGGCTGTTTGGCAGAGTGCCTTGGAAGGCAGTCCTGATGGACACAGGAGTCCAGGAAGGCTTGTTGCTCTTCGAAAAGGAAATTTTAAAGACACAGGAGCAGGCTGTCCCTGTGTACTGAAACATGACCTGGTGGGGAAATAGACTGGCCTGGCTGAACAAGGAGCTTCGGTTGGAACTTAGGAAAAAAAAGAGAGTTTATGACCTTTGGAAGATGGGGCAGGTAACTCGGGAGGACTACAAGGGTGTTGCAAGGTTACACAGGGAGAAATTTAGAAGAGAAAAATCCCAACTAGAACTTTATCTAGCTACTGCCATAAAAGCCAATACAAAATACTTCTATAAATACGTGAGCAACCAGCGGAGGACTAAGGATAATCACCATCATCTTTTGGATGTGTGGGGAAACAGTGACTGAGGAGGAGGGAAAGGCTGAGGTACTAAATGCATTCTTTGCCTCAGTCTCTGACAGTAAGACCTGTTGTTCTCCAGATACCAGAGTTCCCTGAGACAGAAGACGGGGACTTGGAGTAGAAAGGATCTCCTGTAATCCAAGGGTAAGCCAGCTACTATGTCACTTAGACTTGCACAAGTCTATGAGGCCAGATGTGATCCACTCAAGGTTTCTGAGGGAGCTGGCAGAGGGGTGCTCACCAAGCCACTTTTTTCAACGTTTATCAGCAATCCTGGTTGATAATGTATTTCTTTCCTATTCTCAATCTCATTCTGAAGACATTGAGAGAATACTACTATTTGCTGCAGATTTGTTCTGTAAATTTTTCTGTATTTAACAAGCGTGTATTTACATGTTTTTATCAATTTATAATCCTACATGGAGGACAATTCAGGATCAACCGTTCAAAAAACAGGAAACCTTTTTGCTTTATTAAATTTCTGTGGTTTCAATATTACAGAACAAAAAAATGCTGTCTAAACAAACTGTAGGTCTGAAGGACAAAACAAACACGGTCTAGAAAAATGTAGATAATTCTAAACAGAGAAAGAAGAGGGCAAAATGTAGGACCTGTTGTAGCACAACTTGGCAAACGGGATATGTGTCCTGGAAAAATAACAGAGCCTCAGAAGCATTTGGCAAAGCTGTTGTTATTTTCAGGTATATTAGGATAGCATAGTGTTCACTGTCTTGAAATGCGAGAAAAAACAAGTCTTGTTTAAGTAGATGCGATAGGTCAATTAAATGCCTGCTCTTTAATGGCATTCACCCTTCCAAACTGTCACATGAAAATTTGGAAAGATATTAGAAGAAACACTCTACACTGACACAGCAAAATCCCCATGATGTAAGTTTAACCTTCTTTGTCATGACATTACACAGTCTTTTAATATTATAAAATATAAGGACTTTAACAAATCTGAATAATTTTCTATCATATTCCCTACACCTTTGGCTTTGTTGCAAGATGAATTAAAGACCCTGTATAACTCGGTAGCTTGAGGTTTTCTTTCTGTATATACCCTTTCCAATAAATCTGCAGATTCTGCACTTCACATTCTACTTAATTCATTATTTTCTACTAATTAGTATGACACTTGCATTAGAATATAAACAGACGAACAGTGTTGACAAACAGTAACTTTGCAAGTAGCTTTAAAACTGCACTCTAAGTCATTGATCATAGAACCATAGCATGGTTTGGGTTAGAAGGCACCAGACTGGAAGACCAATCTAACCTGCCATTGAACAATTCCAGAGATAAAGCATCCACAGCTTCTCTTGGTTACCTGTGTCAGTGCCTCATCACCATCACAATGAAGAATTTCTTCCTAATATCTAATCTAAATATCTCCTCATTCAGTTTAAAACCAATACCTCTTCTCCTATCACTTAAGTCCCTCAATCTAGCTTATAGGTCCCCTTTAGCTGCAGGAAGGCTGCTGCAAGTTCTCCCCAGAGCCTTCTCTTCTCCAAACAAAACACCACCAGCTGTCTCAGCCTGTCTTCACAGAAAAGGTGCTCCAGCCCTCTGATCATCTTTGGACTCCCCTCTGGACTTGCTCCAAGACATCCATATCACTTTTAGGTTGGGGTCCACAAAGCTGGAGGCAACACTGTGGGTGGGGTCACAGCAGAGCAGAGCAAAGGGGCAGAATCAACTCCATCAACCTGCTGACCATAATTCTTTTTGATAGAGCCCTGGACACAGTTGGGGTTTTGGGCTGCAAGCGCACGTTGTCAGGTCATGCCAAGCTTCTCATCAGCCAACATCCCCAATTTCTTCTCCTCAGGGCTGCTCTCAGTCCATTCTTCACTCAGCCTGTGTTTTTGCTTGGGATTGCCCTGATCCATGTGCAGGACCTTGGCTTTATTGAACTCCATGAGATTTGCTTGGGCTCACTTCTCAAACAAGTCAGTGCTCCTCTTGATGGTATCCCTTCCCTCCAGCACTCAGTCTCACTGTCCATGTCACCAACAGAGATGCTAAACTGTGCTGGTCCCAATACCAAGCCCTGAGGAACACCACTCATTGTTTTTCTCAATTTGGACATTGAGCTGTTGACCACAACTCTTTGAGTGTGAGGTTTCAGCCAATTCCTTATCCACTGAGTGGTCCACCTGTCAAATCCCTGTTTCTCCAATTGACAGACAATAATGCCGTGCAGGACAAGGTCAAACATTTTGCACAAGTCTAGGTAGGTTATGTCAGTTGCTCTTCCTTTATCCACCAATGTTGTAAGCCTGTTGTGGAAGACCACCATCTTTGTCAGGAACAACTTGCCCTTAGTGAAGTCATGTTAGCTGTCATCACTCGCTTCCTTACCCTCCATGTGCCTTAGTGTAGTTTCCAGGATGATCTGCTCCATGATCTTACTAGGCACAGAGGTGAGACTGTCTGACCTGTAGTTCTCTACATCTTCTTTTCCCTTTAAAAAAAACAGGGGTATATTTTCGTGTTTCCAGTCAGTGGGATCTTCATTGGATTGCCACATCTTCTCATATATGATGGACAGTGGTTTAGTAACTTCATAGAAACATGGAATCATTTTGGTTGGAGCAGACACTCAAGATCATCAAGTCCAACTATTAATCCATTCATGCACCAGTTCCCTCAGGACCTGTGAATGCATCACATCTGGTGCCATGGACTTGTGCACCTTCAGGTTCCTCAGATGGATGATCTTCTCCTACAGTGGGTGGTACTTCATTCTCCCAGTTTGTGCCTTTGCCTTCTGCAATTTGAACGGTGTGGCCAGAGCACTTGATGGTGAAGAATGAAGGAAAAAAAGTCATTAAATAGCTCAGCCTTCTCCACATCCCTGGTAACAAGGTCTCTCTTTTCCTTTCAGAGAGAGTCTGCATTTTCCCCATTCTTCCTTTCATCACCAACATACCTATAGAAGCTTTTCATGTTGCCCTTGATGTCCCTGGCTAGCTTTAACTCTCTCAGGATTTTAGCTTTCCTAACCTGATCCCTGGCTGCTCAGACATTTTCTCTGTATTACTCTCAGGCTGCCTGTTTACTTCTTTACTTCTGTAGGCTTCCTTTCTGTGTTTGAGTTTGTCCAGGGACTCATTATTCACATATGCAGGCCTGCTGATGTCTTTGCTTGACTTCCTCTTTGTTGTGATGCATCACTCCTGAGCTTGGAGCAGGTGATCTTTGAATATTAACCAAGTCTCTCAGACCCCTTTTCCCTCAAGGTCTTTGTTGCATGGTACTCTACATCAAGAGGTGAAAGTTTGCTTTGCTGAAATCAAGGGCAATGAGCTTGCTGTGAACCCTCCTTGCTGCCATAAGGATCCACAATTTCATGGTCATTGCAGCCAAGGCTGCCTTTGAGCTTCACTTTCCCCACCAGCCCTTCCTTGTAGGTGTGAAAAAGGTCCAAAATAGCACCTCTCTTCTTTGAGTCCCATATCACTTGAGGGAGGTAGTTATCATCAATACATTCCAGGACCTTCATGGATTGCTTATGCCTTGCTGTGTTGTCCCTCCAAAGAGGTATCAGGGTGGTTGAAGCCTACCATGAGGACCATGGCTTCTGAACGTGAGGCTCCTTCTGACCAGGGGATGAGTGCAGGGAAATCCCAAGCACATCTTTCTTTCCATTGACTATAGATGAAACTCAGATCAACCACTTTTAGGATGAAAAAGGTAGACATTAATTGTGTCCATAATAAACACCCATATATTGCATTGTTCTCCAGCTACAGGAAGTGGACGAGCTAGTGAAGGTTTGATGGCCATTTCAGTCAACCAAGCATAAGAAAAAACTCTATTTACAACACACCAGAAAGCTAACAGAAGGTTGGACACAGAATTGTTAACCACTGGAATAATTTTTTATTTTTTCCTTTTTTTTTTTCCAAGTCAGATAAAGGGTATTGAGTTGTGTGTAGGGTGACAATTTAAGATGTGAATTATACAGAGTCAGACTGAAGGTCATACTGGCCTTTGCTGGTCTGAGTCTGTTAATTATACTGTTGGAAGCCATACAGCATGTGCAAATATTTGTGACAATAGATCCTAAATACAGCTTCCACAACTACTCTGTATTTTCCTTGTAATACATTCCTGTTAGGAAGCTGTCTTAAAAAGAAGTTTTTTTTCAATAAACTGATTTCAATGGAAAAAGTCACTGACTGGTGAAGAAAATGAAATTTACCAATTATTGAGAAAAATTACTCAAAAAAATTGAGCTATAGTATAATAAAAGTAAAACTGTGCAAATGGTCAGAAGAACATTTTTGAGGTTGGTTGTTGTTTTTTTTTTTTTTTTTTTCTTTTAATGTAATCATTCTATTCCTCATGTAACTCTGAGGCTGCCTGTAAACAAATCCACTTCTAGACTGGTGTGATTCAAAAGAAAAATTTGCAACAGCTGTTGTGTGAATAGCACTGTTCTGAGATTTGAGTTTCTAAGCTGATTACAGGCAAACATCTGGAAAATTGAATTGAATCCAAATCTACTAAAAATTACTGTGTCTGTTAGTTTGTTGTGTTCGCTTCAGGAAATGAGCAATTTTGTAATAATTTAAGGAATTTTGTTGCACAGTTGGTGGCATATACATTGAAAGAATGAAATAATCTCTGTTCCTCTGCTATAGAGAAAACAATCTTTTCAAAAGAAGAAACTATCCCACCTATGTCTCCAGATATCACCAGTATATGCTTCTCATTGTGTCTCAGCAACCAAATGAAATGTCAGACCTCTGTTTACTAAAATGCAACTCATATGTAGACAGATACACATTTGTTTAGATCTTTAACCCCTGAATTTTATTATAAATTGTCTATGAGCACTTCAAAATCAAATGCAAGAGAAGAGACAGTATGAGGAGAACCTGCTAGGGTTGTTATTTTTATTATTTATAAACTTTGCCATATTTGGAAATTTAAACTCAACATATTTCACTAATAATTAAAACGTTGCAGTCTTCCATTTCTCACTTTGTGTTTGAACCCACTGATCTCTTGAAAGATTTTCAATAATCAGAAAATATTTGGGATTTCAGGTGTTCAAAAAACTTGGTCTGAAAAAATTCCTTGCCATTTGGTGGAAGTCCCACTTCAGTGGAGCTGCATCAATGTGTGGCCAGAAATATTAATTAAGTCAACATAATTTACAACAAATTATTTATATAAACTCAAACAATTTTAAAATAGATTTTCAATTGATGTATATTAATAATTTCAAAAAGGACTCCAGCACAGCAGCATGAGACAGCAGATGTTTAACTGTGCCACCTACCCAAACAAACATAATTTCCTGAAGGTTTAAGGTAAAGGGTGCAATAAATTACTGGAGAAGATAAGGCAACACTGTGAGAGCCATTACAGTCTAAGACCTCTCTGGAAAATGTCATAGTTGTGTAAATTGTCTAAAATTTTGCAAAGAAGTAATGTAGAAAGATGTTTTCTCTATCACTTTGTTGTATTTGTTGTATTTTTTGTTGTATTTTTGTGGTAAACTTACCTATCAAATAGACAAAAAAAGGAGTTTAAATGAAAGGCAAGAGCACATCAGTGTGGTCTTTCACAGGCGTATAAATAATTAGAAGAATTCTGAGTAGTGTGATTAGGGGCAGCATAAAACCTTGAGTGGTTTCAGTGAAGTGCAAATATGGGATTTTTTTTCATATAACAATGACATGTACTGTCTCATTTAATGTGAGAAGGGGAGAGAGAAAGAGAGGAAGGAAGGCAGGCAGGCAGGAAGGAAGGCAAGAAGGAAAG